>NC_067399.1:293631455-293941262 GCF_016432865.1 Antechinus flavipes | reverse complement strand
TCATTCTCATTGGCTGAGGGTCATAATTCTAAATGAGGGAACTATCCTGAAAATTGAATTTTGGCCAATAGGTACAAAGCTGCCCATATTTGATTGAAGTAGAAAGAAAATGTCATGGAAGAGTAGCAGGAAAGGGAAGTAGATATGTCCTTGGGTCAGTGCCCAAAGACTACCTTCAGGCCTACTACAGCTCTGGGATAGATGAAGCCTTACTCGATTTTCACAACTGTCTTCTTAGAGTTCTCACTCCATCTCGTTCAAGAATTTAATTGGCATGATACTAAATAAGTAGATTAATTTAGGTAGTGTCATTTTTTATTATATTCTTTCAGCCTACCCATAAGCACTTGATATTTTCCCAACTGATTAAAGCTGACTTTATTTATGTGGACAGTATTTTGTGCTTGTGTTCCTGACTTTCCCTTGGCAGAGAGATTCCCAAATATTTTATATTATCAACAGTTATTTTTAATGGAATTTCTCTTTGTATCTCTTGCTGCTGGACTTTGTTGTCAATATATAAAAATGCTAATGATTTAGGTGGATTTATTTTGTATCCTGCAACTTTACTAAGGTTGTGAATTGTTTCTAGTAGTTTTTAATTGATGCTCTAGGGTTCTTTAAGTATACCATTATATCATCTGCAAAGAGTGATAATTTAGTTTCCTCATGACCTACTCTAATTCCTTTAATCTCTTTTCTTCTCTTACTGTCAAAGCATTTCTAATACAATAATGAAAAATAATGGTTATAGGGGGCAACTTTGTTTCATCCCTGATCTTATTGGGAATGGTTCTAATTTGTCCCCATTACATATGATGCTTGCTGATGATTTTAAATAGATGCTACTAATCATTTTAAGGAAAAGTCCATTTATCCCTATATTCGCTAGTGTTTTTAATAGCAATAGATATTGGATTTCATCAAATGCATTTTCTGCATCTATTGAGATAATCATGATTTTTGATAGTCTGGTTATTGATATACTCAATTATGCTAATAGTTTTCTTAATATTGAATCAGACCTGCATTCCTGGTATAAATCCTACTTGGTAAAAGTTATCCTGAGGATGACTTTCTGTAATTGCTTTGCTAATATTTTATTTAAGATTTAGCAACAGTGATATCAATAAGAAGTCTATTATAATATTTTTAAATGTGCAAAAGAGAACAGAAGGAAGTTCACAAAGAAGCACACACAAACAGCACAGAATTGAAAGTAATGTAATATAATCTGTTACAGATTATATTAAAAAATCTTATAAAAAAATGAAATGTTGAAATTTATATGTGTAATTTGAAAAAATAAAATATTATTTACAAAAAGAAAAAGAAAGAGGGGCAGCTAGGTGGCGCACTAGCCCTGAAGTTAGGAGGACTTTCAAACATTTAACACTTCCTAGTTGTGACTGGGCAAGTCACTTAATCCCAATTGCCTCAGCAAAAAAAAAAAAAAGAAAGAAAGAAAGAAAAAAAGAAATATATTTTATATATTTATGAAAAGCATACTTTTAAAAAAAGTGAATAATATAAATGGGGATTCATAATTTCATAGAAACATCTTTTTGTGTTCTGCTTAAGTATATGGAGATGCTCTTTTTTGGAGTTTAAGTTTCAAATTTCACAAGGAAAATACCAAAAAAAAAAAAAAAGAAAGAAAGAAAGAAAGAAATAACTTCCCAATAACAGTCTCTTATGATTTTTCTAAAATGCTATGTAGTTCTGGCAGGTTCCTATTTCTGTGTGCAATTCTCCTTATATGACAGCAGATGGCATCCAATACTGTTAGATGCTTATTATTTTACCTTCAAATCCTATTTCAAGTAAGAGTCTGTCAGAGAACAGAAGCTTCTAATATGTATTTGAATTGATTTTATATAGTATTTTAAAAGATCCACAAGGATAACTTTTTAAGTTCTTAAATAGACTCATCTTAGATATCTTCTCATACACTTTGAATTATTTGAAGTTCAAAGAAATCTTTGCTTTTTCTGAGACATTCCTTTGAACTTTTGGCCATTGTTTTACTTATACTAGCTTCACACCATGCTCAGGAAAGGGGTCAATGTTCTCTTTATTTGACCTTTCCAGAATCGATTTCTGCTCTGGAAAGAAAAACACTGAACAATCTCTCCTACTCTGAGGTTTACTCCATCCATCTATATCCAAGCAGTCCAAGGATCCTTTTTGTCATTACCCGATCACCTGTTGGTTTACAAATCATTCTTTCTCCTTTCTTTTTTTTTTTTATAATAATTATAACTTTTGTTTATAAAACATATGCATGGGTAATTTTTCAACAATGACCCTTGCAAAACCTTTTGTTCCAAATTTTTCCCTCCTTCCCCCCACTCCCTCCCCAGATGGCAGGTATTCCAATACATGTTAAAATATATATATTAAATTCTTTCTCCTTTCTAAAAGTTAGGTCAAAACTTCTTCCTACTCCAATCCCTGCCTTTTGTATTTGGTGACTTCAATACTCATCTTGAAATTTCTCCAAAATAGCTTAGTTTCCCAATTCCTCAATCTCTTCAACTGCTATTGACGAGGGGAACCCAGAAACTCTTTTTCTTTCTCTTTGACTTTGGGGGTGAGCCATGAGGTAAAACACTTGAGAAGCTCCTTGAAGAAGAGATTCTCTTTGAACCCTGCCTCTGGGAAAGACCTACCCCAGGGAATCAAGCATTCTGTTATCTAGGTGGGACAGTTGAGTACCAAGCCAAGTTGGAGATTCTAACCTCATTGAATTGGAGATTAGTCCAGAGACACTCATTCAATTGCAAGATTTTCTATTCTGATTCCAGCCCAGGCTGCATCAGCCCCAATCAAGAATTGCCCCCAGCTTCTAGCCATAAAATAAGCCAACTTGGGGCTCAGTCCTTGCAGAGGACATACCAAGGAACTTTTCTCTCCCTGGCATAGCAGCAACCTCTGTCCACTGAAATGATATTCTTTTTCAGCATTACCCTCTCTTTTATCTCTTTCTCACCTATTTCCCTAATAAGACTTTATACTTCTCTGTCTAGATTTCTCTGCTAGAAACTCTCTCTGTCAGGACTCCTCCAGTAGAAACTTTACTTCTCTGTGGGACCTTGCCACCAAGGAATTCGATCTTTCTATTCATGCATAGCAAAGGCTGACTTCTCAATGCCAATAGTAAACTTTTTTTTACCCCTCTTGCTTTTTAGGTTAATAAATTCCTTTACGAAGGACCTCTGCATTGCCAGAAACGGGTTCCCACAAATCCCTGACATGCTCCAAATCCTGGGGGAATCTAGGTGACCCAAACCTCTCCATTTGGTTCCCTGAACCCCGAACCTGCTACTATCCTCATCATTTAACTCCCTGACCACCAGGAACCCTAACTTCATCATTTGGTTCCCTGACCAGGAACCCCGAAATCTGGACAAGGTTAAAAAAAAAAAAACATTGCTTGTTGCCTATTCTCTAGCTAGACACTCAAATTTTGAGTTGTCAGGAGCCCCAGAATCGAGCATAATTCTTTTATGGGGATTCCTGTGGTCTCTCTCTCTCTAGACTTATTGTCTACTCTATAGCTAGGACACTCAAACTTTGAGTCACCAGGAGTCCTAGGCTCAAGCAGCATTCAGATTCAAGAATGCCCGCATTCTCTGATACTTCTCCCTTGCTCAGGGAGCATTTTGTTGCTCTCCTTCTCTAGAGAAGGACAAGGAGCTGTAGAATCAGGGACACTCTGTCTAGAGTCAGACAAGGAGCTATTGAATCGAGAACACTAAAGCTTTTTTTTCCTAGAAAAAATGAGGCAGAAACCTAGGAATTCAGTCTTTCTAGTAAAAGCTGATTTCCCATTTGATAGCCCTCTGCTGGAATCCTGAGAGAGAACCTGGCCAACTGAGATAAGCCTCTTCCCCCTGTGATCCTTTCTATATTGGAGGGCAGCCAAAAAAAATTTGGATTGTCTGGGGCTCTATGCCCAAGTAGAATTTTTGCTTGAGGACACTCGGGACAGAAAACTCCTGTGAACTGACAAAAAAAAATTAAAGTTTTTGTCATATCTTTCTCTCTCTTAGGGATGCCTATAGAGAATGAAAAAGCTATAGAACTGGGAAAGCTTGGGGTCTGTGGCAAGAATGGGACAATTTATTTCTTCTATCCCTAAAGATTCACCTTTAGACTGTCTTTTAAAAAAGCAGACATTTGACTTGAGAAAAACCTCAAAGCTTGAAAGCTTAAGACACTGTTTAGATTAGTTGAAAGGGAATCAGACTCCCTCCAGCCGTTAGCCCTCTAGAGTAGAAGGAGCCTTTGCATCTCAATGCACTCCTAAGAAGTGCCTTTTTTCTCTCAAATCCTGGGACTGATTTTGACCTTTACCCTTGGGCAGAAGAGGCTGGCCCAGACACTGTTGAGAGAAAGTGCCTTTTCAAAGCTGGACCCTTATCAGCCTAAGGAGAAATCTGGCTATTCTGGGGACCCAACTTTTTCAGGGGTCCAATTTTGAGCCTTCATGTTTCTCCCACTTTGCTGTTACAAACAGTTCTTTAATTCTCACTTGAACTAAAATCTGAGACTCCCAGTTCTTTTCTTCTCCTCAGGGCAATTTCTATCTCCTGGGAAAGACACTTAGAGCAGAGGTGCCTCTTAAATGCAAATCCCTCCCAGACTGAGTCTGTGAACCCCAGAGGTTTGTGCTGTAGGGGTCATGGAAACTGTCGGAGGAGACCCCAGTCCCTGTCCTGAGTTTGAGCAGGAGGAGCACTAGAGGGACTGTCTTTCCAGCAAGACAATCAACACCTGGTGGCTGCTTGGTACAGGGGTCAAGCCACCCCTCTCCCCTCTGCCCTCTTCGACATCTTGCCTTCTGGCAGGAATATGGGGCCTGATCAACTTCCCCTTTGCTCCACCAGCTGGACACCTGGCAGCTGGTAAAATGGGTGGGGCTTCTCCTGCACTCTCCCTCTGGCACTCTGGTCTCTCCATTCCTCCCCCATAGAGTGGGGATGAGGGGGAAGGGGGGGCCAGGATCTTGAGATCTCTCCTCTGTCTAAGCCAGCTTGGTAATTTTATGGTGAGATTGAGGACCCTCTCTCTTCTCAGACTTTCAAAGGAATTTTTATTTTAAAGTACAAACTTTTAGACAATTAAGAGATTTGGAGAAGCTTAATTGCATTCTTATCTTGATGTGGCTTAGTAAGAAACCTAATAGCCATCAAAGCCTCCTACCTGACCTGACTGTCTGGGTCCATCACACCCTTAATCTCTCCACCTGCTCCCTGACTCCACCCCAGGAGAAATCAGCTTTCCTGAAAATGGAAAGAAAAGGTGGTTTACTCAGTGGTGGTTTTCAATGACACCCTAGACTCTGGGCTACTTAACACTTTTACTATAGAGAGAACTTTTTGCTCCTAGCATTTTCTCTCCTACTTTTCTTTGATTGGCTTCTATACCCCTGCCAGCAATTAACTCCTTAACTACCTTCAGCTGGGGAGCTCTGTGGCCGTGGGGGCATTCAGTGGTGTTAGGTGGGCTTTCGGCATTCTTAAGGCAGCCCACAGACGAGAGCTGATGCATTTCCTGCTAAAGGCCCCATTCTCAAAAGTCATTATCCCAACCCTGGAGGACACCCCACTTTCAATCTGCTCCTGACATCTCTTCTTTCTAGGCTTCAAGCTTCGGATTTTCAACTGTCCTTCAGCCTGAAAAATATGGGACGACTGACTGGGACAAACACCTCTTAAATAGCCTGCTGCCGGTTTCAGACCTCACACCTTCCCTCCTGGCATGAACCCCAAAGGAACTAGGAACATCTCTATGACCCTTGCTAGCTTGAAGCAGTTTTAGAAGAAGAGACCTTCGCCCTTTATCCTAAATGAATTTGGGGTGACTACTTGAGGGGAGAATGATGAGGGGAGCCTGAAACTAAAGGGAGACCCCAAAATTCTCTCTCTGAAACTCCTTCAAGAAGAAAGTCTCCTTGAATCCTGTCCTCGAGGGAAATAGGACAAACAGCTTCATTTTGTTATCCTGAGAGACGGGTACCTCCCCCACTGATAACACTCACTACTGATTAAGTTCACTACTGAAAATTAGCCCAGAGACACTCATTCAATTCCAAGATTTTCTCTGATTTCAGCTCAAACTGCACCCAGCCCCCATCAAGAACTGTTAGTCAAGGCTTCTATTATAAAATGAGCCAAGGACTCAGTCCTTGCAGAAAACCTAACCATAGAACCTCTCTCTCTCTCTCTCTCTCTCTCTCTCTCTCTCTCTCTCTCTCTCTTTCTCTCTCTCTCTCTCTCTCTCTCTCTCTCTCTCTCTCTCTCTCTCTCTCCTTGACATAAGCTGCAACCCTCTGCCCGCTGAAATGATATTCTTTTTCAGCGTTGCCCCCTCTTTATCTCTTTCTCACCTATTTCCTTAACAAGACTTTATACCTCTCTGTCAGGATTTCTCTGCTAGAAACTTTACTTCTCTGCTGGGATCTTGCCCCCAAGGAATTCAGTCTTTCTATTCATGCATAGCAAAGGCTGACTTCCCAATGCCAATAATAAAGTCCTTTTACCAGTCTAGCTTTTCAGGTTTGTAAATTCCTTTATGAAAAACCTCTGTGCTGCCAGAAGGGATCCCCACAACTCCCTGCACTGAGTCTTACGGGAATTGAGGGAACCCTGCATTGAACCTCTTCATTTGGTTCCTTGAATGCTGAACCTGACACTAACCTCATCACTATAACTCATTTTTAAAAAATAGTTTTGCTGATGCTCTTCTATTTTCTGTCATTTCCCAATGACCACTGTCTCCAATAAAATGCTTCCTTGTAATAAAGTAGAGTTAAACAAATCAACACATTGACCATATGTGATAAAACTGTCTCTTTCCACACTTGTTTACTATCTCTGTGGCAAAGGGCAAGTTTTACCATCAGCCCTTTGGAATTATTACTTGTCACTTTATGGATCAGAATCCTGAAACTTAGATTCAAGAATGTCTATTTTTTTGGTCTATTCAATAGTCAGTGGCTATAATAAAATGTCAGTGCGCCAATTTTATTTTGGGTGATAAAAATCTCAGGCTAAATGGAATCTCTTCTAAGAAAGTGACTTATAAATACAACAAAAGGCTCATCTGCTATAAGTATAATAAGAGAATTGTGTAGAGTCTGGATTCATTTACTTCTACTGTGCCTTGAGAAATGGAAAAAAATGAGAGAACTTAACAAACAATAATTTGAGGAGAATGGACTTTATCTAGGATGGTCTTGTTGTTTTTATACTTTCTTAGATAGCTTTTAACAATGTAATAGACATGTAAAAGGGATTTTCAGTCCAGATAGCAAAATGAGAAGTTTCAAAAGAGCCATGTGACATATGAAAAGTTCAAGAGATAATTTCTGAATAATTAATCACTTTATTAATTCTAGTTAGCAAATAATAAAAGGATAGTCATTTAATGATCTCTCTTGAACCAAAGACAAATCTATGCTTATATAATGTTGGAAGGGTTTTCTGAGAGATATCAATTAACTCTGATTGGTTAACAATGAAAAGAATGAATGTTATAATGATAGATGAGTTCATTCTAATGAGGGCCTGGGGATGAGATTTTGATTATGCCCCTCCTTTTACCAGATTACCCCTAGCTTTGGGCAATCTAAACAAAGGAATGACTTTCTACTCATCCTATCCCATCTCACCCAAACCTGAGGAGAATACAATATACTTTCCCAGTTGAGTGAGCTCTGAACAAAATTGAGGAGAATGTTAAAACTAACCTCATTATTGGCCCTATTCTTCCAAAGCTAATTTGATCTAATAGAGAATGAGAAAAAAAGGAAGAAAAAAAATCCTGAATGTCTCCAATATCAGCAATGATTATTAAGCAAGAAATAATTATTTCTCTCAGCCAGGTTCCTCATCTATCTTTCAAAATAATCAGCAAATGCCAAAGAGAAAGAAACAGACAAAAATATTTCAAACTCCAATGGAGGTTACAAACAAAACAAAGAGATAAAATAGGGACTAGAGAGCATATAGTTAGCAAGGAAAGAGGTTTTAACAATTTTTTTTGTTCTTTTTTAAATTAAATCTTTTTATTTTAAAAACATATAGATAATTTTCAACATTTATCCTTGTGATGAGGTTTGGCACAGGGCAGGTTGTTGCAGGAACCTCCTTCTAGTCAGTGCAGATCCTTTGTTATATGAATTTACAAACTCGAAAAGTTAGACTGGCAAAAAAAGAAGTTTATTGGCATTGGGAAGTCAGCTTTTTCTAGGAGGCTGACTTCCAAGTGACAAGATCCTGCAAAGAATAAAGGTCCTAACAGAGAAATCCTGACAGAAAGGTTAAGAGGGGTAAGGTCCTGTTAGGGAAATAGGTGACAGGGATAGAGAGGAGTTAATGCTGAAAAGAAAATGTCTTCTCAGCGGGCAGAGAGTCCTCGAAGGTAGCAAGGGAAGTTCCTTGGCCTGGCACGATTCCTGCTTTGGCCTCTGCAAGAAGTTGAGCCCAGTTGCCTCTTTTTATAATTGAAATTTTGGCTAGAGGCTGGGGCAGTTTGAGTTGAAATCAGACAGAGATCTTTGGGAATTGAATGAGTATGTCTAGACTAATTTTCAACTTAATAGAGGCGTGATCAGTAGTGAGTGTTTTCATTGGGGGTGTGATGATCTAACAGAATGAAGCTACTTATCTTGATTCCCTGGGACTGGTCTTTTGCAAAGGGAAGGGTTCCAGGAAAGTCTCATGCCCCACTGCCTCAAGTCAGGATTCCCTCATCATTTCCAAAACCTTGTGTTCCAAATCTTTCCCTCCCTTCTTCCTATCCCCTTCCCTAGGTGGCAAGTAATCCAATATATGTTAAACATGTGCAATTCTTCTATATATATTTCCAAAATTATCAGAGTTTCATCAATTAATGATAGAAAAGACAATTCCCTATTGGGACTCACCATTAACCTGGAGAAAGGGAATGCCCCGTGAGGCTGGAGTATGCCCTTACTTAAGTCTGTAGAGGAATCTAGCACCTTTAAAAAGTTAGTTAGCTATTAGGAGAAGGACTAGAGGTATGGTGGGGGAATAGAGAGAAACCATGTGGCATGGGGAAGGGAGGAGGAGAAAGACACCAGGTGGCAAAGGGAGGGGTATAATCCAAAGGGGTTCAGCAAAGATGGTGTGAGCCACGGAGAGATTTATAAGGGAAATGTAAGCTCGGGGTTTGACATAAATCGGATTTCTGACATAGCAATGTGGGGCTATCCACGGCTTCCACAGAGGCTACGAAACCAGACTGATCCCCATCAGTGCCCTTCCCTGCTTGCTCAGGGAGTAATTCAAGAGACTACTAGTCTTAGTCTACTACTTAACCACCTACACTTAGTTACTTAGGACCTCATCGACTGCATTAACAACCACTGATAAGAAAGTATACATTCCCCAGTTGGGTAGGAAAAAACACTCATATTTTCCAAAGGATCATGATCCCAGTGATATGGGTGTCCCTTATGGTCCTGATGGATATGCCTGTGTTTACAGGGACTCTCTGGCTCTCCATTCCTGAGGATCTGACAGAGGCAGAAGAGCTCAGATTTGAACTAGAGATTGCCACTCTTTTCAAGTCACGTCTTCCCTCCTCAGTCTACCGTCAGCTAGGCAGGGCCAGCTCTCCTTATCTCCTTATGGATGAAGATATACCTTATTTTCCCCTTCTACTTCTTTCCCCCTCTACTCTAAAATTCAGAAAACAAGAAAAACAAAATACCTATTACAAAAAATGCATAATCAAGCAAAACCAATTCTCATATCAGTTATATCTCAAAATATCATCTCCCCTGAAGCAGCTCCAGAAGATGGGATCTTTGTCTCTTTGCCCCAAATGAATCTGGGTCTCAATTGCTTAAGAGGCCTTAGAAATACTGTAGTTCCACTAACTATGCTGGCTGTCATATGACAATCTGTTGGCCAATAATAACAAAGTTTCTGAAAAAAATCCAAGTCATAGAATTCAATAATGGAGTGCATATCAGTGACATGAAGCACCTGATCTTTCTTTTCCCTAGAAACTTATCTACTTGCTCCTGGTTCTTTGCTAAATTCTTTTGGAACTTAGCCCGCTTTTATAGGCATACAATTATAATAAACTTTGCCTCTTGACTTGGAGATGGGTCTGAACCTGTAAATTCTTTTGAGACACTTCTCAACATCAGTCTGGAACCCCAAAAGAAAGAAGTATAATTATGAAACAAACTTTTAAAAAAGTGGTTTCTTTTCTCTTCCCTCAATTTCTGAAAGCCACCTATAAGTAACCTAGAAGTGGACTAGTTTGATTTCCCCCCCCCCCAAAAATGATTATCAAGATATAAAACTGTACATTTTTCTGTGTCTTCTTGAAAGAAGGTGCTAATTAGCAATTGCCTAGTTGTTACACTAATGTTCAAGTTTTAACAAAACAAAAATCTTTACTTTTTATTTTTATTTTTAAAATTATTATTATAGCTTTTTATTTACAAGAGATATGCATGGGTAACTTTTCAGAATTGACAAATGCAAAACCTTTTGTTCCAACTTTTCCCCTTTTTCCCCCCACCCCTTCCCCCAGATGGCAAGTTGACCAATACATGTTAAATATGTTAAAATATAAGCTAAATACAATATATGTATACATGTCCAAACAGTTATTTTGCTGTAGAAAAAGAGTCAGACTTTGAAATAGTGTACAATTAGCCTGTGAAGGAAATGAAAAACGCAGGTGGACAAAAATAGAGGGATTGGGAATTCTATGTAATGGTTCATAGTCATCTTCCAGAGTTCTTTCTCTGGATGTAGCTGGTTCAATTCATTACTGTTCTATTGGAACTGATTTGGTTCATCTCATTGTTGAAGATGGCCAGGTCCCTCAGAATTGATCATTATATAGTATTGTTGTTAAAATATATAATGATCTCCTGGTTCTGCTTGTTTCACTCAGCATCAGTTCATGTAAGTCTCTCCAAGCCTCTTTGTATTCATCCTGCTGGTCATTTCTTACAGAACAATAATATTCCATAACATTCATATACCACAATTTACCCAACCATTCTCCAATTGATGGGCCTCCATTCAATTTCCAGTTTCTAGCCACTACAAACAGGGCTGCCACGAACATTCTTGCATGTACAGGTCCCTTTCCCTCCTTTAAAATCTCTTTGGGATATAAGCCCAGTAGTAAACTGCTGGATCAAAGGGTATGCACAGTTTAATCTTTACTTTTTAAATGCAATGGGTTTTAAAAAATCAAAATGAAGCAAAGCAGCTTTATCCTTATATTAGGGAAATATCATCTTTAATTTCTGAAGCTGAAATGCAAGGCTTACATTACCTTACGCTTTACTTGTTAACAATCTTTTCTTTTAAAAACACTGAGTAAAGTTGAGTTTTGAGCACTATGTGGTTTTGCATTTAACCCTTGCGGTAGCATGCCTATGCCAATTTGTGTGTTTATTTAGCTCACTTTCTAACTTCATTTGAACTTACAAAACTTGCTTCCTCTGTTCTCTGAATTGCTGCTGCAACTCCTAGCAGGTTCCTTCCTTTAGCCAAGCAACTCAAAGACTTGTAGACAGCAACTAGATGAGAGATAAACCTGTCCTTTTTTTTTTTTTTTTTTAAAGCAATTTTTAAGTGACAACCACCAATCTCTCTCTCCTACTGGCTACTCTACTTCTGAATAAATTCAAGTGATTGATTATTATTGGTTAATAAATCTGAAACTGCCATTGTTTACAGTAGATGCAAATGCAGAAAATAGACAATGCAAAGAGGACTGGACTCTCCTCCAAGACAGCCAGGAGATGGATGAGAGTTATTTGGATTAACAGGAATCTGTTTTAGGATTTTTTTTTTAACTTCCTAATATCAATATTCCTCAGAAACTTTGAAACTTTTTTCTCATTTTAAAAATGATGGCATTTGGCATTATTTCTCATGGCAATTACCCTGCCGAGTATGAAGCATGATTTTGAGGATAAAGTTTTGTGCCTTATTGGTTCTCAGCTGTAGGAATAAAATCTCAGTGCCTGAAGGAATACTCCCATCAGCCCAAGATGACTAATTTTTTTCAGCTTTAATGTTCTCCCTACTCTACAAAAGTAAGTTCTGATATACCAGTATCTATTTATCAATGCTAGGGAGTGTATTCCATTCAATGTAAGAAGACAGATGCTGTATGAAATATACTGTGTAGTATTCTTTTACCAGGTTTCATTATTTGAGGTTGAAAATTAGGTATCAGTTATTTGCTAATAAATTACTCTTTTCAGGGTAAAAACAACAACAACCCAAAACAATATTAGCAAAATGTTTTTTATTTTTAAGATTTTCAACATTTACCATTACAAAACCTTGTGTTCCAAATTTTTCTCCCTTTCCTTCCCCCCTGTCCCCCCATTAGACAGCAAGTAATCCAATATATTTTTGTTGTGACACAAGAGCCACCTGACTTGCAGAATTGATCTCCTCTTATGAGAGGATGATACAAGGAGACTGAGAGGCTATTGCTGTTCTCTGACCTCTCTGACTGAGAGGTCATTGCATTATCTCTCCTCTTCCCTCTGCCTCCAAGTTATCTGTTCTCTGTGTCAGCAAAGACTGCCCTACAGTTCCTTCAGATGTTATGATCTATAGATGTGGAGGCTCCCAGAGAATTGACCTGCCCCTTAACAATAGGCTAAATATGGGCAATTCTTCTAAACATATTTTCACATTTATCATGCTGCACAAGAAAAATTAGATCAAAAGGGAAAAAATGAGAAAGAAAAAAACGCAAGCAAACAACAAAAAAAGGTGACAATACTATGTTGTAATTTACACTCAGTGCCCATAGTCCTCTTTTCTTGAGTAATTGCTTCTCTATACCTGGATATAGTATTTTCTCTATTAAGTTAGTAGCTCTGCATTGAAAACACATGGTAGATAGGGGTAGGAAACAGGAGAGAGAATTTTTCTGTTCTCCTCACCCGACAAAATTCCTTCTCAGGGGCCAACTTCTTCCTCCATTTCTGACTCTCAGTTTTGACTGCTCCAAATTGAAGAGTTGTCTTTTAAGGGTAGTTCATTTCCCACCAATGAGAAACTATCTCTCTTATTCTAAGATCGCTTGCTCACTAATAGTATCTTTTTTTATATAGCTTTTTATTTACAAGATATATGCATGGGTAATTTTTCAGCATTGACAATTGCCAAACCTTTTGTTCCAGTTTTTCCCCTCCTTCGCCCCATCCTCTCCCCCAGGTGGCAAGGTTGACGAATACATGTTAAATGTGTTAAAGTACAAATTAAACACAACATAAGTATACATGTCCAAACAGTTATTTTGCTGTTCAAAAAGAATCGGACTTTGAATAGTGTATAATTAGCCTATGAAGGAAATCAAAAATGCAGGTGGACAAAAATAGAGGGATTGGGAATTCTATATAGTGGTTCATAGTCATCTCCCAGAGTTCTTTCACTGGGTGTAGCTGGTTCAATTCATTACTGCTCTATTGGAACTGATTTAGTTCATCTCATTGTTGAAGAGGGGCCACGTCCATCAGAATTGATCATCATATAGTATTGTTGTTGAAGTATATAATGATCTCCTGGTCCTGCTCATTTCACTCAGCATCAGTTCATGTAAGTCTCTCCTTTCTGAAATCATCCTGCTGGTCATTTCTTACAGAACAATAGTATTCCATACCATAATATTTACATACCACAATTTATTCAGCCATTCTCCATTTGATGGGCATCTACTCAGTTTCCAGTTTCTGGCCCCTACAAACAGAGCTGCCACAAACATTTTGGCACATACAGGTCCCTTTCCCTTCTTTAGTATCTCTTTGGGGTATAAGCCCAGTAGAAACACTGCTGGATCAAAAGGTATGCACAGTTTGATAACTTTTTGAGCATAGTTCCAAATTGTTTTCCAGAATGGCTGGATGTGTTCACAATTCCACCAACAATGTATCAGTGTCCTTGTTTTCCCACATCCCCTCCAACATTCCGCATTATCTTTCCCTGTCATTCTAGCCAATCTGACAGGTGTGTAGTGGTATCTCAGAGTTGTCTTAACTTGCATTTCTCTGATTAATAATGACTTGGAGCATCTTTTTATATGGCTAGAAATAATTGATCATTTATCACTTGGAGAATGGCTTGATTTCTTATAAATTAGAGTCAATTCTCTATATATTTTGGAAATGAGGCCTTTATCAGAACCTTTGACTGTAAAAATGTTTTCCCAGTTTATGTTTCTCTTCTAATCTTGTCTGCATTAATTTTGTTTGTACAAAAACTTTTCAATTTGATATAATCAAAATTTTCTATTTTGTGGTCAATAATGATCTCTAGTTCTTCTTGTCATAAATTCCTTCCTCTTCCACAGGTCTGAGAGGTAAACTATCCTATGCTCTTCTAATTTATTTATAATCTCATTCTTTATGCCTAGGTCATGAACCCATTTTGACTTTATCTTGCTGTATAGTATTAAGTGTGGGTCAATGCCTAGTTACTGCCATACTAGTTTCCAATTTTCCCAGCAATTTTTGTCAAAAAGTGAGTTCTTATCCCCAAAACTGGGATCTTTGGGTTTGTCAAACACAAGATTTTTAAAGTTATTGGCTGTTTTGTCCTTTGAACCTAACCTAATCCACTGATCAACTAGTCTATTTCTTTCACTAATAGTATCTTATAATTACATCTTGGAATAGTACATCTTTCAAATTGTTTTTATGACTATATGAATAGCCAGGTGAGGATGGAGACACAAAATCTTTCATATGTCTCTACACACACACACAGACACACACACAAATATATATGTATTTATTTGTATGTATATAAAACTCTAACCCAAAAAGTTTCCAACTTACACCTCTAACTCTCACATGGGTGTGTGTGGATGCTACTCATTCTCTGGGATGGCTTGTTCATTCCAACCTACATCCCGTGACACTATGAGAGTGATTTCTTGTCTCGCACATGAATTGGATTTCAGTGGTGCAATACTATGCAACGCTATCACTCTCTCTTTCAGAGTGACCAAAATCCAGTTTCAAGACAAAAATCAAGATGACTGAAGATAGCCTGGGAGGACTGCAAAGCATAGCAAAGAACTCCTCCCAAAGCTTTCCCAGAGGTTTCTCCCAAACCTCCTAAAGGTTCCCAGACTACCCAGCTCTTCATTTCTCAAATAGCCATGCTCCTTAAAATGGACTCTACCATGCTCTCCCTTTCTCTTTCAGCTTCTTTTTGTATCTTGTTTTCTAAGTTCCTTGAGGGAAGGAACTCTATTTTCTTTTTTTTTTTAATTGTAGTAATTTTATTTATTTTTAATATACATTACTTTATGAATCATGTTGGGAAAGAAAAATCAGAGCAAAAGGGGAAAACCATTGGAGAGATTAAAAAAACAGAAAAAAGAAATGAACATTAACATGTGTTGATTTACCTTCAATCTTCTTAGTTCTTTCTCTGAATGCAGATGGCATTTTCTGTTCAAAGTCCATTGAGATTGTTTTGGATCACTGAATTATGAGAAAAACCAAGCCTTTCATAGTTGATCATCGCACATTCTAGCTCTTATTGTACAATGTTTTCCTGATTCTGCTTGTTTTGCTCAGCATCAGTTCATGTAAATCTTTCCAGGCCTTTCTAAAATCACTTTTCATCATTTTTTAATAGACTAATAATATTCCATTACTTTCATGTACTGCAACTTATTCAACCATTCCCTCAATGAGCATCTACTCAGTTTTCAATTCTTTACTACCATAAAAAGGGGTGCCACAAACATTTTTAAGGGTCCTTTCCCCTTCTTTATGATTTCCTTGGGATACAGACTCAGTAATGGCATTTCTGGGTACACACAGTTTGATAGCCCTGTGAGCACAGTTCCAGATTGCTCTCTAGAGTGGTTGGATCATTTCACAACTCCACCAACAATGCATTAGTAGTACTATATTTTCTTAATTGTATCCTCAGCACTTAGCACAATGCTGACTCATAATAGGTACTTAATAAATATTTATTGACTGATTTACTTATCATTAAGGCAAAAGAGATAATAATATGTTTAATAACATATTAAAGCATATAAAACATTAAAACACATAAGCCTGGATCACATTCTCCCCCCCATGTATTAAAGTATCCATGAGAAAGAGTGAGTACACAGAGAAACATCACAGGGAAGCATATGTAGGAGGAAAACCTATGTTTTCTGGGAAACCTCATGTGCTCAGATGACTCATAACTATGGCCTATAGACTTGGGCGTTCTTGGTTCACTCAGAAACCTACTCAAAACTGCTTCTCTCTGTAGGCCTTCCTCACTCCTCAGCTGAGCATATTTCTTCTCTTCTATTTTTAAATCCATATAGCATCTACAAGATTCTTCAACTTATAATCCCCTTAAAAATCCATTAGAGAAGTATTGCCCTATTAAACTGGCTAACAATTCCCTTTGAGCCACAGCACTTTAAAGTTCCACAAAACCTTTGAGTTTTACAGACCAACTACTCACTCACCAAGATGTTGCATCATTCAGTGAGAACTAAACCCACAGAACAACTGAGATGGACTTTTTGAATAAGGCAAATTAGTCCTGGCAGCTTTTCATTCACTACATTTTATCTAGATTTTAGCATCTCTTCTTAAGCTGCAAAAAAGTCACCCAAACCTTTTTGTTTTCCCTTCTTAAATCAGAGAGGGGGAAAAAAGTGAGTTCTGAGAAACTTCTTTCTTAAACTCTAGCTGATGCTATTGGGCAATAGCTGGTATTGACATTATTTTCCATTGACCTTAAACTTTATTTCGCCAATTAGAACTAAAAGCTGAAGTCTTCTTGTTAGCTGAGTACTCCTCCTAATTTCTTCAAATAGCTCCAACAAAGTTTTTTTTTTTTTTTTCAAGCCCCTGCTGAATCTTTTTCTGCCCATGTGTGTCCATGTGAGTCTTAGCCTTAGTCTCCTATAGATCCTCAATGGCTAAAATAAGACCATCTTGATATCTAGGGACTCCACTTTCACTTATTTGTTAAGAATTTCTCTTATACATTCAATAGTCCTTATTTAATCATCCTTCAGTTTCAAAAAAAAAAAAAGATTTTTTTTCATTTTTTTAGTTTTATCCTCAAAGTTTAAAATAGCTATGTGCAAATGAGCTGAGGAACCACTTTTAGCTTATATGTAAACACATGCATAAAGACATAAATATTTACATGTATAAACACACAAACATAAAAGAGGAATGTGAAAGTATTTGTTGATTGATTTAGAAGATCTTATTGAATTCTCTGTAGAATTTTTATCTATCTCTTCATCATTTGCAAAACATTTGGGACAAATTACAGTTATTTTTATAGAAGTCTTTTTGGAAATATTTATGATCCAAATACTAATACTACATGAGATAATTTCATGCTGACCTTGAACAAATGACAAAACATCTCCTAGGAGAACTTGTGAGTCATTTTCCCCTTTAGTTACAAGTTCCTTATTCTTTGAGTTTAATTTATAGAAAGATTGTTAAATTGATATGTCCAATGATATTCCACTATTGGTCATTTGACAAGGATCTCATATTTAAAATACTGATAGCCAATTTAGATAGATGGTCTAATAGCTGTGATTCTTAGCATTCTGTCTTGCTGTTGTCACTGCAGAAGACAGAAGATACACAGCTCTTAGGACTATTTTGTATTTTTCTTTACTTTTGGGCTGCCAAGACCAAAGAATTTAACAACAAGTATCTAGGCTGCTTCCCCCTATTTAGCTAGACCAGTTTTGGAAAGCAGATTCTATTTCTAAGCGTGATCTTGAAGCTTTTTTAGCATTGAAGAAACCCAGAATATCAAGGTCACTCCCATAACATAATAAGGCTTCAGAGTAAAATTTTCATGGAGAAGCACTAGAAGAATATTCATGATTAAAATACAGATGTGTCAGGGAATTGCTCAGCATTACTGAAAGCATTGTATAATTTCTAATATACTCTGCTACCATTTATTTTTCCCCACAAGATATAATGTGCTTTAGATTGGGATATCTAAAGAACTTTCCCCCTCTTTCCCTGGAATTTAAGCAACTTCGTTTTGGGACTTACTCTGAGGTATTACTATTAGGATTACAAGGTAACCAATTCAGTCTTCATCTCAGTTCTATAGAGTCAGTTCTAAATTCTCAAGTCATACTTCAATCTATGTAATCATCCACCGGGGCCTAGATCTGACCATCTTGTTATCTACCATGATTACCTGTGACTTACTTTATAATCACTGTGATTACCTAGGTCAGGGGCTCTTAAATAGATATCTGTGACCTTGTTTATAATTTTTTTTTAATATTTCACTGTAATTGCTTTTGTGTATAATTCGATATATTTTATTAATTTAATTTATCATTTGAATTATTTAAAATCTTAATAATTAAATTATTAATTATTTTGATAATGAGAACATAAAATCTATCAGACTGCCAAAGAGATTCATGACACAGAAAAGATGAAGGATCTGCACCTGGTCTAAAGCAATGTTCTCCTTCCTGATAACTATCTTAATATAAGTATAATATAATTTCTCCTTAGCTAAATGTAAACTCTTTAAATTCTCTAAACTTTCAAGTGAATTACAGATTCCTAATTTTATATTCTTATAACTCTGTTTCAAAACCTAAACACAAGTGCATATTGTATTCTTTATATCATTCAATCAATAGTATAACTGAAGAAGTAGTTTGATGTAGAAAAGAGTTTGTGAAGTTTTCTTGCTTTTTGCTCACATTATCTGTAAGAGACCATGCCATATGCCTTAGGGCCTTCTTCCTTCTTAGGCCATGTGGTCCTGAGAAATAGGCCTTTGTTCTTAAATTTTTTGTTTGTTCATTTCCATTCTAAAGGAAGCGAGGGGAGTCCTAGAGACTTGAGGGATCTGGAGGCATTCCTGGCTGGCTCTGCAGCCAGCATCAATGCCCTGAGTAGCAAAGAATAACCTTCTGGACCTATGTGGAGAAGCTGGGGGACTTCCAAAGCTGCCTTTGGATGTGTACTTGGTGGGACCAATGTTATATAAGAGCTGTTTTGAATTTAATCCTCCCCAGAGATTGAGTTTTTGTAGGGGAGATCATTTCCCTGAGATGTTGAGAAAAATATCCATATGTTTGTTCTTTCTATATTTTTGAAGCAAATATCTTTTATATAAGATAATTTATGCTAAGTAGTTAAAGGGAACTGAGGCATAAATTACTGGCCTCTAACAATGGGGGGAACACTATAGTTTGTGTATGTCTCTATCCTATTGTTGTAGGTTTGTGGCTCTAAACCCATTGCAATAGGATAGAGCTATAAACAAACTCTTTAGAGTAGTCTATGTTTGTGAGAAACAAACCCCAAAATATAAAATAGTTTTAGAAAGAAATTTATTAGGTTATTTGCTAAAGATAAGAACCTGGAAAGAAGGGATAGCTCCTTCTATAAGTTTTTGTGAGGTTATACTATATAGAGTTCTGACAAGGATATCTGAACATTTGCCTGACTGGCCTCCTGTAGACAGTAAGTAGTCTCCTAAAGAAGGGCAGTTTGAGATGTATATAAGCAGGTAAGTCAATCTAATTAACAGACCCCAAAACACAAGCGAAAACAAGCACTGGGTGAGAGCTGAGCATTTATTATAACCATTTAGTTTCTCTGGAGCTGTCTGACCTCCAGTAAGCTTTTAGGGATAAATTATTTTCTAGCCACATAAAACTAAATTCAAACAATATTAATAAATGATAAGTAATCCCTTTTTTGGACTTAAAGCCCAACAATCTTATACTACTGAAAATATAATTACAGAAGCAGAAAACTGGGTTATGGTGTTTTAAAGGGATTTCATTAAAATAACTAGAATCAATGGTATCCTCCTCACTATCTAGCTTATCTAGAACTTGATAGAATTCTTTAAGGATGAGTGGTAGCCATATTGGACACTAACTTTTATCAGTGTTTCTCAGTCAGAAGGATCAATCTTGAGTAAGTCTCAGAAGTAAGTCAAGATAAACCCAAAGATTCTAAATTTTGGGATAAGATTTCATTATTTGATAAAAACTGCTGGGATAACTGGAAATTAATATGGCAGAAATTAGGCAAGGACCCATACTTAACACCACATACCAAGATAAGATCAAAATGGGTCCATGACCTAGGCATAAAGAACGAGATTATAAATAAATTAGAGGAACATAGGATAGTTTATCTCTCAGACCTGTGGAGGAGAAAGAAATTTGTGACCAAAGATGAACTAGAGACCATTACCCATCACAAAATAGAAAGTTTTGATTATATCAAATTAAAAAGCCTTTGTACAAACAGAACGAATGCAAACAAGATTAGTAGGAAAGCAACAAACTGGGAAAACATCTTTACAATTAAAGGTTCTGATAAAGGCCTCATTTCCAAAATATATAGAGAACTGACTCAAATTTATAAAAAATCAAGCCATTCCCCAATTGATAAATGGTCAAAGGATATGAACAGACAATTTTCAGATGAAGAAATTGAAACTATTACCACTCACATGAAAGAGTGTTCCAAATCCCTATTGATCAGAGAAATGCAAATTAAGACAACTCTGAGATATCACTACACACCTGTCAGATTGGCTAAGATGACAGGAAAAAATAATGATGAATGTTGGAGGGGATGCGGGAAAACGGGGACACTGATGCATTGTTGGTGGAGTTGTGAACGAATCCAGCCATTCTGGAGAGCAATCTGGAATTATGCCCAAAAAGTTATCAAACTGTGCAGCAGTGTTTCTATTGGGCTTATACCCCAAAGAGATACTAAAAAAGGGAAAGGGACCTGTATGTGCCAAAATGTTTGTAGCAGCCCTGTTTGTAGTGGCTAGAAACTGGAAAATGAATGGATGCCCATCAATTGGAGAATGGCTGGGTAAACTGTAGTATATGAATGTTATGGAATATTATTGTTCTGTAAGAAATGACCAGCAGGATGAATACAGAGAGGCTTGGAGAGACCTACATGGACTGATGCTAAGTGAGATGAGCAGAACCAGGAGATCATTATACACTTCGACAACGATATTGTATGAGGATGTATTCTGAAGGAAGTGGATTTCTATGACAAAGAGACCTAACTGAGTTTCAGTGGATAAATGATGGACAGAAACAGCTACACCCAAAGAAGGAACACTGGGAAATGAATGTGAACTTGATTTTCTTCCCGGGTTATTTTTACCTTCTGAATCCAATTCTCCCTGTGCAACAAGATAACTGTTCGGTTCTGCAAATATGTATTGTATCTAGGATATACTGCAACCTATTTAACATATATAGGACTGCTTGCCATCTTGGGGGGGGTGGAGGGAGGGAGGGGAAAAAACGAAACATAAGCGAGTGCAAGGGATAATATTGTAAAAAAATTATCCTGGCATGGATTCTGTCAATACAAAGTTATTATTAAATAAAATAAAATTAAAAAAAAAAAAAAGAAGTAAGTCAAGAAACTTAATCTTGTACTAGGAAATGAGTACACTGTGGCCACGAATATAAAAGAAATCATTAACTCATGTTTCTTTCAATGTCACAAAATTTGAACAAACAGTAATAATCATACATCCCATTAAACAACAATCTTGGGAGGTAAGTGCCATTATTAATTCATTTTACAGATGAAGAAACTGAGGAAAGCAAAGGTTAATGTGACTTGCTCAAGATTACACAACTAGTAAGCATTCAAGACCATAGTTGAACTCAGATATACCTAAATCATGCAGTTTCCAAGCATATTACCTTTATGCCAAATAGCAATATATTTTGCATTATGTTCTGATTTACCACTATTATACTGATCGGAGAACACATCTTGCTTTAAAAAAGAGCAATTAAAACTTACTTTCAGCACAAATCTCAACCAAATTAAATCTGAATTTATAATAATAAATGATAACAGAAAAATCTCAGTTTTCCCTAGGCCATTAGCTGCCAGCACCTCAAATTATTGAACATGATGCTTTCAGTTAGTTCACTTTTAAAAATTCCTGGTGCTAATCTCATCTTTCCATCGCCCTTGTTTTGGATCCCATGATGTACCCAATAATTCTAAATAATCTTTCAGATGGAATTTTAAGATGTTGTACTCAACTAATTCCATGCTGTGAATTTATTTCTATAGTTTCCATTTAATACATTTTATAATTTGATAGAATATTGCCTGTATGAAATTGCTAAGAGGAATTTCTCCAAAAAAAGTTTCTGTTATCCTTCTTATCTCAATATGATCAAGTCAATGTAATAAAAAAAACCTTCTCCATTTTCTTTCCAAAGTTCCAAAGTCTTACTTCACATAAGTGAAGTGCAAAGGGGTTCCATCTTTCTTTAAAATTCTACCCATTCTTTTTTAATCTCTACTTTCTTAAACCTTCTCTGTTGCAGGGTTTTTATTTCTTATATAATACTAATTTATATGATACCAATTAATTCTTAAACTTTTAATTCTAGAGTTGTATAGATTACTTCAATTCAGGTGACTTTGCTATTTGTTTATTTAATTCAATTCTGTTCAGTCATTTTAAAGTAACTTCAGTTCAATTATTTCAATCATGTCTGATTTTTTGTGACCTCATTTGGAGTTTTGTTGGCAAAGACACTGGAGTAGTTTTCCATTGCCCTCTCCAGCTCATTTTGCAGATAAGAAAACTGAGGCAAACAAGATGAAGTGACTTGCCCAGAATCACACACAAAGTATCTAAGGTCAACTTTGAACTCAGTTCTTCCTGATTCCAGGCCTATTGCTCTTTTTATTTCCTATCAAAGGACGAAACCAGCCTAGTTTTAACCAGATTCTTTTTAGAAGCTACTTACCAAACCTTTGAGTGATCAAGTTAAGAGGATTAACTGTTGGAGGACCTTTGAAGTCAGCTTAACTTCTACATTAATCTTTTTTTTTTTTTTTAATTAAGGCTTTTTATTTACAAAACATATGCATAGGTAACTTTTCAACATTGATCTTTGCAAAGCCTTTTGTTCCCCTCCTTCCCCCCCACTCCCTCCCCTAGATGGCAGGGAGTCCAATACATGTTAAATATGTTAAAATATATGTTAAATGCAATGTATGCATACATATTTATACAGTTATCTTGCTGCACAAGAACAATCAGATCAAGAAGGAAGGAAAAGAAAAACTGAGAAAGAAGAGTCATAGATTTAGAACTAGAAGAGACCTGTCTGGAATTGTATACTATCCCCCAAACCCTTACATTTAAAAGACAGAGAAGATATAACTTCTCTTCTCACCCCAAACCTAACAGAACTTGTTCTGTAATGTTAGAAAGAATATTTGAACCCTGGCCTTTCTGATTGTAAACCCTGCACTTTAGTCCATTACCACACACTTTCTTCCTTGCTTTAAGAGCGGTTCTCTATCCATTACTCCTCCCAAGCCTCATGAGCTGTTATTATATATATATATATATATAAAATTTAATATTTATTATATATATAATTTAATATTTATTATATATATAATATAAAATTATAACTTCTAAATTAAACAATGTAAAGAAAGGTTAATAATCTTGGGGGCCCCTAGTGTTCATACAATAAAGGAACAGAGGATGTTTTCAATCTTAAAAGAAAAACTAGATTGCTGAATAGAGTCCCAGAATAATGCCATTTACCGTCATATCCTCTATAGAACTTTGGGGAAGTATTTACTCAGCAAATTCTGTTTCAGTGTTGTAAGCACTTTTTAAGTCACTTTGCACACATACTTTTTCTTTTTTTTTTTTAAACTAACCCATGACAGACTGAGGGGACTGATTTGTCATATGACTAGCTATATTTTCCTCTTTTATTGTTAGCATTAACTCTGCTGAGCCAAGTTCTTTCCTGGTGATTTTTTTTTTTTTTTAAATAATACCAAGTCTATCAACCATTTACCTGCCTGGAATGTCTTGTTTTACCTAAGAGCACTTATCTTGCCTGGACCTTCTTAATTAAATAGCTGACTCTTTTTTTTTCTCCTTTATTTTTAGGAAGGATAACTATGGCCCTAAATCTCAACAGATTAAAAAAAATTATACTATGGCTATACTCATTCTCTTTTATCTGACTCCAGTCAATTTTTATTGATATCCCAAAGGATGCTTATTGAATTAGATGAGATATTGTTTTGACTAATCACTCAACTTCTCTGTAAAAAGGTACTTCTAGTTACCCCAACTTAGGCCCTTCATTATTACCTGTCTGGAATTGTATACCCTCCCTCCAACCCTTACATTTAAAAGAGAGAGAAAATGAAACTTCTTCTTGCCCCATCCCTAATGCCAAATTTTTACTCTTTCTTACTTTTCTTTTAACCCCCTTTTACCTATACATCTAATTTAAAAAAAATGTCCTTACCCTTATAATTATGGTTGTGCCTCAGAATGACATTTATCTATTCTTTCTCTTAAACACCTTTTTCTCTCCCCCACCCTTGTCTCTATCTCTTCTATTTCTTTTTTGAGTTTGATATTTCCTTGTGTATTCATACTGAAATCTCTATATGTGAATGTGTGTGCTCAATATTCCTTTACTCAATTCAGATGAAAGTGAAGTTATGGGAAGTTACCTTATACACCTCTATTTTATAATAATGATTCCTCTCCCTTGTCTTCTCCTTTCTTCCCCAGTATTATTCTGCATCCCTACAATTTTCATCTTTTCCTAAGACCACCAAAACAACAAAATCACCTCCATTCTATCACTTTAATTTTTTTCTATGATGCTTGAAGCTTTTAGAGTTCTGAAAAAAACATTCATAATTCAACCTCTTATTAATATGTAAATAATTCATCTTCACATTTCCTTCCGATCAAACAAATATGTGTAGCTTTCTACGTCCCTTTTGACATCTGCCTTTTTATTTCAAAATGTCTACTCAGTTCTGACCTTTTCATTAGAAATCCTTAGAAATCTTCTGTTCGTTAAATATTTATATTTTCTATGAGGGATTATACAGTTTTGTGAAAGAGATTATCTAATATTCCTTTTTACCTTCATTTTCGTCCCTCTTCAAAGCATCTTTAACCTGCTGGAAAAGTAATATTTTTTAATGAATATGTAAAAGATCTGCTGATTCCATAGACCTGGGTACCCTCTCTCTCAAGTACTTCAGTTCTAGTCTCACATGTTTTCCTTGGGAAATATGAAATCTAAAGAGAGCTGTGAGGCTTTTTCTTGTTATCTCTGGCTAACTATACCTACACTTCAGAGTAGACTTCTGGGACCAATCTTTAAAAAAAAAAAAAAAAAGGCTTAAGCTTGGCTCATATCCAAACTCTTCCTCAAAAGTCGAAGTATGGTGTCTGGTACATAATAGGTGCTAAATAAATACTTATTTCTTTTTCTTCTCTTCCCTTCCCTTATGAAGTAGATCAATTATAGGACACTATAGATTATAGGACAATTGTTAATTTCTTCCATCACAAAAGAAATGCTTAAAACACACACAAACTCCCCCCACAAGTGTGAAATGACAAATCCTTAAATCATGATATAGTTAACTCCTAAGACCTATTATATTCTCCTGGGAGGTTTATCTTTAAAACATAAAACACTGCTGAACAGACTTTTCATCTTGTCTCTATATTTCCAGGCAGCTCTCTCACTGTATGTTCCAGTAATTCTGGGCATGGTTTCGGGCTCATCCTCCTGGAAGGGCTTCTCTGAGTTCTTCCAGGGATGACCTCTTTGTGGTCAATCAGGTATGCAACCAGACCTCCCCCTCATACACACAAGCCCCTCTCTGGGTTTTTCTGAGATCTGTGAGCAGGAAAACAAACACAAAGCGGGCCAAGCCAACAGAGCTTTGACGTCCAGGCTCAGGTTGTCTAGGCCAGACACATGTTCTCACTGCCACAGATAAATCATCATAGAGGGCTGGAGAGGGCCATGTGATCTCTGCCCTCCTCATGCTCTTGGTCTGAAGGAAAGGCTTAGAGAATACCAATACCCTCAACACATGGGAAGAGGGCAATACCAGAAGTAGACTCTCTTTTTAAAGTCTATTGAGGGAATGTGGTTCTTCCTGACTAACTGTCAATTACTTCTGATAAAGTTCCTTTATCCCATTATGTGTGTAGGGAAAAGGGGCCCGTGGGGACAGTGAGAAATGAGATCTCTGGAAAGGAGAGGTTCCGGGTCTCTCAGTGGGGCTCAGGGCACATGTAGACCTGGAAGGGAAATAGTTCCCCAGAAAGATTGGCCACTTCTTGTTGTTCAGTTGTTTAAGTCATGTCCGACTCTTCCTGACCATATTCGGGGTTCTCTGGCAAAGATACTGGAGTTATTTGCCATTTTCTTTTACAAATCATTTTACAGATGAAGAAACTAAGGCAAAGGTGGTTAAGTGAATTACCTAGGGTCACACAGCTAGTGTCTAAGGCCAGATTTGAACTCACACATAAGTAAGTCTTCCTGACTTGAAGTCTAGCATTCTATCTTACTACCTATTACAACATAAATCTGGTCCTGTCACTCATTCTCCTCAAATTATTAAATGGCTCCCTACTGCTTAATGAGTGAAATTTCAATTCCTCTGCCTGGCATTCATGTCTCTCCCCAATCTGTCACCAGTCTCATGACAGTTTTATCTCATAATACTCTTTTCCATGCCCTATTCTTTATGCTTCCAAATACTTCCTATACATTCTTGCTTCACCTTTACTATGCTATTTCCTATGTTTGTAGTGCAGTGCCTTTTTTCCCCTTCTTTGTCTGTTGAATTCTTACCCATATTTAAAGCCTAACCCAAATACTACATTCTCCATGAGGCTTTCCTTGGTCCTCATCAATTAATCTTCCTTCACATAAAACCTCATATAATGTTTTGTTTAGTACTGGAGAAGTAGAATTATTTTTTCATGTTGAGTGTTATATTTGTCCATAACTATATCCTATATTTTAATTCTCGGTTGTGGCTGTGTAACTGTAGGTATGTTCACTCACTCCCATGTGCCAAAAAACGGCAGCTCACAGCTGAAGTCAAATCTCTTGACTTCATTTTCTTCATTAGACCTGGGATTCTTTTTTTTTTTTTTTTTTTTTTACATTTTTAATTATAGTTTTTTATATACAAAACATATGCATGGGTAATTTTTCAACACTGACCCTTGCAAAAACTTTTGTTTCAATTTTTCCTCTCTTTCTCCCCACTCCTCTCCTAGATGGCAGGTAGTCCCATACATGTTAAATATGTTAAAATATACGGTAAATACTATATATACATATATATGTGTGTGTGTGTGTGTGTGTGTGTGTGTGTGTATACACACACATAGTTATACAGTTATCTTGCTGCACAAGAAAGATAGGATTTAGAAAGAAGGTAAAAATAACTTGGGAAGAAAAAACAAAAATTTAAGCAAACAATACAGAAAGAGTGTAAATGATATGTTGTGGTCCATACTCATTTCCCAGTATTCTTTCTCTAGGTGTAGCTGGTTCTGTTCATTACAGAACAATTGGAACTGATTTGGACCCTCTCATTGTTGAAGATAGCCACTTCCATCAGAATTGATCCTCATATAGTCTTGTTGTTTCTGTGTATAATGATCTCCTGGTCCTGCTCATTTCACTTAGCATTAGTTTATGTAAGTCTCGCCAGTCCCCTCTGTATTCATCCTGCTGGGTTTCTTATAGAACAATAATATTCCATAACATTCATATACCATAATTTATTCAGCCATTCTTCAATTGATGGGAATCCACTCAGTTTCCAATTCTAGCCACTACAAAAAGGGCTGCCACAAACATCTGCACATGTGGGTTCCTTTCCCTTCTTTAGTATCTCTTTGGGGTATAAGCCCAGTAGAAACTCTGCTGGATCAAAGGATATGCACATTTTGATAACTTTTTGAGCGTAATTCCAAATTGCTCTCCAGAATGGCTGGATGTGTTCACAATTCCATCAACAATGTATCAGTGTCCCTGTTTTCCCACATCTCCTCCAACATTAGTCATTATCTTTTCCTGTCATCTTAGCCAATCTGACAGGTATGTAGAGGTATCTCAGAGTTGTCTTAATTTGCACTTCTCTGATCAATTATGATTTGGAACATCTCAATTTCTTCATCTGAAAATTGTCTGTTTATATCCTTTGACCATTTATCAAGTGGAGAATGGCTTGATTTCTTATAAATTAGAGTCAGTTCTCTCTATATTTTGGAGATGAGGCCTTTATCAGAACCTTTAGCTGTAAAAATGTTTTCCCAGTTTATTGGTTCCCTTCTAATCCTGTCCACATTAGTTTTGTTTATACAAAAGCTTTTTAATATAATTGAAATTTTCTAATTTGTGATTAATAATGATCTCTAGTTCTTCTTTGATCACAAATTCCTTCCTCCTCCACAGATGTTAGAGATAAACTATCTTATGTTCTTCCAATTTGTTTATTATCTCATTCTTTATGCTGAGATCATGAGCCCATTTTGATCTTATCTTGGTGTACAAGATAATGTGGGTCAATGCCTACTTTCTGCCATACTAATTTCCAATTTTCCCAGCAGTTTTTGTCAAATAATGAATTCTTATCCCAAAAGCTGGGGTCTTTGGGTTTGTCAAACACTAGATTGCTATTCTTATTGACTATTTGTCCTGTGAACCTTATTCCACTGATCAACTAGTCTATTTCTTAGCCAGTACCAAGTGGTTTTGGTGACCACTGCTTTATAATATAGTTTTAGATGTGGTATATAGCTAGGCCACCTTCATTTGGTTTTTTCCCCCTTGAAATTCTTGGCCTTTTGTTTTTCCAGATGAATTTTGGTGTTATTATTTCTAGGTCAGTAAAATAGTTTCTTGGGAGCCTGACTGGTATAGCACTAAATAAGTAGATTAGTTTAGGTAGTTGTTGTGAGCTTTTTCTTCTTAAGACGCAGCCAGGTGATAAAAGTTCAGATCTTTTATTATCTCCAATATAGCCCGGTTAGCTTAGAGGCCTATCTCTCTGCTTGGTTCCAAGAGCTCTCTCCAAATGTCTTTAAATCCAAAGGTCTGGTCCTTCAGCCTCTGCCTCTGCTTTCTTCAGCCTCCAGCCAGCTCCAGTCTTCATGTCATTCTGGTGAAATCTCGACTTGTAGCGTCTTCCTCTGAAGAACTTCTTCGACTGGCCCATTGGCCTATTTATGCTCCTTCCAGAGAGAGGGATTATGGGTTTCTCTCTGGCCCAAAGCTTCAAGGGAGGTGTGAACTCATTGAACTCCAATGAGTAAAGGTGTGAACACAAGCCTTGTATTAATTAGTTCTACTTAGTACTTTGTTTCAGGTTCTGCCCAAAACATCTTCTTGTAAGATTAGATCAACTCTAATCAGTTAGCAGTTAGTAAGGATTCCAACAGGTAGTGTTGTCATCTTTATTATATTTGCTTGACCTATCCAAGAACACTTGATATTTTTCCACTTGTTTAGATCTGATTTTATTTGTGTGGAAAGTGTTTTGTAGTGTTGCTCATATAGTTCCTAACTTTCCCTTGGCAGAGAGATTCCCAAATATTTTCTACTATTGACAGTTATTTTAAATTAAAGTTTTCTTTGTATCTCTTGGTGCTGGGTTTTGTTAGTGATGTATAAAAATGCTGATGATTTATGGGGATTTATTTTGTATCCTGCAATTTTGCTAAAGTTCTGGATTATTTCTAATAGTTTTTCAATTGATTCTCTATGGTTCTCTAAGTATACCATCATATCATCAACAAAGAGTGGTAATTTGGTTTCTTCATTACCAGTCTAATTCCTTTAATTTCTTTTTCATTTCTTATTGCTGAAGCTTGTGTTTCTATTACAATATTGAATAGTAATGGTGATAGTGGGAAATCTTGTTTCACTCCTGATTTTTTTGGGAATGGTTGCAGTTTGCCACCATTATATATGATGCTTACTAATGGTTTCAAATAGATACTACTGACCATTTTAAGGAAAAGTCCATTTATTCCTATACTCTCTAATGTTTTTAATAGGAATGGGTGTTGGATTTTATCAAATGCTTTTTCTAGACCTGAGATTTTTAACTCTTCAGATGACTTTTTTGGCAATCTAATGAAGCTTATAAATTCCTCAAACTTTTAAAAATGCATAACATGAAACATAGGATTACAATGTAAATAAATTATATTAAAAATAGTTTTAAAAATATGCACATTTTAAAAAGTTCATGAACACAAAGTTAAGAACCTTTGATTTGACCATAAAGCACTTGAACATGGGGATATCTCCTTTTTGTTGTTGTTGAGGCAATTGGGGTTAAGTGACTTGTCCAGGGTCACACAGTTAGGAAGTATTAAATGTTTGAGACCAGATTTGAACTCAGGTTCTCCTGACTTCAGAGCTGGTGCTCTATCCACTGCCCCACCTAGCTGCCCTGGGGATATCTTCTTTTTCCCCAAAATGCCTTACATAGTTCTGAGCACACTAGGCACTTATTAAATGCATGTTGAATGATTGAAAATCTTTTGAAATAAACGAAGAAATATTCATTGCTTCACAATCTCCTTGACCTTCATCTAACTTAATTACTCCCTTCTTCCTTATCCACTTTTAATTATAGTCTCTATTTACCATAGTATAATATTCATACCTGATATGAATTCTACAAAAAATTTGTGGTGTGCCATTCCAGTCAAATCCCATAATGTGTCATTTCTTATGAAAATTCTGTCCCTAGGAGACAGCTTAACACTTAACATTTCCTAACTGTGTGATCCTGGGCAAGTCACTTAACTCCAATTGCCTCAGCAAACAAACAAACCAAAAAATATGTACCTAATACTTAGTACTTCTAGGTAGGCACTTATTCTTCTCATTAGAACAGTCAATGTCATTTTATCACCCCCTGTTGCTCTTTCATTCTTGGGGGTGGAATAACTATTAAGTCTCTTCCTCATTTTCCTGTGTTCTGAATTTTCTTTTTAAAAATTATTGGTTTTGAGTACTTCTTTTTTTTCTCAATAGTATTTTATTTTTTTTAAATATAGGTAAAGATAGTTTTCAACATTCATTTTTGTAAGATTTTGTATTACAAAAATTTTTCCCTCCCTTCTTTACTTTCATTCTCCCCAAGACAGCAAGCAATCTCCATAGAGATTATACATAAACAATACTTTTAAATACATTTCCATATTTGTCATGTTATACAAGAAACATCAGACCAAAAGGGAAAAAACATGAGAAAGAAAAAGCAAACAAATAAACAAAAGGTGAAAATACTATGCTTCAATCCACATTCAATCTCCATAGTTCTCTGGATACAGATAGCATTTTCTATCGCAAGTATATTGGAATTGTCTTGGATCAACACATTGCAGAGAAGATCTAAGTCTATCATAGTTAATAATCACATAATCTTTCCCATTACTATGTTCAATGTTCTCTTGGTTCTATTCACTTCACTTAAGATCAATTCATGTAAGTCTCTCCAGGCCTTTCTGAAATCATCCTGCTGATTGTTTCTTATAGAACAAAAATATTCCATTACAGTCATATACCATAACTTATTCAGCCACTCTTCAATTGATTGGCATCCATTCAGTTTCCAGTTTCTTGACATCACAAAAAGGGCTGCCATGAACATTTTTGCACATGTGGGTCCTTTTCCCTTTTTTAATGATCTCTTTGGGATACAAATCCAGTAGAGACACTGTTGGATCAAAGGGTATTTTATAGCCTTTGAAGCATAGTTCCAAATTGCTCTCCAGAATGGTTGGATCAGTTCACAACTCCAGTTGTATCAATGTCCCAGTTTTCCCACATATCCTCCAACATTCATCATTATCTTTTTCTGTCATCTTAGCCAATCTGAGAGGCATGAAGTGGTACCTCAGAATTATCTTATTTTGCTTTTCTCTAATGCTCTCTGAATTTTTTTTATCTCTAGCCTTTTCCTTTTTTGACAGGCATATTCTAGAGGTCAGAGACAGTGAACTGTCTTCCTATTTACATATAAAGATCATAGCCAATTATAGAGAAATGAAGGCATACTATAGACAAAAATAGCAACTTTTGAATCTTTGGTCTTTTGGCCCTAATTAGACCTGAGTTTTCTGAAGAGGAAGATTCTCTATTTAGGATTTTTATAGGAAACATAGAGAAACTGAGGACCAAATTAGGAGCAGTGACTTGCCCAGGCTCACTATGATCATCTAGTCGGAAGAACTCTGACTAGAACCTAGGATTCTTTAGACCAAAATTGAATGTACCATTCACTATACAACCCCCAACGTATTCCCTCTGACCATATCTCCCCTATTATGCTTCCTCCTCCACCAAGCCTCATGTACAGATAAAATTATTAAAATTAAATGAATAAAATATTTTAAAATATTTTTAAAATCAATCAATCAATCAATCAACAAACATGTGTTAATTGCCTGTTATGTGTAAGACAAAAAAACCAAAAGAGTTGGCTTCTCACAAAGATGCAAATTCAAGTTCCTTCTTTGATACCTATGGACTTTGTAATCTTAGATTAGCAAACCACTTCTTCTTTCAGTAACACAGACAACTTTAAAACTAAATGGTAGAAGATCTGTATTTGTGGGAGATTTTTCCTTCATGGACTGTTTTTTTACATTGAAGAAATTTTAGATCACTCACTCAGAGCCCCAGGCAACAACCAAGAGTTTCTAACCTGGGGACTGCAAACTTATGTTTTTTTTTTTTTTTTTTTTTTGTTTTTTTTTAGTAACTGTATTTTAATATAATTGGTTTCTTTTGTAATCTTACATATTTAGGATCCTCTCTTTCTAAGCTTACCAGTACTAGGCTCCTATATTTCTCCACAGGGTTTCTAAGAAGGTAAAATGTTTTTTCTCAAATGCCATCAGCTTGAGCCAACAGAAACTATATTTCCTCCATTTTTAGGGACTTATAATTAGCATTCCAGTTTCATTTTAGGGATTTATTTAGGAATTTCAATTTAGGAAATTCAACTTACCTTGAATTAGATTTTTCAAAGAGATATTTACTTCAAAGATATAGCAAGGAAAAAACCATAAACACTTCTCCTTAATATTTCTAGAGGACATCTTGTATATATTACCTTGGTCTCTAAGAGAGTAGGTTCAAACTTAGCTCAGTTTCTGCATTGTACTGGTTCCACCAAGTTTATGTCCAAATGGGGCATGATGTCCTCTGAAATTAAAAGATCCAATCTTTGCTCTTTAGGGCATTGATATTATTTTAAATGTAAAACCTTACATTCACTCCAACTCCTGTATTCCTGAGGTTGAATTTCCTGATCTTTGAAATCTGATATCAGAGACTTCTTTGAGTCTTTCACCTAAAATGAAAAAGAATAAATGAAAAGACCTAGGACTTAAGGTTCATTTCTTGGGGAAATTATTGCCTACAAGGAGCGAACGACTTGAAACATTTTCCCTTATAAAGATGAGTTAAATTAACTTTGTATTGGATAGAGCCAATAGAAAAAGAATCCTGCAAACCATATGCTGAGTCAACAGAAACCAGTTACAGAAAGTCTACATACCGTCTACAGTATCTCCAATGACACTATCATAGTGCCTCAATACATCCGCAATCCTGTCTGAATCACCTACTGTGTGGGCAAAAACTGTTAGATGCTGGAAGAGATGAAAAGTCTAGATAAGTCACAGTTTTTCTGTTATGGTATTTACAAAAAATAGATTGGGAGAGGAACCAGCCCTGTGATTTCCCTGGTAAAAGAAACTCCCAGATGAGGAAACTCCCAGATGAAGGGTTATCTCCAACAAGTTTCTATGATATCCAGGCACATTTATATGGGTAGAGAACAGGAGAGGTAAGAAGTACTATAAACAGGTCTTGGAGTCTAAATTTGAAGGCTGCCTTTAACCCATCCTAAAAAATTTTTTCTCAATTTAAAAGTCATCCCATAGATATAATTTCATGTAACCTAATCAAGAATTTCTTTGAATCTCTTCATAGTTAGACAATCCACTTTCTCTGCTGTACTCCATCAACGTGAAATTAATTGTTCATCCTGAGACTGAAGAAAATTTGGTGTTATGGAGAAGATGCCAGGTATAAAGATAAGAGATCCAGTTTGAGTCCTGGTTCTCACAATAGGAAAGTCTTAAGTGATGGCAACCGAGTTTACACCCAGAGAGTCTTTAGAAGTTCAGGACTCTGTTGTGCTGAAAAGCAATCAGATGGGAGAAAGGGATTACAATTGGAGAAAATATGAGCTTTTTAACCAGACAGAAGGGCAGTGTCCAGCAGGAGCAGCTGTACTATCTTTAGATAATCGCCAGGTCATGTGGAGAGATCCAGAAAGTGATGAATGGAAAGAATCAGATAGGTTAACTGCCTGGGGCTCAGGCTAGCTCTCTTGGGGCCCTTCATACGGGCCTTCGTCTCAGTGGACGGACGGGCCAGCCACCATGAGGCTGATGAAGATGGAAAGAATTTGGCTCCTTGGCTCCAAGAGCTTGAGCTCCCACCTCCAGTCTTCTTGTCTTCTCTGGCTCTGATCCTGAGTTTGTTCTAATTACATTATCATAGGTATGAATCTTTAGTACTATACTAAGTACTAAATACATGTAATGAACTAGAGAACTATTAATCACCATGCTAAACTAGATCACCATTGTCTTACCAATTCCATTGAGTTAGTATCTTGTAAGAATCCTTGTTTCAAATACAGAGTTCTGGCCCATAATATTTAACCTCATTTAGCTTCAGTTTTCCCTTCTGCAAAATGGGAATGTATAATTTGCATCACATCAGGTTAAAGAGGTTTTGCATAAATAATGTAATTGAGATTAGAAGCTTCTAACTTCTGAGAGAAAAAAAAAATTACAGGACATTTCTTTGAAGAAGCCTCATTTTTCAAATATATAGAGGATTGAATCCAATTTATAAGTATATAAGTCATTTCCCAAATGGTAATGTTATGCTACAGTTCTCTTTAACTGTTCTGACTCAGTTTCTCTGCACTAGTTTCCCTTGTCTCTTTATCTGTTATCTCTCTTATCTGTTCTGTGTCAATCCCCTAAACTGTAAACTCCCCTCTGGTCCATTAAGACTGAGGACCATTTGCTCTAAGGTTATAAATTGTTAGCAAGATAAACAAGAGAGTAGACCTCTTGACTCTTTTCTGTCCTCAAGAATTTACAATATCCCTCTAAAATATTCCAAGATACTTCAGTGACATCTTTATCTCTGTATATTCAGACATCCTGTTTTTGGGTTTTTAGGATTTATGGCCTCCCCCATCCTGACAGAAGTTTTCCGACACTTCTTACCCCTTCCTTTGTTTAGAGAAAAGGTATTTAAGAAGTTGGGGTTCCTCCATTCATTGTTGGAGGCTGGCAGCTGGATGCTGGATGCTGGATGCTGGATGCTGGATTCTTTTGAGATGACAGTCTCCTCCAGTCCTGGGACCAACAGGGATTCCTTGGTTCCAGTATATCTTTATCTCTGTCTGACTGGATAATTTGAGACAAGAGTCCTGTCCAGTCAATTTTACTCTCCCATTAATAAAATATTAAAAAACTCTCTAATCTCTCTCCTGCCTCAGTTTCCCTGGCATTACAGTAAATGGTCAAACGATATGAACAGGCAATGTTCAGAAGAAGAAACCAAAGCTATCAGGAGTCACCTGAAAAAATGCTCTAAATCACTATTGTTCAGAGAAATACAAATTAAAATAACTTTGAGATACTACCTCACATCTATCAGATTGGCTAATGTAAAAGAAAAAAAAAGAAATGTTAGAGAGGATGTGAAAAAATTGGGACATTAATTCACTGTTGGTGGAGTTGTAAACTGATCCAAACATTTTTTTTTAATAACTTTTTATTGATAGAACCCATGCCAGGGTAATTTTTTACAGCATTATCCCTTGCACTCACTTCTGTTCCGATTTTTCCCTCTCTCCCTCCACCCCCTCCCCCAGATGGCAAGCAGTCTTTTACATGCCAAACATTCTTCAGAGCAATTTGGAACTATAACTAAAGAACTTTAAAATTATGCTTACTCTTTGACCCAGAAATACCATTACTAAGTCTGTATCTCCCAAAAAGATCAGTTAAATTTAAAAAAGGGAAAAAAAGGAAAATTAAAAAAAAAAGGAATGCCCAATATGTACAAAAATATATAACAGCACTCAGACTCTCACATGATCAAACTGTTGACCAATCTTGTCATTTCTACCTTTGTAATATTTCTCGCGCATACCTTCTTTCCATTCACATTCACTTATAAGATATTCTCAGGCTTGGAAACTTCGATGGGCAGTTGTCTCTTCTGACTTATCTCTCCATATTCCATATCATCATCCTGCATTGGACTGGGATATGTCGAGTAAGAGATAGACTGGGATATGTCGAGTGAGAGATAGACTGGGATATGTCAAGTGAGAGATAACTGAACTCAGGACGGTAGATGAGATATTAAGAGAAAGGCTAAGAGAAAGAAAAGTGCCCAGGACAGAGTATTAGGGTACAGTATGATTGGGAATTGAGAGATGGCTAGTCATCCAGCAAAGGAAACGGAGGATAGTCAGATAGAGGAGAGGCTGGATCAAAACAAGAGGAGCACTGCCCTGGCTGGGCCGACAGCAGGCTCAGCTCTCACACCCCAGCCTTCCCTAGAGAATTTATACCCGTACACCGACAAAGAGTCGTTCAGGTTGATCAGGCATGAATGGGCTGTGATCCACATCCTGGGAGGAAATGGCCATGTGAACCTTGCTGGCTGCAAACATCAAAAATTTTTTTTCATTTCATTAATAGTAAGCAATATAATACATATTCAATATCAAAATAGGGATAATAATAGCAGCCAGAGCTGTGTGTGTGTGTGTGGGGGGGGGGGGTCAAATAAGTTAATGATTGTAGAGCACTTATCATAGCGTCCGGTACATAGGAAGCACTACATGAAATATTAGCTGTTATTGCTGTCATCTTCATCATTAACTTCACCATCACTAAGAGTAGTTGGCTTTTATTTTTTCAATCTCCGTTAGGAAGTGTTTATGAGGGTCCGTAATAGAGTTAAATTATCAAATTGTACCAAATCTCTCCAACTCCCACACAGCCTACTACTCTCCCTAGGGTCTCCTGGCTAGCACGTGGCCCACCCAGAACTCTCCACATACCCCGTTGTATCCCGGGATTTATAGTCTCTAGGCCTAGCTACTCCTATACGCCTTGCTATCATTGGCTTTCTTAGACCCCGCCCTTTCGTCGTGTTTCGCCAATCATCTCCGAAGGTGGGCGTTGGGGTTGGGAGAGGAACCTGGAGCCTTCTTAAAGTCCCATGCTTTGACTGCTGTTCGAGTCCAAGGAACGCTCAATCACTGCTGAGAGGAAATCCGGCGCGCGACTAAGTGGACTCGGGGTGCGGATTCTTACCGCTGCGGCCTCTGATTTTTCTCAGGGTCTGCTGCTGACGGACGCCACGCCTCCTCCGCAGCCGCCGTAGCTAGCAGGTAACCAATCTCGTTTTGTTTGGCTCCGGCAGGACTGGCTCACTCGTGACTGCAGGCTGGGAGGGACGGGGTTAGCCGGGGTCTTCCTCCCTCCCCCCACTCGCTGCTTTCCTGGGGCGTCCCCGGGGATTTTAATTTGTTGCCCTTTCCGTGAGACTTTCGTTCTTATTCGGAAGTTTTCTGAGACTCATCTTCCCCTGGAGAATCCCGGCCCGGAGGATCTTAGTTTGTGGGGAGGGGAGGGACTTTTGGGCCCGAGATCCTATTTTACAAATAGGTAAACTAAGGCGCGGGGAGAAGAAGCGACTCGCCGAGTCGGGAGTAGCGAGAAGAGCTTGGGTTTGAGCGAGGGTGCTTTTGACCCTAGGGGCTTTTCTCGATAAATAAGCATTTTCTTGTCTTTCCGCGCCTTCAAAATTGTAAAAACGAATCCGAGCAAAACCAATTCGCACACCGGCCTCATCCGCCCTAAAGACAAAAATCAAGTATTTCTCATTCTCCATTTTAACTACCACATCAAGTGGGTGGTGAACTTCCTTTAGCCCTCGCATTAATCAGTTATGGGTAAGTCTTCCAAAGTTTGTTTTTGCAACGTTGTTATTATCTTATGGCTTTTCCTTTGGTGCCATAGCTTTCGAATTGACCTTCCTGCTATCACTGTCCACACTCCTGTCAAAATAACAGCTAACGTTTATAAGGCGCCTACTGTGTACCGGCTTTGTGCTCAGCGTTTTACAATGATCTCATTGGCTCTTCATAACCTGAGGGATAGGTGCTTTTTATTCCCATTTTACAGATGAGGAAACTGAGGCAAACGGCTGAAGTGACTTGCCCCGAGACACATAGCTCATAAATACGGATTTTTGAATTAGGGTCTCCCTGACTCCAGACTTAGGAACTATATTCACTGGTTCTTCTATCTTTGCCCCCTCCCTTTTTCAGAAACTCTTTTAAGTGCCTCCACATTGCTACAAAGCTCTTTAGTCTGACATAAGGCTGGCTCCTGTGCTCTCCTGCAGTCTTATTTTATATGACTCTCTTCACGGGCTTTTTTTTTGTACAGCAAAACTGGAACTGTTAGCTATTATCTAAACTTGAATCTCATTTCCCACCCCTGAGTTTACCAAGGCCTGAAATCTTATATCACCCTGGCCTTCCTTTGGTGTATTTGAAATAGCTGTGAGTTGGGTGTCAGTAGAGTAATGTGAAAACTCTGTTTTTGGAAAAGTGACTCGAGTAGGGAGAGGGGTTCAGATGCCAAGGCTGTTGTAGAAATAACAAGCTGGATATAGAATGCAGGAGTTAGATTTCCTTCATCTTTTCCAAACCAAAAGATAACTATTAGTCTAAACAAAGCTATGATAACCTTGCTTGACTTTGCTAATTTAAATGCCATTTCCTCCTAACTTGGGTGGATTTATAAATTTAAAAGGTAAATTAAAAGTGGTTTTGAAGAAGCTGGTTAGTATGAAACATTTTTGTAGTTAAAGCCTTTGAGCTAAAGAATTCTTTATTCACTTCTCATTTTTGTACTTGCTTCTAGTTTCTTTTACTGTGCATCCAACTTGAGGCTGTCTGCTGCTAACTTGCAGTTAAAGTGATCTGAGTTTGATCTGGTAGGAATATCAAATTGTGCAAATGCTAGAGATGAAAGCAAATGTTCGCCATGGATAACCACTGTTGACCTAAAAATAGAGGGTTTTGGATATGGTTTCTCATTGAATTAAAAAAACAAAACACCTCAGTAACTTGTTCAGTCTAGAGTAAATCACACTTAACTCCTCTACAGGTTTCCTTTAGAAGGTTTCCTTTAAATTGGGCTCAGAACCCCTTCATTTCCCACTAGATGAGACTACTGGGTTTAGACTCTACTCTTACCATGTTCCCTTTGCTCATGTTCCATCTCTTATTTTTCTAGTTTATTATCTTAAAGAGAGGCTTTGGGAGGAGTCTTTTGCTCAGTTCCAAAACTATTGGAGTGCTCATAAGGGTGTTAGTATCAAAACAGAAGTAATCTCTTAAAGTAGTGATGAGGAAGGAGGAGGAATGGTTTCCAGGAAATAAGCTTTTCCCAGGCACCAGCACATAGAGAATCATAAAATAACATTATATTTTAATTTACTTTGTTAAAACATTTTCCAGTTACATTTTTTGGAAACTCATAAATCAGCATTTATTATTTAAGTTCAAGAAGAATTTATGAAGGAGATAGTTGGGAGTGGGAGTGGGAAGACAGACATTTAGAACAAGAGTCAAAGATGAGCCCTAAGGGGAGGGAGAGGAAGGGAAGAGGTAAGAGTCCAGAGATTCCCACCTGTATCTCCTCTAGCCTGGGTGGATTTTTGATCCAATCAAAGATGGGGCTGGGATTCTCCTTGGATCTGAAGTACCCCTTTTATGGAATTGAAGACTAGACAATTCAGTTTCAGCCTACACATTTTAGTACTTATGAAACATTCTTGTAATTAAAGCCTTTGATCTAAAGAATTCTTTATTCACCCCTCCAGTATGTGTTTTGCTTCTAGTTTCTTTGAATATTATCCAACTTGAGGCTGCCTGCTCTAGAGCTGCTACTCTTCAGTTAAAGTGATCTGATTCAAATAAGGCTGAAGTGCATATTTCTGTTAAAACTCCTTTAAGTTTCTTCTTATGCTTACTGCAATCTTTGACTTCTACATACTTTTAATCTAGTCAGTTTGTCATATTTTTCAGAACCTTATAGTCTTTATTGGTGGCTGTCAGGTAGGAGACAATTTTAAAGAACATATCCTTGCCACAGCCCTGAGATGTCCACCTTGGCAGACTCCCAGGCTTCCTTGGCTCTTTCCACCACTGCATCTTTTAGGCCTGAGAAGAGAGGAAGGAAAAAGAATGAAAGGAATGATGGGGGAAAGAAAGATAAGGGAGAGAGGAAAGGGAAAAAAGAGGTGAGAAGGGCTCCAATTACATTTTTAATCTAAGTCCTAGTGTTAGTGAGTTAGAATCTGCCTTATGCCCTTGAAGTCCTGACTTAAAGGTATGATTCAAGTGTTGTAAACTGTAAATGGGACATTATTTCAGATGTGCTACTGAAAGTTACTTGTTAAATGCAAAATTATTTTCTGATAGTTTAGTTTGGTAAAGTTTGAGTAAAGTGAATCGACTCCTGAACGTCAATCCAAGTGAGTAGATTGTAATTACATCAAATGTAGAGTTTGAGATACTTCTCTATTCCATTGAGCATTCCATTCTATTGAGGTTGGAAAAGTACATTTGTTAATTTTTTAACTTTAGTCTTTTTTTTTTTTTCCCTCATCTCTGCAGTCTGAGTCCAAAGGACAGAATGATTTTGAAGGCAATTGTATTGTTGGCTCTGGTCCTAGGAATTAATACTTTACCTTTTGAGGATCCTGAGGATGGAGGCAAGCACTGGGTTGTTATTGTTGCAGGTTCATCTGGGTGGATAAATTACAGACACCAGGTAAGAAAAGATTTATCTTTATTACCATATTTGGAAAATGAAAGTAGTCATTAAAATTGGAGTATTAAATGATTAAGCTATTTAAATTAAATTAAATTTTAAAAAAATCTAAAATTCTCAGGAATAAAACATTGGTTAGACAAACCATCGGATCTTCCAATCCTCCCCAAATAGAGAAATCATAGAGAGGATGGCATGATTTGACATAAAGAGTATAAGACTCGACTAAGAAATCTAGGGCTAGACTCTTCCCTGGTATTGACTAAAGCAAGCTTCTTTTTTTCTCCTTAATAAAATGAGGTTCAGACAAGGTGAACTCTTAAGGTCTCTTCCAGATCTAATATTATGAGTTAAGATAAATTTTTAACATGTGCTTCTTAGTAGCTATCTCCCTCACCCCCAATCCACTATTATGATAAAAGTACAATTCAGCAAATTCTGATAGGAACAAAGACAAGCAACAAATATCTTGTTAAATGTTAGACTTCATAAAAATTAATTGCTTGTATGGTAGAGAATTTTTTTTTTTTAGCACTCAATTCCACATTTGATATTTGCTTATTTTGCACAACTCCTTTTAAACATTTAAAATGTTTTATTCATGCTTTAAAAAAAATCAAGACTTGATCTCCTTTTTGGCAAACTACACAAACTTTAAAAACACACAGAGAAAGAAATCAACACACTGGTCCCTCTCTCTCCCCTCCCAACATCTGACTAAACCTGTTTTCTTCAACACCTATAAATCCAACTCTTCTTTCACCATCACTCCTGAAATTACATTTGGTTACCTCATTGATTAGAGTTCTGGTGTTCATTAATATTTTTCGCCTTTTACCTTAATTTGGTCATTGTGTTTTCTTGGCTTTGCTTACTTCTCTCAGCTGAGCTGTTTGAGCCGTTTACCAATGTTCCCTTTTCAGTAAAAAGGGGATAATAAAACCTATCTCCTTATGTTTTTGTGAAGATAAAATGAAGTATTTGTAAACTGCTTTGCAAATCTTAAAAGTTCTATAGAAATGCTAGTTATTAGACCATAATCATTCATACTGGACTTGCTTTTCATCTAAAGATCTATATTAGATCTATGATTTAATAACCATTCAATGCTGGATCTGTCCTGAAAGATCATTGAATTAAGACTGTTACTCACTTTTTATAAAAACTTGGAGATATTACACAAGTCCATATTCTTAGAATTGAGTATGTGGTTTCCTGACCTGAAAAAATCAACAGATTGTTCTGAAAGATTTCTTAGACTAAATTTTAAATCGTTTGAACCTAGGTGGTTAGCCTACTATTTGCCCAACATTATGCTTAATCCTCCAAAGCACACAGTAGACCTTTGTCACTGTTCAGGTGCGAGTAATATGAGCAATGAGAGTTCAATTACAAAGATACAACTGGAAGGTGGTGCCTTTCACACTCTTGGATACAGAATTATTTTTATTGATGCCTTTTTTGTCTTTACATTTCCCAGTTTATCCTTCTTCCCTTCCCAATCCAGTGAGGTATTCTTTATAATAAAGAAAAGAGTGGATGAAAGCAGTTCTGCAATTACTTCAATTATTTAATCATATAGTGTTTCTCTGTGTGACTATGACTGTATGTAGATATGTGTGTATAGATACAAGTGCTCTGAATTTAAATTCTTAGACAATCACATTCGGAAGTTTTTAGCTTTGCAGAATAAGGTATTGGTTATAAGCATGTCTTTTGCCTTTTGTAATATTGTATTCCAAGATCTTTTTTTATATGTTTTTACCTATGGTTCCTTGGTACTTAGATTGCAGCTTTCTAGATGCTTCTAATATTTTTTTTTAATATTATAAGAGCTGGATTTTATACTATAGTGTTGATGTTCCAACCACAGATGGCCACCTACTTTTTATACCTCATAAATAACCTTCCCTGCTTCAATGTCTTTTTCCAAAGAGGCTTTACCTTTTATTGGTATTCTCCCGAAATTACTTAATATGCATTTTGTATTTAGTTGAATGTAGGAAGTATTGTGAGACTGTAAATTTATTCTTTTCTAGGCTGATGCCTGCCATGCATACCAGATTGTTCACCGAAATGGGATCCCTGATGAACAAATAATTGTCATGATGTATGATGACATTGCAAACAATACAGAGTGAGTATGATCTGCATAGAACTTGGTAGAAAAAAAAAGATTTAAGGATGTTTTCACACTAATTGTAAAAATGGTACATAAAGTCATTTTGGTTGAGAATTTATAATACGTAACATTTCACTTATTCTGATTTTAGCCTTAAAATTCAGGAACATCATAAAAACAGATCCTGAGCTTCCAAACTGATTAACACAGTTAATACAATTTTTATGTTAGAGTAAAATACTCTTAGATAATTCTAACAGGTATTATGTTTTCTCAATTTAAATCTAATTAGAAAAAGTAAACAGGAGAGAAAGGGTGGCTATTACTAAATTCAGACACAATATAAAAAAATAACTGATAGTCCCAAATAAGGATGGAGACCAAAAAAAAAACCACTTGAGAAACATACATTTAGAAACACAATTAGTGTTCAACTAATGAGACCATTAGTTGAACAATTTAGCTGGGACCATTTAGTACATGGAAGTCAAACATCTTAAATAGTGTTTAAATTGATGTTCTTAATTTCTCAGCCTTCAAGAAAAGATTAATAAAAACTATATTTTCAGAATATTTTTTCAGAAATATTAAGATGTTTAGGTGCTCATGGATAATTTCAGTACTATGAAAAATTTATTCATGGAATGTTTTGTTTCTGATGATAAATGAAGGGACAACTGTGTACTATGCTGCAACTGTACTCAGTAGAGTATTTTGCTTGGACCTATTCGCTACCTATATAGCTATAAAGAAAGCTTAATGCCTAAAAATTTTTTGCAAATATATTAACATAGCCATGACCATTATAATATTATGTGTTTATTATTATATATTATTACATATGTATATGTGTAATATTTCATCATTTCGTTCAATCTATTCATGATCTGTTTATATGTATTTGAATTGGTCTTTGGAAAACAGTCTTTCCTGAATTGATGGAACCTTTCCTGAATGAGTCAGAACTTCTATTATTAGAGACTTTGGGAAACTCAATCTCCACTGCAAAGGTCTGTAAATAATATGACCTACTTGTGCATTAAAAAACGGCATGAATATATAATAGGAAAAGAAGGTAGGCTAATTACATAGGAAAGAGAAGCATATAAAATATCTGAGAGCCATAGTTTTTGATTAGTCTGCAGCCCCAAATGAAACTTGGCTAAATTTTCAGATTTTAGTGCTGTATCAAACTGCTGTTTTATAATAAAGCTAAACAAAAAAAACAAAAACCCTTATTTTTGAATAGCAAAGAGGCCAAGATATAATAGCGGGGAAATGAAGAGGGAATAGAGCTTTATCTAAAATTTTATGTGGCAATGATAAGTAAAGCCATTTGCTGCTTGTTTAAAAAAAAAAAAATAGACCAGTGGACTAGACTATACCAACTAAAAACAGTTTGGTAATCCTGAAAACAAACTAATTAGGGAAAGGGGTAACCTCTGGATTGAAGAATTACTAGGGAAACTGAAAAGAGGTTGGCAGAAAATAGGTTAGTTTAGCATTTTATACCATTTATCCAGTTCTGAATAGATACTTGGCATAATATAATATAGCCACATTCTCTAAAATTAGAGGAAAATAGTGGAAATATTTCATGACAGTGTCTGAGGAGAATTCCTAATAGAAGAGTTCACACATGGTAAAAGTAAATAATTTTAATTACTTGAAATTGAAAAGCTAGGGTAAGAATTAATGGTGGAAGACCAAAGTTGCTGTTATTAGTCATTTGTATTTGTGACAATGAATAATCATTTCAGATGTTTAATATATCTCTGACCATACGTTATAACAATATTTGTTATTGCAAAATTAAATACTTCATGTTACTATATTGTATCCTGCTCGTCAAAATTAGGTCTTTTGTTTAAAGATTGTCTTATCTAAAATGCAGACCCCCCTCCCCCATGGTATTATGTCATAAAGAGGTATTAAGACATTTCTTTTAAATTATATTTGGGTTCTTTGTTCATTATTTTATTTACGTTATGGACTCTATTCTTAAACCTATTCTCTCATTTAATTTTTTTCAGAAATCCTACAAAAGGTATTATCATCAACAGACCCAATGGTACTGATGTATATAAAGGGGTCCCAAAAGATTATACACAAGAGGTAAGTTTATTTATTCAATCATTGGTTACAGCTAGATGTCTTATTTCTTGTATGTTAATGGTTTTCTTTTTTTCATGTATATCAAAATATCAAACTAATTTATTGCCAGTATTTACTATCTTATAGGAACTTAATGTCAATAGTACAGACCTTGAGAGCTTAAAATTCTTAGTTCACATTTTAAAGGCCTGTGCTTGATGGTTATGCAACTACTGTACTTCTTTTAGGAATTAGGAATGAAATTCTGTTCATATAACTTTGTAACCTTATTCAACTAAACATTGCCATGTAATTTCTGAATTAATTTGAATGTTTGGCTTTTAAATCTATTCGTTTGTCCAGCACAGATTCTTTTTTCCTTTCTCACACCTTTCTCCATATTGGCCATGTGGCCAATTTGTGGAACCAATGTTTATTCAAGCAATACATGTCTTTTGACTAAGTCAATCCACTTTGGTGATTCAGAGTCAGATTAGAATGAATTAAGACATTTGTAGACCAAATTAGCTAGATAAAAATCCAATAATAAAGAAATTGCATGGCCTCCATTCTCATTACAGTGATGATTCTTATGGCATGAGGAGTAATTTCCTTGTAGACTGGCCTCTTTTGACATAGGAATAAATGAATGAAAGCATTTACTCATTGCTTACTATGAAAAAAAATTAGACTAAATTCTGGATGTTCAGAAACAATCACAATTTAATATATTATATGAGGTTTTAGCCACAAGTCAGATGGCTCTAGTCTTATCCTTCTTGGCCAATCAAATCTCAGGTATAGCTTCCTTGCCTTTTAGAGGGAAAAATCCCAGCCTAGTCCAATGCAGGAACATTCATTGGCAGATACTGTTCCTATGTGCCATGATTAAATAACAAACTTGTCTCATGTTCCTTATAATGACTTATATATTGGTTCTAAAAGTAGAGCTTTCTAGTGTATTAGAACTTTGAAGCAATGGAGAATGAATGGGCACTTAGAACTAACCAATAGGGATCCCCAGACCAAATTTTAAAATCACATATCTCATGCACTTCTATTTGTATACATACTTGTATGTAAATGTGTGTGTGTGTGTGTGTACTAATTATTATATTAAAGACACTAAAGAATGGACATGTTAAAAGGATGAGATAAACTGTACCACTAGAATTCATAGAATATGATAGGAGTTTTGTGTTTTTCTTAATAGCTTTTTATTTTTCAAGTACATGCAAAAATAGTTTTCAACATTCACCCTTGTAAAACCTTGTATTCCAACAAGTTTTCTCCCTCCCTTCTCCCTGTTCCCTTAGACAGCAAATAATCCAATATAAATTAAACATGCAATTCTAATATAAACATATTCCCACATTTATTATGCTGCACAAGAAAAATTAGATTAAAAGGGAGGGAAAGAAAGCAAATAAAAAGATGAACCCTCACTTCCCACAGTCCTTTCTCTGGATGCAGATGGCTTTATCACAAAACCATTGGAAAGGCCTGAATCTCATTGTTGGAAAGTCATATCCATCAGAATTGATCATTGTATAATCTTGCTTGTTACTGTGCCTAATGGTCTCCTTGTTCTGACCATTTCACTTAGCGTCAGTTCATGTAAGTCTCGCCAATCCTCTCTGTATTCATCCTGCCAGTCATTTCTTACAGAACAATAATATTCCATAACATTCATATATCATGACTTATTCAGCCATTGTCCAATTGATGGGCATCCACTCAGTTTCCAGTTTCTGGCCACTACAAAGAGGTCTGCCACAAACATTTTTGCACATGTGGGTCCCTTTTCCTCCTTTTTTGGATCTCTTTTGGGATCCAGTAGAAACACTGCTGGTTCAAAGGATATGCACAATATGATAGCCCTTTGACCATAGTTCCAAATTGCTCTCCAGAATGTTTGGATCAGTTCACAACTCCACCAACAGTGTATTAGTGTCCCCAATTTTCCACATCTCCTCTAACATTCATTATTATTTTCTCCTGTCATCTTGGGCAATCTGAGAAGTGTATAAAGTTGTTACAATTTGCATTTCTCTAATAGTGATTTAGAGCATTTTTTTTCATGTAACTAGAAATGGCTTTAATTTTTCTGACTTTGAGTGAGGGGACTAAATGGCAACCTTTTGGAGGATAGTTTTGGAGAAGGAAGAGACTTGAGGAAAGGGGTGCAACAAGGAAAGTATTGATTCAAATGAGAGGATTTGAACAAGGGTATCTGAGCAAAAAGAAGTGGACAGGTGGGTGAGGTTTGTGGAGGCAGAAACATTTGTCTCCACAATTCTTTGAAATGTGGAATGAAAAAAAAACAAAAGAGGATGATGCCATGCTTCTGATTTGAGTAACTTGAGGAGGGTAGTACCCTCGGTAATAGTAGGGAAATTGAGAGAGGGTCAAGTTTAGAGGAAGAGAGAATCAAGTCTCTCCAGTATAGTTTGAAATGCTTTGGGGAGGTCATAGTCAGGGTGTGTAGGGCAGTAGTAATGCATAATGGTGGTCTGGAGAGAGGATACTATAGGTCTATTAGATGAAATAACTGAACCTGAGGAAACGGATTCTTCAGTGAGAAAAAAGAAGGCAGCCAGTGCACCGCTTTACAAGAACAGGACTTGAAAGCAAAACTAAGGAAGCTGGCTAGTGGGAGAATATGGCTGAATTGGATACTGTTCTCACCATCCCCCATTTCTGGGAGTATCAGATGTGGCCTTTCCATGGGGGAGGGGGGGGGGTCAGTTCAGCACCTTTTGTGGGGCCACAGGCAATAAAAACATTTACCTTTGGCTCAGAATGATATTTGTATCTCTTTTTACCCAGAATGTCACTCCAGAAAACTTCCTTGCAGTGTTGAAAGGGGATGCTGAAGCGGTGAAGAATAAAGGATCAGGGAAGGTTTTGAAAAGGTAATGATTGTTTTATGGAAATCAATGAGCATTTATTAATTAAAAACTAAGTTCTTGTCTTAGGAGAGCTGTTTTGTAATCCTGAGAAAGTCACTTATGCCATATCTGCCTCATCTGTAAAATGGGGACACACATTGGGGAAAGAAATGACAAACTATACCAGTATCTTTGCCAAACCCCATGGAAACGTGGGGTCATATAGAGCTGGGCACAACTGAACAAAAGTACATGGAGCTAGAGATTATAAAACATGTAGACTCTTTTGACATAGTAAGTATATCTCATCACATCTGAATACTCCCAGGTGTGTAGATTGAATCCCAAATATATCTTTTGGTCTTGATCATCTTTTCTTCATATCTTCCTCTAGATCCTATATAGGAGGTTCACTTGGTTGATGACAGAACAAGCCACTGGTGCCATGATTTTGATGGTGCCATTAGTTAAATCAGCATAGATTTAATATTCTTTTCTGGGTGTCTTAAATCCTTTGCTCTCAATATGTGTATTCAGGTCACTTGGGTCACAATGTTGTTCCTGTGGCTTGTAACTTTACCCACTGCCCTGGAATCTTGTTAATCACTGTAAAAGATTATTTCTGTTCTGATTTGGTGACTTTGGCTGACCAGCCATTGACCCCTTAAATGTCAGCTTTGCTAATAAGGTGCATAACTTTACTGTCTTTTCCTTCCTCACTCTTCAGTTTATCCTTATTCCATTTGGCACCAAGGCACTTACTAAATGTTTCTTGAATGAGTCTTCTGACTCTTTGTGCTATGATCTTTGCCATTATATATTTCATTCCCAGACTCTTGTTCCAGAATTTTGAATTAGAAGAAAGACTATCCTATCATTCAGAATAGCACCTGTATGAAGGAAGAAACTGAGCTGGCTGTGGCTTTATTGTTGCCATATTTTAACTGTTTTCTTTATGAAGTTAACCTTAAAATGGAAGGGAAAAATATTTCAGGATGTCATAATTTAGTACTTTAGCCAACTTTTATAAGAAGGGCTGATTTCTTTTGACAGTGGCCCCAAGGATCATGTGTTTGTTTACTTCACCGATCATGGAAGTACTGCAATCTTGGCTTTTCCTGATGATGATGTAAGTTTTTTTAGAGTCTTTTAACGTTTACATTAAACAAAAAAAGAAACAATCACTCAGGCTGGCATTCAGATTAAATGCATACATGTACTCTGAATGTCTTTATAGTTATAAGGGATCAAGTGAGCTTAGATAAGAGAAACAAGTTTTAAGTTGTAAAAATCATAGAATTATCCCTCTTTCCTCATTCATCTTAGGGAATATCTTATTCCAGTAGAAAGAAGAATAGAATGATGTCCAAGAAAGTAGTGTAATTGGGAGCAAATTTATAAAAAGTTCTTTCTTCCACATGGTAAAAAAAAAAATGAAGTAGGAACTGTGATTTATTGGTTTAAGAAACTTCTGGTGAGTAAATTCCCTTATCTAAACCAAGATCAAACTGAAAGTGTTTCAAGAGTTATTTGGGGCATCAGCGAGTAAAGGACTTGTTGAAGGACACACACAGCTAGGAAAGAGACCATGTTAGACCCAGTTCTCCTAGAGAGAGGCAAACATAGCCTCTCTATAAACAACATTTTGCTCTCTTTGTTTTTTCTCTACCTTAAACAAATGAGGTTGCCTGCAACCTCATCTTAAAATCAAGATATCAGTGTTACTCATTCCGTGGTTCTGTGATGTTTAAAAATATTTCTTTGCTGAGATAATTTAGAGACTTGATACTAGAAAATTATGTTGTATTGACATTATATAAACAGAAGTTTGTTATTCTAATATTGAACTGAATTATGTAATATTTGTCTTTCAGCTTCATGCAGAGGATTTGACTGAGACTATCCATTATATGCACCAGAATAAAAAATACAAAAAGGTAAATTCATTGTTGACAGAAAATTTTTTTGTGGGTTGTAAGGATAAGGGAGTGAGTAAGAGTATTGGAAGTGATAGAAAAATATATAGCTAAATCCTGTTGAACACATGTTGAACATTATGCATTTCCAAGGCAGGTTTAGATTGATATTGGTCAAGCCAAATTAAACTCATAGTATGTATAAAGGGAGATACATTGTATAAGGAAAAAAATAAGTATTAACAAAATTAGTGTTCCATAGTAATTTTTTTTAATCTAGTATTCATGTATTCCTGACTTCTGTTGTAAAATAGAAAATTGAAAGGAATTATGAGAGTTCAGAGCCAAGGATGTAGAGGTTTCTAGAGGCTTCCTGGAAGAGATTAGAAATATTTGAATTGGATTGTGAAGGATGCTTAGAATTTCATTATGTAGAGATGGTTGGGGGAAAAGCATAAAAGGAGAGGGAAAAAAAAAGAGAATGGGGAAATAGGAATATCTCCATTGGAACTCATTCACTTATAAAGCCCCTTGAATGCCAGGCTGGGAAGTGGGCTGCTGAAGGTTTTTGAGCTTTGCATGTAAAAAGTTGAATCTTTGAACTACTGGTTTTGCTGAAAATGCTTTTTTTCTCTGTGGTTTCCTGGGTAGAGAAGGGATTGAAATGGATAAATGAAAAAGCATTTATTTAGCATTTTTACTATACCAAATATTGTGATAAACCAATGGGGGAAAGAGAGATAGGGTGCAAATACATAGACAAAGACAGCTCACTACCTCAGAGCTTAAGATTATAATGGTTGAGAACAAAACTTGCAGAATAGTGGTAATTGGGGAGGGTAGTGGTTTGGCCAAGAAAAGTCACCTGATTGGTGCAGTGACCATGTCAGTGCAATTTGTAATTCTAGAACTCCAGATGGGCCAGAGAAAAGGGATAATGATCGCTCTTGGAGAGTGGACCTTGTCTCTGGTGTGAGCAAGGGAGCAATTGGCAAGGATATGAAATGAAGGTGTTGTAAATAAATTTTAAAAATATATGCTAAACTAGTATGGATCGTTTAAAAATATTTGTTTTGTTTTGTTTGTTTTTGTTTCATGTTAAGTTCCCAATTGTCTCCCTCCCTTTAACCTATTATGCTATTTTTATTTATCAGTTCTTTGGAGGTGTGTAGCATCTTTCTTCATAAATCCTTTGTAGTTGATAGGATTATAGAAATTGTTCAGTTTCTCCTTGAATAGTATTGCATCTATAGGTGCACCTATTGCACCTGTAAGCCACTTACATTCATATACCATAATGATCTCCTGGTTCTGCTTATTTCATTTTCTATCAGTTCATCTAAGTCCATGTTTTTCTAAAATCAATCAGATCATCATTTCTTACAACATACTAGTATTTCACCTTATTTAGCTATTCCTCAATTGAAGGGCATCCCCTCTTTTTCTGTTATATTTTAGAACATGTAGGTTCTTTTCCTTTTTTCCTCGATTACCCTGTGAAACAGACTTAATAGTTCAATTGCTGCATCAAAGGCTATACAGTTTTATATATGTGTATATTACATATGTGTGTGTGTGTGTGTGTGTATCTATAGTTTCCCCTTCTATCTAAGCCAGTCTGTGAGATATCTCAATATTTAATATGCATTTCTCTAATCATTAATTATTTAGAACATATCTCCTTTTATATCAAAATATTAAGAGACCTTTTGGTAACCTAGGAATAATTTACTATTTCAATTTCAATAAAGTGACCGTTTTTAAATGTTCATGCTTTGATAAATCAACACTTGATTTCCTTCCTTAGTCATTCTTTGAGAATTAAGGCACAGTTGTAATTTTCTACTAATGTAGTTTCATTTTTTAAGAAAAACCCTAAAATTTCTTCTGTTCTTGTTATCCCCAACTGTTTACTGGGAAGTAGTGGTACATGTTTTAAATGGATTCACTCTAAATTGACTTGCTTTTGAAGTTTTCCTTTTAAGGAAAATACATAAATATCTAGTTAGCAATTGAGATTTCTTTAAGTAAGAATTCATTATGTTGTATTGACATTATATAAACAGAAGTTTATGTTATTCTAACCTATTGAACTGAATTATGTAATATTTGTCTTTCAGCTTCATGCAGAGGATTTGAATGAGACTATCCATTATATGCACCAGAATAAAAAATACAAAAAGGTAAATTCATTGTTGACAGAAAATTTTTTTGTGGGTTGTGAGGACAAGGGAGTGAGTAGGAATATTGGAAGTGATAGAAAAATATATAGCTAAATCCTGTTGAACACATGTTGAACATTATGCATTTCCAAGGCAGGTTTAGATTGATACTGGTCAAGCCAAATTAAACTCATAGTATGTATAAAGGGAGATACATTGTATAAGGAAAAAAATAAGTATTAACAAAATTCGTGTTCCATAGTAATTTTTTTTTTAAATCTAGTATTCATGTATTCCTGACTTCTGTTGTAAAATAGAAAATTGAAAGGAATTATGAGAGTTCAGAGCCAAGGATGTAGAGGTTTCTAGAGGCTTCCTGGAAGAGATTAGAAATATTTGAATTGGATTGTGAAGGATGCTTAGAATTTCATTATGTAGAGATGGTTGGGGGAAAAGCATAAAAGGAGAGGGAAAAAAAAGAGAATGGGGAAATAGGAATATCTCCATTGGAACTCATTCACTTATAAAGCCCCTTGAATGCCAGGCTGGGAAGTGCGCTGCTGAAGGTTTTTGAGCTTTGCATGTAAAAAGTTGAATCTTTGAACTACTGGTTTTGCTGAAAATGCTTTTTTTTCTCTGTGGTTTCCTGGGTAGAGAAGGGATTGAAATGGATAAATGAAAAAGCATTTATTTAGCATTTTTACTATACCAAATATTGTGATAAACCAATGGGGGAAAGAGAGATAGGGTGCAAATACATAGACAAAGACAGCTCACTACCTCAGAGCTTAACATTATAATGGTTGAGAACAAAACTTGCAGAATAGTGGTAATTGGGGAGAGGTAGTGGTTTGGCCAAGAAAAGTCACCTGATTGGTGCAGTGACCATGTCAGTGCAATTTGTAATTCTAGAACTCCAGATGGGCCAGAGAAAAGGGATAATGATCGCTCTTGGAGAGTGGACCTTGTCTCTGGTGTGAGCAAGGGAGTAATTGGCAAGGATATGAAATGAAGGTGTTGTAAATAAATTTTAAAAATATATGCTAAATTAGTTTGGATCGTTTAAAAATATTTGTTTTGTTTTGTTTGTTTTTGTTTCATGTTAAGTTCCCAATTGTCTCCCTCCCTTTAACCTATTATGCTATTTTTATTTATCAGTTCTTTAGAGGTGTGTAGCATCTTTCTTCATAAATCCTTTGTAGTTGATAGGATTATAGAAATTGTTCAGTTTCTCCCTGAATAGTATTGCATCTATAGGTGCACCTATTGTACCTGTAAGCCACTTACAGTCATATACCATAATGATCTCCTGGTTCTGCTTATTTCATTTTCTATCAGTTCATCTAAGTCCGTGTTTTTCTAAAATCAATCAGATCATCATTTCTTACAACATACTAGTATTTCACCTTATTTAGCTATTCCTCAATTGAAGGGCATCCCCTCTTTTTCTGTTACATTTTAGAACATGTAGGTTCTTTTCCTTTTTTCCTCGATTACCCTGTGAAACAGACTTAATAGTGCAATTGCTGCATCAAAGGCTATACAGTTTTATATATGTGTATATTACATATATATGTGTGTGTGTGTGTGTATAGTTTCCCCTTCTAAGCCAGTCTGTGAGATATCTCAATATTTAATATGCATTTCTCTAATCATTAATTATTTAGAATATATCTCCTTTTATATCAAAATATTAAGAGACCTTTTGGTAACCTAGGAATAATTTACTATTTCAATTTCAATAAAGTGACCGTTTTTAAATGTTCATGCTTTGATAAATCAACACTTGATTTCCTTCCTTAGTCATTCTTTGAGAATTAAGGCACAGTTGTAATTTTCTACTAATGTAGTTTCATTTTTTAAGAAAAACCCTAAAATTTCTTCTGTTCTTGTTATCCCCAACTGTTTACTGGGAAGTAGTGGTACATGTTTTAAATGGATTCACTCTAAATTGACTTGCTTTTTAAGTTTTCCTTTTAAGGAAAATACATAAATATCTAGTTAGCAATTGAGATTTCTTTAAGTAAGAATTCATTATTTTATTTTGCAGATGGTATTTTATATTGAAGCATGTGAATCTGGCTCAATTATGGAACACCTGCCTGATGATATTGATGGTAATTATTATGAAAACTTTAACTAATTTTAGATTTTATTTAAATTTAATTAGCTTTCGTAGTTTTCTTTATATACATTGTCATGTCACTTATTTTTCTTTTCCAACAAGGGATGGGAGGGAAAGGAAATAGATTTTTTTTCTATTAAAAAAAAAAATTGTCACTCTGCACAAGCCCTTTAAGGTGTGGATATAAACTTTCCCTAAGCTAATTAATATGAGGAAATGCAGACTTGAAGGATAAAGATTTGGTCAAGGAACATAGTACAAATGAAAACTCCCTACACTTTTGGGCTCTTGATTCTTTTATTGAAGTGAATTATGTCTACATGTGCCATAAAACCAATTTTTTTTCATGTAAGAGTATTCTGTTCAGAAAGCATTGCTGTTCCATGTTTGAATATAAAGTAGTTCAATGATTTATCAAAAAATATTTTATTGCATAAATAGTAGTTATTCAAGAAATCTCTTGAAGTTGTAATTTGGATATTTTGTTCCAAGTGTTTCTAGTGGCAACATGCATAAAAGAATTTAATTTTTTGTAGTTTATGCAACTACTGCTGCCAATCCTTCCGAGTCTTCTTATGCCTGTTACTATGATGAGCTGAGAGAAACTTTCCTGGGTGATTGGTATAGTGTCAACTGGATGGAAGATTCAGATGTGGTAAGTTCTTCACCTGAATCAAGTAGTTCATCCAAATACTTAAAATTATATTTAGATATTAAGAAATATAATTTTGTCTTCTTGTTGTAGGAAGATTTGACAAAAGAGACTCTGCATTACCAATTTCAGTTAGTGAAAAAGAACACCAATACCAGCCATGTCATGCAGTATGGAAACAAGGTAGTACTAGCATCATTAATTTTTTTTTTTTTTTTTTTTTTTTTGGCAAACCCCTCTCTGGATCCCTTTTCCCTTCTATCATTTCCCTTTCCAAAGAAAAAATTGGAGCTAAGGAGCAAGAAGAGAACGAAAAGCAAAGCTTCTATCTATTAGGAAATGCCTAACATGACTAACTCTGACTCATTGTATTAGAGTTCTTCAGGTTTTTCTCTTCATTGTTTTGCAAATTGTTAGCTTTGCTGACTATATGTTTGCTTTGATTCTGTACAAGACCTGAGCTTTCTCTGAAACTTGCCATTTTTTTATAAAGCCACTTACAGTCATATGCCATAATTTGTTTATTCTGTCCCTTGTGGACCATAGTTTCTAGTTCTTTGTTATCTATAACCCATTAGTTTCCAGTTCCTTCCAGTATTAAAAATAAAGGAGGTTCTTTAAATATTTGCACACATAGGTTCTTTTTAAAATCTTAAGAATTTAAGAACCTGCGGTAGGAGAGTGGTTCCAGGTTGCTTTCCAGAACACCATGAACTTTTTGTTCCACATTTTGTTAGTATTGCTCCTAGTGCCACTTAATATCCCCCTTCTCCTATGGAATAGTTGCCCATTCCTTAAGGTGTTGTTTGCTAATCTCCCAATCAACAATCCTGTCCATGTACACTGCATTCTCTCCTCTCCCCTCCCCAGCCCTTGTCCTCACATTTTGTTTTCTCTTCACTACTTACATATAATTGTGAATTAGGGTTATGTCTGTGTCATAACTCCCAACTAGACTGTAAGCTCTAGAAATATATGAAGTGATTCATATATTTTTTTACCCACTGCACTCCTATGAGTCATCTGCTCATGTCACACTGGAGAAACGAACTCAAGTGGCACATGTCTAAGCCACATTGTTTTAGTGGTCAGTAATAATTCCAGTACCCAGAATCTTACTTGGTAGATTTGAACTTTTTGGATGTTGTGTGTCTAAGGAAGCTTCTTTGCAACTTAGTTCTTCATTTCTGAAATGGAGATACTTGTTCTTGTACTACCAATTTCCTGAAGTTGTTATATGGAAAGCAGTTTGTAAAAAGTTAAGTGCAATAGATACATATACACTCATACATACATAACCTGTTATTTCACCATTTTCCACCATGAAGTTTAATGAAAATTAGTATAGACCTAGCATGGCTCTGAAGGAGTGAGCAAAAAAGTTTTGAGGGACAGGATAATAGATATGAATATGAATGGTCAGCCAGGGGCTCAATATAAGGGTATCAATACCTAAAGGACAATTATAGAAATGGCAAACTTTACAACTCTGTCTCTTGGGAACAATTTCAGAGTTCACGCTGGGTTTTACAGTAGGATCAATAGCTTCCCTTTGATTCCCTCTTATGAAGAGCAACTGCTTTCCTCCCCTTAATTATTTGAAACATGCCAAGAAGAACAGTAGTTTGCCATTTTTAGAGCTTAAAATTGCTCACACATTTTAACTTAAATGCTAAATTTATATTTCTGTTTCCATTTGAAGGGTGATTGCTTGTTTTTGAGGACTATAACCTGAGTTTCCCAAATGTAGGATGAATTGGAAAGTTACTTCTAAAGAGGCTGGGTTCAGGCTAGAAATGAGATATGGCTGCTATTCTAAGGAAAAGTAATTCCATTTCTTTTTGTATAGACGATCTCCCACATGAAAGTGATGCAGTTTCAGGGAATGAAACACCAATCTAGTTCTCCCATCTCTCTGCCACCTGTGAAACACTATGACCTCACTCCAAGTCCTGATGTGCCTATTACAATCCTGAAAAGGAAATTAATGGCCACTAATGATGCAAATGAATCTAAGGAAATTGTTGATAAGTTGCACACACAGCTACAGGTAAGCACATGTAAGCTTTTCAAGTGCCTTTTCTAAGATGTCTCTGAGCAGAACATCTGTAAATACATACAACTTCAATCTCATTTTGAGAAGTGTCATGTTTGGTACTTTCTAATTGAGTGGCTTAGTGAGAAGTGGCTGGCTACAATTTTGCTAAGTAGATTGATTTTAAACACTTGGTAGGAGTGAGTAGGGGTACAGAAAAGAAGCTAGAAGTTTTCCACAGTCCTTCAATGTGTCCAGTACAACAAGGATACTTTATTGTATAGCTGATTCACATTTTTTGCATAGCACTAATTGATTTGCTTTTCTCTCATTTATTGATCAATTAGTGTTTAACCATAGTTAAATTTTTCATTTTAAATTTCTTTGAAAGAAATCTGATCTTCTCAAGAATTGCCAATAAACATCCAAGCCCTTCCTTATTCTCCAAACTAAAAGTGAGTAGTTGCTTAGGAGCACTAGATTAGTTTTCACTAGCCCACCAATACCAACAGAATTAGCAAAATAACTTTTCAAATTTGACTTTGTTGCCAAAAGAGCCCCAAGAGAGCGACTTATGTGAATGTTGGATGATGGAATTTGCTGTGCTTTTAAAAAGCCCAACATATACTAACCCACACACCATCAACTTCATGATAAATAATGCATTTAAAGTGGGGAAAAAGCCTGAAATGCCTTCCCAATTTTAAAGAATATAATTGTGAGATTAGGATAGAGTTTTATCATTATGTTTTGTTTGGATGCTTTTCCCCCCCAAATGCAGTGACCCCTCTTAAAGTGTGGATAACTCCTCATCCTTAATTTTCATAGGTACACTGGTATTTATCTTCGTTGCAACTAAAGAAATGCCATCTTGCTAGGAGCTTAGAATATCAGAAAGGAGAATTAAGTTATATGAGTTGTTCATGCCCTAACTTTAGTAAGGCCTTTTCCTTATTTATGACTTTATTTTCATTTGCTAAAATAAGATCGAGTCTCAAAGTTGCCAATTCAAAACATTGTCTGTCTCTTTTCCCTGAGCAATTTCATTTGGTTTCATTCTCTGTCCAAAAAAGAAGTTTAGTTAGAGGGGGCAATGGGTGGCACAGTGGATAGAGCACCAGCCCTGAAGTCAGGACTTGAGTTCAATGTGACCTTAGATACATAACACTTACTAGCTGTGTGATCCTGAGCAAGTCACAACCCCAATTGCCTCAGCAAAACAAAACAAACAAAAAATAGAAGTTATTGTATTAGTACATTACTTTAGAGTGGACTGCTTTACGATAGACTCTAGGAATTCCTGGAGGATAAAGCAAAACCAGTTTGTACTTAGCTTATTTAGAATTTGTACATTTTTATTATGCTGACAGATAAAACAATTTTCCCCAAACTTCTATAAGTATGTCAGAATCCTTGAAGCTTTAATTCTGTTCTTGAAAGCATCTATTTAATACCTGTTTCTCTTGATATATATATATTAGGTTCTGTTAAAAAAAAATGACAAACTTATAGTCTAAAGGTCTCTTAGTAAGGCTGTATCCGACAAATAACAATTTCTTCACAGATTAGAACCATTATTCAGAAGACTGTGCAACAAATTGCATCCGTAGTGACTGCATCTGATGATCACACTGAGAAAATACTCTCTAAGAGATGGACACTCAGAGCCCATGGTTGCTACAAAGCAGCTGTGACTTATTTCAAGACCCGCTGTTTTAACTGGCATTCCCCCTTGGTAAGTCCCATTTAAGATGTTAAGTTCAAATCAAGTCAATTCAATAAGTACCTCTGGAAGATTCATCCTATTAAAAATGTGGAATGTTTTTATTTTGTTTTTTTAACTTGAGAAAAAGAACATGTCAGAAAGGGAAAAGAAAGCTTTGTAAAGAGCTTTATATTGATTTGGACTGTGAAATAGTGACATTGTTTTCCAACTACTACCCTCATTCAATTTTGTGTCTAACAGTAGACACAAGTAAAAGGTAGATGTACCATAATATTACTTTAGATAAAAATGGTTATTCAATGAAATGTTGATTCGTTACATAGTTAAGAACTAATCTGTATATAAAATAATTCTGAATCTTGCTTTTTAAAAAGAAAACTCTGCTTTATTTCAGTATGAGTATGCTCTTCGACACTTATATGTGTTTGTCAATCTTTGTGAAGAAGGTCATCAACTTGACAGGTAAATATACTGTATTTGGAGGAATAATATCATTCAGTGGCTTCCTCACTAGGAAGAAATCTTTGGGTAATCAGCTGAGAGTTAATAAAGTTAGCTAGAAGAATTTACATCATCCATTGCATCCCTATGCTGTTTTGGGCATGGAAGTGATCTCGAGTTCATGAAAGTTGTGCCAGCAGAGTTTAAGCTCTGCCATTTTTTGCTATGTGTACTCCAAGTTGCTAGGGTTGTAATTATAGGTCACAAGGGTGATTGCTTGCCCTTGTTCTCTCAGAATCAACCTGGTGCAGAAAGGTAGAATGAATTTACTTATTTTTGGAACATAACTGTTTTAAGTCTAGGTTTTTCTGAAAACATCCAGCTTGTCATTTCTTAGCAGTATTATTACATTCATCCTCAGTTTTCAATTCTACTGCCACAAAAAAGTTGTTAGACATTTTTGTACATGTAGGCCTTTTTCCTTTTAGTTTGGACCTGGTGATATTATTGAGGCAAGGGATATGCATAGGTTTAGTTCCATATTATTCTTGAGAGTGGTTGGAATGTGCCATAGCAACTGTTGAAGATGATTGGTTAAATTGTGGAGAGGTGACCATATATATTAGTAGATAAAACACTATTACAAAATAATTATGTTTTGTAGCTAAGAAAAAGGAAGTTACAGAAGGGTTTAATCAACACATTTGGGCACATAGTAAGGCAGTGACAAGAGACAAAATTAGGACTTGGGTCTCTTGGTCAGCAGTTATTTTTTTAATCCGTTTTCCATCTCAAGAGTAGGGGTTGAGAAAGGAAAAAGTTGATATGCCGTATTTAATTTATATTTTTATCTCTTATAGCATAAAGCAGGCCATGGACAAAGTGTGCTTGGGCTACTACTAAAGTCTGCCTTCCCAGTGATTTCCAAGAACAAATGTGAAATTTATATTGATGGAAGACTGCGACTACAGCTTTATAGCAGTAAAGAGGCTGACATGTTTGTACTCTTATGAATGCTGCTAAACCGTTCAGAAGGTTTGCCTATGGGCTTTTCTCCAGAAAGCTTCCCAAAGAAAGCTTCTGTTGCTTACCTTCTCCCTCTTTTCCCTTACTCTCAATTTTATGAGTTCTTGCTGAAAATGGTGTCAGTTTCGATGACCAGAGCATTGTATTGGTTGAAATATTTCTGATCTTTACATGTAAAATTTTCCCATTTTGAAACCAGTAGCTTAACAAGGAGAGCTCACTTTGTTTCTTTAATAGTAACTTCAGTATACTTGACATGTGTAATGACTCTTGCTGAAGTTCAACAAACTGTAATAAGACTTGTACTTAGGGAAATTGTAAACATGGACTAGCAAGTTATTTTTTAGAAAATTTACTTCGTGATCATGTTTCTTCAAGATTAATGTGTATATGCGTTGAATATATTATGATTTCAGTGCCTAAAAATAAAGATTTATACTTTGTTACTTCTTTTTTTATACTTTTTTTTTAATACTTTATCCTTGTGAGCAGGCACTCCTTAATCCTCTGCTTTCCATCTCTTCCTACCACTGCTTTCTGTGTACTTTATATTCCAGTCATGTTAGACTAAGCCTAGCATTTGCCTTTGTTCTGGACTTACATAGATTCCTCCCTTTGTGGGCCAGAGTCCCTTTCTTCAAGGAGTGGTGAGGTGTCTTCCTTTGCCTAGCACAGGGAATCTTTCCTTCCTAAAAGGCATTAGCATTTTGCTTGTATCTCTCTCTTTTGAATTTCTCTCACTTTGACTTCTCTCTTATTGCCTCTTCCAGGGAGTTGAAGCTTCTTGATTTCAGGAACTTTTATTTTCTTTTTTTTTCTTTTCAGTACCTAACCCTTTCAGTAGCCCAGTAAATAAGAGTGCCAGGCCTAGAGTCAAGGAGACTTATCTTCCTGAGTTCAAATCTGACCTCAGACACTTATTAGCTGTGTGATCCTGGACAAATCACTTTATTCCATTCACTTCAATTTCCTCATCTGTAAAATGAGCTAAAGAAGCAAATGACAGACCCCTCCAGCATATTTGCTAAGAAAACTAAAACTGGGATCACAAAAAGCTGGATCCAACTGAACAATTGTTTTTGTTGCTCTGGCCTACCTAAGCCTACTCAGTCTTTGGTCAGAAATTACTGTTTGAAGGTCCTCCAGTGTCTGCAAAAAAGGATAAACAAAACAACAAAGGAAATACAAATGGTCTTCAAACAAGACAAGCCTGCCTTTTTGCTTAGAATACTAACACCATCAGACTTCATCATTTTGCATGGTATCAGGGTGGGGGAAATCTAAACTGCTTGAAGATGCCTTCAAGTTAACTTGGGAGTGAATTGAAAAAAATGGGCACTAACTTCTGGGAAAAGAATTCATTATTTGATAAAAACTGCTGGGATAATTGGAAATTAGTATGGCAGAAATTAGGCATGGACCCACACTTAACACCATATACCAAGATAAGATCAAAATGGGTCTATGACCTAGGCATAAAGAACGAGATTATAAATAAATTAGAGGAACATAGAATAGTTTATCTCTCAGACTTGTGGAGGAGAAAGAAATTTGTGACTAAGATGAACTAGAGACCATTACTGATCACAGAACAGAAAATTTCGATTACATCAAATTAAAAAGCCTTTGTACAAATAAAACTAATGCAAACAAGATTAGAAGGGAAGCAACAAACTGGGAAAACATTTTCACAGTTAAAGGTTCTGATAAAGGCCTCATTTCCAAAATATATAGAGAACTGACTCAAATTTATAAGAAATCAAGCCATTCTCCAATTGATAAATGGTCAAAGGATATGAACAGACAATTTTCAGAGGATGAGATTGAAACTATTACCACTCATATGAAAGAGTGTTCCAAATCATTATTGATCAGAGAAATGCAAATTAAGACAACTCTGAGATATCACTACACACCTGTCAGATTGGCTAAGATGACAGGAAAAAATAATGATGAATGTTGGAGGGGATGCGGGAAAACTGGGACACTAATGCATTGTTGGTGGAGTTGTGAACGAATCCAACCATTCTGGAGAGCAATCTGGAATTATGCCCAAAAAATTATCAAAATGTGCATATCCTTTGATCCAGCAGTGTTTCTATTGGGCTTATATCCCAAAGAAATACTAAAGAAGGGAAAGGGACCTGTATGTGCCAAAATGTTTGTAGCAGCCCTGTTTGTAGTGGCTAGAAATTGGAAAATGAATGGATGCCCATCAATTGGAGAATGGCTGGGTAAATTGTGGTATATGAATGTTATGGAATATTATTGTTCTGTAAGAAATGACCAGCAGGATGAATACAGAGAGGCTTGGAGAGACCTACATGAACTGATGCTAAGTGAAATGAGCAGAACCAGGAGATCATTATACACTTCGACAACGATATTGTATGAGGACATATTTTGATGGAAGTGGATTTCTTTGACAAAGAGACCTGAGTTTCAATTGATAAATGATGGACAAAAGCAGCTACACCCAAAGAAAGAACACTGGGAAACGAATGTGAACTATCTGCATCTTTGTTTTTCTTCCCGGATTATTTATACCTTCTGAATCCAATTCTCCCTACGCAACAAGAGAACTGTTCGGTTCTGCAAACATATATTGTATCTAGGATATACTGCAACATATCCAACATATAAAGGACTGCTTGCCATCTAGGGGAGGGGGTGGAGGGAGGGAGGGGAAAAAAAAATCGGAACAGAAATGAGTGTCAATATAATGTAATTATTAAATAAAAAATTTAAAAAAAATATATATATAAAAAAAAAAAAAAAAAAAAAAAAAAGAGAATATCCCCTTGCGAGAGATCTACTTTCTTTTGGCTTAATTTGGTTACCTTGTTCCCACTGGAGAGTTCATTTACTCTGAATTGTCTGGTATGTATATACTTCTTCTGATTTGGTTTTGATGCCAATTTGAATAAATGGATTTTCTTTAATAAAAAAAAAAAAAAGAAAAAAAAAAAAAAGAAAAAAATGGGCAGTTAGTCTGGAACAAATAAACATTTGTGATCAATAGAGAATTAAGGAAGTGCTAAGCAGTGAGATTCAAAAAACCCAACAGAAAATTAAATAATCCCTGCTCTAAATTAAATTTTTAGTTCCAAGTTTTCTCCTCCTCTTTCATAAGGCAAGCGATTTTATATACATTGTACTTGCGCAGTCAAGTAAAACATTTGTACATTAGCCATGATAGCAAAAAAAAGTAGACTCAAAAAAAAAAAAACCTTCGAAGAATATAATAGTTTTTAAAAACTTTAGCATTCTGTTTTGAATGATTCTTAAAAATTACTTTTAATGCCTACTATTTGCTGGACATAGTGCTAATCAATGTGATTTGAGATTGCTCAGATCAGAAAGTAACATCAGTTTTGAACTTTTAATGATAGAAAATGAACAGAATAGATGGCATGTAACTAGTCACTACATATTTTGATTTTTGTGTCCGTCTAAACTTATATTCTTTTTTTGTATTTTTGATATAGTTGATAATTGTTTCAGTGTTAATATCATTATTTCTCTTTCCCACTGTCTCCCCACCACCAAAAAACTAAAAGGCCTCATAAAAAATGTAATCTCATAAAAAAGAAATCCACACATTCTCTGAAAATCTAATATTGCACCTCTAACTCACTGCCTTGCCAAGAGATGGGAAACATGGCACATCATCAGTTATCTGGTGTCCTTACTGACCATATCTTTCATAAGTCTGAATTTTGGGGGGTACCAGGCATGTGTTGCCTCTGAAATAATTCAGGACTGCTGGCATCTCCAAGGAAATCGTATTTATTACATTTTATTTTATTAATTTATTGAAATCAAGGAAAGGTAATTGATTGTGCAGTCAGCAGGCCATCCTCCATGCTGGAAGGAGTTGGCAGCAAAGCAAGTGCACAGATAAGCTCTAGATGGGTTCTGTTGGGAGAAAAGCCCTAGCAGGAAGGGGATGGGGAAGACTCCATAGAAGTCGAAGTTCTAGAGGGAGGCTGAGAGAACACAGCAGAGAATGCCTAAAAGAAAGGGGCTGGGCTGGCCAGGAAGATTCCCGACTCCCTACCCCACAGGCATGCGATGAAAGAAAATTAAGTTTGTCCAGAATGCCTGAACAGTCCACTCTGTTCAATTAGAATTGTCCCCGCATGGCTGAAGAATGTGAGAAATTGGATTGTGCTTAGGCATATTTAACCTCAATTTGGAAGGAATTCTAAGATCTTGTCAATTATATACTATATAAGATGAAGGAAGGAACATGGAAAGAATGGAGAAGCCATTGGCCAAGACACAATGTATCTTGGTGACTGGACAATCTGGTCTTGGGAATTGTAGTTATTCTTTTTCACAACGTTGTGCTTTTTCCCAATTCTTACAAAATTGACTTTGTATTAGGTCTTAAAAGATCCCTCAAATTTCTTTGAAGCCATCCTTTTTAAAGTACCATATAAAATTCCAAATATTCCATTACATCAGTATGCCATAATTTGTTCAGCTGATAATTCCCTTCCAGTTTTTTTTTTGTACAGCAAATAGACTAAGAATATTTTTGTAGATATAGGTTCTTTTAATTTCTTTGTTCCCAGCAGTTTGTTCCTGGTTTTAGAGCTATCTCAAAGTGAAATGTGTTGATTTAAAAGGTAGTGGGTTCACCTCGGTGATAATACTAGGCTGAAGTTCCTAATTGCTTTCCAAAATGGTGGGATCACTGCCCTGAGTGCAGCAGCCCTCCCAATCTCTTCGGTAATTTTGCTGTGGTCAGGCTTTGTCACTGACTTGGTGCAGGCAGGGAGATTAGATGTCAGCCTTTTGTAGTGGTCCATTCATGAACCAATGAGAACCAACAGTGAGGAGAGAAGGTTGCATATGTGACAGCTGTTATAAGGTAGAAAAAATAGGACTTGGCAAATGATTGAATGGAGTAGAGAGCCTAAAGCCAAGAAGATCTGACATTAAAACTGGCCTCAGATATTTCACAGCTGTGTGACCTCGGCCCAATCATTTAATCTCTGCCTCAGGTTCCTCAGCCTTATTATGGGCATAATAACAAGCCCCTATCTGTCTAGCATTATGCTAAATAGGTGCTATACAAATGCTCATTTCTTCTCTCTGTATCAGTCCTTCCCTTATCTGCAGTCAATGAAATGTTGAACTTCTGATAAATCTGGCCACCAGGTCACCATTACCTAGGTATTCAAGGAAGGATTTTTAGAAGCAGAGGTCTTTTTAGGTTGTGGACAGGTAAAAGCTTTTAGTTTTCCCAAATTCTTGCAGCGGCTCTCGTGTGTCTAGATTCCCTGCAGAATAGGGAAAGAAAAAAAAAAGGTCTTTTACTTTGTCTGAAGTTTCAGGATTTCAGAGAATGCACATAGTATTCTCTCTGGGAGAATACTGCTCCAACAGCTCAAAATCCAATGTGGTTTTGAGTGTCCAGAATTTTGGGGTTCCATTCGGTCGCCAAATGATGTCTATTTTTTTTGGATTCTGTTTGGTCAGGGAACCAAATGATAAGGTTTAGATTTAGGGAACCAAAATGAGATTAGGGTTTCTGGTGGTCAGGGAGTTAAATGATAAGGTCTAGTGGTAGGTTTGGGGTTCAGGGAACCAAATGGAGAATTTTGGCTCCCCTGCACCCTCTTGGGATTCGGCACAAGGATAGGGAGTTTTGGGGACTCCCTTCTGGCGGCACATGGGTTCTCTATAAAGGAATTTGCAAACCCAGAAACCTAGATTGATAAAAGAAGTTTAATTGTAGGGATTGGGAAGTAAGGTTAGAAATCCTGACAGAGAGGCAAAAAGTCGGGTTAGGGAAATAGATTATGGTAGAAAGGATAACACTGGAAAAGAATATTCCAGTGCCCAAGGCTCCTTGGCATAGCAAGCATGGCATAGCTGGCATATTTGGAACCTCTGCAAAAAGAAAATTTTAGATTGGCTCTTTTTGTAGTAGGAGCTTTAGCTACTGAAAGGGGCTTCTTGCGTGGAGTTCTACAATCTGGGATTCAGGTTGAGCTGAATTTGAATAGAATTCAATGAGTTTCCTCAATTCTATAGGATTGGAATTCCTTTGCTAGATAATACAATGGAACTGTCTTGTTTGCTTTAACCTCGGGTGGGGTCCCTCACTGAGGCAGAGTTGAAGATTTTTTCCTTCAAGGATTTTTAGAGTTTTGGGGTCCCCTCTTAAATTTCATAAGCTCCATCTGGAAATAATTTATTTTTGTGTAGTCATTCTAGATTCATCTATCTTTTATTATGTAGAGATCCAGCATTCTTTCAAAGATTAAATGCCAATTCTCTTGAGAGCCATTTATGTGACTGGCCTTGGGTTATCCTTGGCTTATGTTGGGGGATCTTGTTATGCCACAGTTCTCTTTAACTGTCCTGACTCAGTTTCCCTGTACGAGTTTCCCTTATCTCAGTTTTTTTTAACTGTTCTGTCTCAATCCCCTAAACTGTAAAACTTCTCTTCTGGTCCATTACCATTTGCTCTCAGGTTATAAATTAGCAAGATAAACAAGAGAATAGACCTCCTGACTCTTTTCTGCCCTCAAGAATTTACAATATCCCTCTAAAATATCTCACTGATATTTTTATTTCTGTGTATTCAGACATCCTGTCTCTGGGTTTTTAGGATTTATGGCCTCCCCCATCCTGACAGAAGTTTTCCTGCGCTTCTCACCCCTTCCTTTGTTTAGAGAAAAGGTATTTATTAAGTTGGGGTTCCTCCATTCATTGTTGGAGGCTGGTGGCTGTATGTTGGATGCTGGATTCTTTGAGATGACAGTCTCCTCCAGCCCTGGGACCAACATGGATTCCTTGGTCCCAGTATATCTTTATCTCTGTCTGACTGGATAATTTGAGACGAGAGTCCTGTCCAGTCAATTTTACTCTCCCATTAATAAAATATTAAAAACTCTCTAATCTCTCTCCTGCCTCAGTTTCTCCGGCATTACATTTTGGAGGTCCCCCCGAGATAATAGAAACTGACAACTGGATTAGAGATTAGAGACCTCTCGGTCTCCACCTAGGCCTGAGGAAGCTCAGGACCTGGGTCTATTCCTTGGTAAAAGACCAGCACTCTGGCTACCCCCAGAACCTCCAGGGAAAAGGAAGCAGTTCTTCAGCTTCAGTCGGGCCTACAGTGGACAACGAAATCGATTCGGCATTTGGGAGAGTGAGTCTTTCTGGGTACCTTTTGGGGTACCATCTGGTTCTGGTTCTGGTTCTGGTTATTCTCTTTCTGGTCTGGTCTGTTGCTAGCAACCTGTGGTCTCAGAGTAAATACCGACAGGTTTAAAAGTTCTGAGACGGGTATTTTCTGGGATGCTGGGAAATATCCTCTGGGTATGTGTTATATGTTTGTTTAATGTTGTAACTGTGTGTTCTGTGTTCTGTGTGATTTGTCTGTCTATTCCGTTGGTTGAAAATTTTTTAAGAACAATGTTGCAACTGTGCTTAGTAAAATGGAGCTCCAAGTGTGTCTGTGTGTGTCTGTGTTAAAAGTTAGCAAGCTTGTAAGAGATAAGAATTCAGCCTTTATGTTGCAGGCTTAGAAAATATCAAGAAGTTTGAAAACTCTTTCTCTCTTCTGTCTCTGGCTGACTGTAGCAGTCTTGTGGGGGAAAAGGGAAAAAAGGGAGAGAAGGGAAGAAATAAAAAAAAAAAAAAGAAATAAAAAAATAGATTGAAAGGGATTTGAAAGTTTGGACTAAAGTAAAGAGCAATAAAATTCAAGCTTAGCCTGGCCTGGGCAATAAAAAGCTCTGTAGATAAGATGCTAATAGCTGTTAGAAGAAAGGTGGCGGAAAAGAAAAGAAAGAAAAAAAAATTTAAAAACAGCTGTATTTAGTTTGATTCAGTTTGTTACCTTCTGAAATATTTTGAGTTATTTGTCAACATAAGTTATACTTTAAATCCAGCTCTGCTGTTCATGTGTGAGTTTTATGGAGGTTTGGGCTATTCACTATAGTGTGAATCTTACAGGTTTTTGAAGGAAAAAGGAAAGAGGAATGCAGTGATTTAGGAAGGACTGATTTGTAGGAACAATTAGAGGTTTGCATGGTTTTAGGAAGGTGAAAGAAAGACTTTTGGGAGTAGGTGAGGAGGTAGGGGAGGGAGCCACCCAACCCCACTGTCTTCTGCTACTTTACCAAAGGAGCATCTGGTAGTAAAATTCTTTAAGGAGATTGTTCAAGTATGTAGTCAGGGAGAAAGAGAAAGTTGGAAATGGGTGGATTTGGGAAGAAACCTGATGTTGGGAAACTGATGGGCTAAATCTTGAAAAGGATCCCCATGTAGGAAATTGAGTGGGGAACCTGAGGGAAGTTTTTTTTTCCTAGGGGGTCAGGAGTGGAGGAAGGGTGGCCACGTGGAATCCCCTCACCCCTCTGAGTATGTTCCTGCCGTTTTTTTTTTGTTTTGTTTTTTTTCTTATCTGATTATGGCCAGTGCAGCAAACTGTGATCTTTAAGGACATGCTAACTTTTAGATTAATTGATTGAATATTTGTTTCTTGATACATAAATGTTTTCTTGATTAAGGAATATGGTCATAAATGTGATCCCTACATTGGTAGGAATATTTCTAAAAGTTTAATTGCTATTTAAAAAAAAAAAACTTCTTGAATTCTTTTATGTGGAATTGGGTCTTTTGTATAAGTTTAAATTGATTATATTGGGTCATCCTGAGGTTATTTAAAGGGCCTCTGAACATAATAGTTTTTTCTTTGTCCTTTTGGAAATGTTTCTGTTATGGACAATATGCAATTTGGGATGTTTTTCTATGTATTGGGTATTTTAAAGCAAAATGATTTGTATGTATAATGTTCACTCATGTAACATCTACCTAGATATGATAATTGTTCTAAGTTGTGAACTTACTGAGACACAATTTCTTTCTGTTATTACTATAAGGTTAGGGTAAATCTTTGTTTAGGAGTTATCAGAAATTTGATTAATGGAATTTGTTATTGGGGATAAAATTTCTTGGGCTTATAGTTAATTAGTTAATGCTATTTGGGAGTTTTAAAGCTCCACACTTTCAGTTACTGAGACAATTGATTGGAATGAAACTGGGTTAAAGCTATTTTATTCTATATGTGCTGAAGGTTGGGTTTTAACTGCTTATGTGATGTTAGTTATGTTCTTGCATTTTTCCTTCTATAACTGATCTCTATGATCAGAGCAATGGTCAATAGAAACTGTTAATGCAATTCAATTATGTCATGCCTTGCTATTTTCAGTCTGGTTATATGTAATCATTGTATCTTAAATGCTTAGGCAACTGAGTATTTCGCCTGGTCATCCATCTGTTACTGGATATTTGTGTTTTGTTTCTTTAAGGTTTCTATATGATAAGAGAACAATTAACAGAGGTCTGTGAGACCTCACTGATGTTGCAACTTGGGACTGCAGCCATTTGCTTGGCCTGTAAAGCAAACTTATCTCTTCTGCTGGCCAATTTATTTTGGCCTCCTCATATTTTGCAACTCAGTTCACTTTCTATCTGAGTCTTTCTATCTGAGGCTGATCTAATCTTTATTTGTTAGATTTGTGTTTTTTGTTCTAGATTTTGGTCAAATTACAGATATTGGCTTGCTTCTGGAATCTGGATCAGCTTTGATTGTCAGCATGATACACCCACTGTAATGCCGGAGAAACTGAGGCAGGAGAGAGATTAGAGAGTTTTAATATTTTTATTAATGGGAGAGTAAGATTGACTGGACAGGACTCTCGTCTCAGATTATCCAGTCAGACAGAGATAAGTATACTGGGACCAAGGAATCCATATTGGTCCCAGGGCTGGAGGATCCAAAGAATCCAGCGTCCAGCATCCAGCTGCCAGATGCCATTCTCCAGCCATGAATGGAAGAACCCCAACTTCTTAAATACCTTTTTGGAGATAAAGAAGAAAAAGGGGGGAAAGTTTTTATCAGGGAGGGGAAGCCATAAAACCCTAAAAAATCCAGAGACAAAGAAGTAAAGATATCGTGGGTTATCTTGGAATATTCTAAAGAAATATTGTAAATCCTTGAGGACACAAAACAGTCAGGAATCTACTCTCTTATCTTGCTAATTTATAAGAGATTGAGACAGAACAGTTAAGGAAACTGAGTCAGGACAGTTAAAGAGAACTGTGGCATAACATTCCACACTCTCTCCTAAATATTCAAATCTTTGGATCTTAGCACCTTCCTCTAGGTATCCAGGAGGTCTTTGACCCACCATATGTAAAGCAAACGAGCAAAAATAAAACTAGAAAAAATGTAAGGACTCATATGGCAAGAGCAAGTCTCTCCTTGATAACCCCAGAGTTAACAGCTGTACAAAGGCTCCCTTGTTGCAAGCATGTCAGGTCCTCTATAGTTCTGGAGCACCACCTCAGCCAGAGAATCCAGTTTTAGATGGACAGTTAGGTCTGTGGTCATTTGTGCACTTAACTCAGTCTCTGCTTACAGAGCAGCAGGGTCCAAGGCCCATTCAGAGAGGCAGCCCTCTCCATGGGGGAAGGATGAGGCTTGTAGTAGCTGCAGTCTTACAGACCCCTGTTAATTGTCCATTTATCATGGAGAAACCTTAAAGGAACAAAACACAAATATCCAGTAACAGACAGATGATCAGGCAAAATACTTAGTTGCCCAAGCATTTAGGACACAATCATTACATATAACCAGACTGAAAATAGCAAGGCTTGACATAATTGAATTGCATTAGCAGTTCTATTGACCATTGCTCTGATCAGAGAGATCAGTTACAGAAGGAAAAATGCAAGAACATAACTATAACATAACATAAGCAGTTGAGTTTTAACTGCTTATCAATTTTCCCAGTAACTTTCAGAGGGTGGAGCTTTTAAAACTCCCAAATAGCATTAACTAATTAACTCTAAGCCCAAAAAATTTTACCCCCAATAACAGATGTCATTAATCAAATTTCTGATAAATCTTAAACAAAGATTTATCATAACTTTACAGTAATAACAGAAAGAAATTTTGTCTCAGTAAGTTCACAACTTAGAACAATTATCATATCAAGGTAGATGTTACATGAGTGAACATTATACATACCAATTATTTTGCTTTTAAAATACCCAATACATAGAAAAATATCCCAAATTGCATATTGTCCATAACAAAAACATTTTCAAAAGGACAAAGAAAAAACTATTATGTTCAGAGGCCCTTTAAATAACCTCAGGATGACCCAATACAATCAATTTAAACTTTTAAAGACCCAATTCCACATAAAAGAATTCAAGAAGGTTTTTAACATAGCAATTAAACTTTTAGAAATATTCGTACCAAAGTATGGATCACATTTATGACCATATCTCTTAACCAAGAAAACCTTTATCTATCAAAAAAAACAAACATTCAATCATTTAACCTAAAAGTACGCATGTCCTTAAAAATCACAGTTTGCTGCACTGCCGCAATCAGATAAGAAAAAAGCGGCAGGAACATACTTAGAGAGGAGAGGGGAGGAGAGGATTCCACGTGGCCACCCTTCCTCCACTCCTGACCCCCTAGGAAAAAAAAAACTTCCCTCAGGTTCCCCACTCAATTTCCTACATGGGGATCCTTTTCAAGATTTAGCCCATCAGTTTCCCAACATCAGGTTTCTTCCCAAATCCACCCATTTCCAACTTTCTCTTTCTCCCTGACTACATACTTGAACAATCTCCTTAAAGAACTTTCCTTCCCAGATGCTCCTTTGGTAAAGTAGCAGAAGGCAGTGGGGATGTGTTCCCTCCCCCACCTCTTCACCTACTCCCAAAAGTCTTTCACCTTCCTAAAATCATGCAAACCTCTAATTTCCCCTACAAATCAGTCCTTCCCAAATCACCTGTATTCCTCTTTCCTTTTCCCTTCAAAAATCTGTAAGATTCACACTATAGTGAATAGCCCAAACCTCCACAAAACCCACACATGTCCAGCAGAGCTGGATTTAAGGTATAACTTATATTAACAAATAACTCAATATATTTCAGAAGGTAACAAACTGAATGCAGCTGTCTTTAAAAGTTTTTATTCTTTTTTCTACCACATTTTTTCTAATAGCTATTAGCATCTTAGCTCCAGAGCTTTTTATTGCCCAGGCCAGGCTAAGCTTGAATTTTATTGCTCTTTACTCTAGTAGGCTTTGTTTCAAGGGCAAAAAAAAAAAACACTTTTCTGTCAATTTAAAATAGCTAAATTCCATGTACTTACAAAATTAGTACAACAGGTTAAAAGTTTTAAAATCACAAGCAAATTTTCAAACAACCAATTTCCAAATTTCTTAATCATTGTTCTTAAAACTTAACAAAGCTCTTAAATCAGCAGACTAGGGGCTGTTTCCAAGACCTCCACCCCCAGAGAGAGGTTTGTTTCACTTTGAATTCCCTTTTCCCATTCCAGAATCCAAAGGGGTTTCTGTGAACTTCCAAACCCATTTAGTGCTTTTCTCTGCCTTCACAGAGAATGCCTAGATATTCCATTCAAACTTCTTTCCTTTAAACTGTTAGCACACTGCTCTTCTATATATATATATATATTACCTTTCTGAACTTTCAAATCCCTTTCAATCTGTTTTTTTTATTCATTTCCTTTTTTTATTTCTTCCTTTCTCTCCCTTTTCTCCCTTTTTCTCACAGGCTGCTGCAGTCAGCCAGAGACAGAGAGAGAGAAAGATTTTTCGAACTTCTTGATATTCTCTAAGCCTGCAACAGAGGCTGAATTCTTATCTCTTACAGGCTTACTAACTTTTAACACAGACACACAGAGACACACGTGGAGCTCCAATTTACTAAGCACAGTTGCAATGTTGTTCTTAAATTTTTTCAACCAACAAAACAGACAAATCACACAGAACATAGAACACATATCACACAGACTACACAGTTACAACATTAAACAAACATAAAACACATACCCAGAGGATATTTTCCAGCGTCCCAGAAAATACCCGTCTCAGAATTTTTAAACCCGTCGGTATTTATTCTGAGACCACAGGTTGCTAGCAACAGACCAGAACAGAGCCAGAATAACCAGAACCAGAACCAGATGGTACCCCAAAAGGTACCCAGACAGACTTACTCTCTCGAATGCCGAATCGAATGCCGAATCGATTTCGTTGTCCACTGTAGGCCGGACTGAGGATGAGGAACCGCTTCCTTTTCCTAGGAGTCTCTGGGGGTAGCCAGAGTGCTAGTCTTTTCTCAAGGAGCAGACCCAGGTCCTGAGCCCCCCTCAGGCCTAGGTGGAGACCGAGAGGTCTCTAATCTCTAATCCAGTTCTCAGTTTCTATTATCTCGGTGGGACCTCCAAATTGTAATGCCAGAGAAACTGAGGCAGGAGAGAGATTAGAGAGTTTTAATATTTTTATTAATGGGAGAGTAAGATTGACTGGACAGGACTCTCGTCTCAGATTATTCAGTCAGACAGAGATAAGTATACTGGGACCAAGGAATCCATATTGGTCCCAGGGCTGGAGGACCCAAAGAATCCAGCGTCCAGCATACAGCTGCCAGCCGCCATACTCCAGCAATGAATGAAGGAACCCCAACTTCTTAAATACCTTTTTTGGAGACAAAGAAGAGAAAGGGAGGGAAAGTTTTTATCAGGGAGGGGAAGCCATAAAACCCTAAAAAAATCCAGAGACAAAGAAGTAAAGATATCGTGGGTTATCTTGGAATATTCTAAAGAAATATTGTAAATCCTTGAGGACACAAAACAGTCAGGAATCTACTCTCTTATCTTGCTAATTTATAAGAGATTGAGACAGAACAGTTAAGGAAACTGAGGCAGGGAAACTGAGTCAGGACAGTTAAAGAGAACTGTGGCATAACACCACTCTGCATGAATGAGAGCCTCCTATCACTTCACAGCCTGAAGCAGTAGTTTTTTTAAATGAGACCATGGACTGGACCCTGCATCTAGTATACATTGGACTGATATGAGGGACTTTGGGAATGGTTGATGACTGACTGTTAAACCTTTCCTGGATTATCTATTACTGTGTGTTTAAGTTTTGGGATGGGATTTGTTAAAACTGTGTAACTGTTGCTGTTATGTTTGAGGGCTTTTTAGGAAATGCGACTGTACTAGTCTGTTATGTATAGGGATTTTGATTCACTCTTGGGATTTATATGGGGAATAGTCATTTGATAATTCCTTTCCGTGAGAAAAAAAAGGGGAGGAAGAGATAGAACATTGGGGAAACTGGTGTATTTTTTTCAAAATACCTGAAAGAATGGGAACCCCTAGCTCCTATTCACTTTGCCTTAGGCATTTCTGTCCCACCCCCCTATTTCACTAGTTCAGATTGAATTTGGATGCTTTAGCTTTGCAATCCTTTATTCTGTTAAAATTGCCCTGGCAGACTCATTTTTTGGGATTATTATTTTTTTTAGAAAAGTTTTAGAAATCAGACACTTGTCCTGGGACTGGCATTCTCTCTGATCTGTTTTTCCATTCCTGTAACCCCAGTTCATTAATTAGTATTTCAGCATTTCAAAGGACCTTGAAGTTTGACATAAGGTACCTAAAAAGTTTGGGGTTTGCCTGCCTTGATGGTCAAACTGTGCATAATCTGCTCAGAAATCTGTATTCTAGTAGCAGCAGCATTGCGTGGGGACAAGTGAAGCTACTCCACGCCTTGCCCTTCTCTGCTGGAGTGGGTTGCCCCTTTGAATGAGCCCTTGAGCCCTGCTGCTAGTTAAGTGTACAAATGACCACAGACCTAACTGTCCATCTCAAACTGGATTCTCTGGCTGAGATGATGCTCCAGAACTGTAGAGGGCCTGACATGCTTGCAACAAGGGAGCCTTTGTACAGCTGTTAACTCTGGGGTTATCAGGGAGAGACTTGCTCTTGCCATATGAGTCCTTACATTTTTCTAGTTTTATTTTTGGTTGGTCAAAATTATGGTGCTAAGACCTCCTGGGTATCTAAGAGGAAGGTGCTAAGATTCAAAGGTTTGAATATTTAGGAGAAAGAGTATGGAATGTTATGCCACAGTTCTCTTTAACTGTCCTGACTCAGTTTCCCTGTGTGAGTTTCCCTTGTCTCAGTTTCTTTAACTGTTCTGTCTCAATCCCCTAAGCTGTAAAACTCCCCCTCTGGTCCATTCTGACTGAGGACCATTTGCTCTAAGGTTATAAATTGTTAGCAAGATAAACAAGACCTCCTGACTCTTTTCTGCCCTCAAGAATTTACAATATCCCTCTAAAATATTCCAAGATACCTCACTGACATCTTTATCTCTTGTATTCAGACATCCTGTCTCTGGGTTTTTAGGATTTATGGCCTCCCCTATCCTGTAGAAGTTTTCCAGTGCTTCTCACCCCTTCCTTTGTTTAGAGAAAAGGTATGTAATAAGTTGGGGTTCCTCCATTCATTGCTGGCGGCTGGATTCTTTGAGATGACAGTCTCCTCCAGCCCTGGGACCAACATGGATTCCTTGGTCCCAGTATATCTTCATCTCTTTCTGACTGGATAATTTGAGACGAGAGTCCTGTCCAGTCAATCTTACTCTCCCATTAATAAAATATTAAAAACTTTCTAATCTCTCTCCTGCCTCAGTTTCTCTGGCATTACAATCTGGGTACTGATGCATCCAAGGAGACTGGCAATGTTGATTTAGACATGGATTTTGGTTACTCAGCTGTGTGGTCTAGGTCTTCCAACAAAAACTGCACACTGCTTACCACAACCACCTGGACTATTACAAAATCTCCCAGGAACTCCTATCTCTATTCACCCTCTAATCTATCATTAATACTGCTCTTGAGGAAAAAACAAAACAAAACAAAAACAAAAAAACCTAACTTTTCTTATGCAAAGATCTGCTCAAGATACTTTTCTACTCAAAAAATTTAAGACTCCTTTTGTCTCCCAAAGGAAGTTGTCTCCTTTTCAAGATCCTTTTTTTGAAATTGTCAGGGGACTTCTGATGCCAAAATGGTGGAGTGAGGAAGGAACCCTCTGAGGGCCTTCCAAACAACTGGAAACCTACTCTAGGAGCTGGGAAGTGGAAGAAGAGTAAGGTCCAACACCTTGGCACTGCACAAACTGTCCCTTTGCCTAGGGGCCTGCTGGTTGGCAGGAGGCAGGGCCTCACAGGTAGACTGCCCCAGGCTTAGAACCTTATCCAGACCCCTTGCTGTCAGACTGGCTTCAAGGTGTTCAAGAAACACATTTGAAGCTGAGAGATAAACAAGGCAATACTAAGGGGCTGGATCAGAATCTATTATGGTTTAGTTGGAGCAAAGGAAGCAATCTCAGATAAAGGAAAAGCAAAAGCTTTTGTAAAAGCAAAAAAGCTAATGTAAAAATAAAGAAAGAAACTAAACTATTGTTGAAAGGAACCATAGTAAGGAGGTAAATAAGACTCAAAATTAGATATGAATCTTGGGAGAAAATTGAATGAGACTAAAACCAGATAAAAACAGATATATCTTTTTCTCAGCAGTATGTGGTACTCACAAAAAACTTACTCTGTATTAAGACATAAAACTCACAACCAAATGCAGAAATAGTAAATGCATTCTTTTTAGATCATAATGCAATAAAAGTTACATTCAGTAATGGACAATGGAAAGAAATTAAAAATTGACTGGAAGTTAAATAAATCTAAAAACAAGGGAGATAAAGGACAAACTACAGAAATAATTTCATTAAAGGATATGACAACAATAAGGCAACATACCAAAATTTTATATCTTTTAATTGCTCATATTAATGAAATAGAGAAAAAGCAGATGAATGCATTGGATATGCAATTAAATAAAACTAGAAAAAGGACAAATTAAAAATCCTCAAACACCAAAATGGAAAATCTTCAAAATAAGAGGAGAAATTAATAAAAGTAAAAGTAAAAAAAACATTGAATTTGATGAGAGTGGACTCTGTATGACCTGAGTGAACCCTGTAAAATTATGTAAAATCACAAAAAAAAGTCCTCTTTGATCTACATTTGGTGTTGGCATTTCTTCATCTCAACTCTCATCTCTCAAGATGTTGGTTTTTCTTTAATAATAAAGCTTTTATTTTTTTTTTTTCCCATAGCCTCTGGGTTTAAAGTGAATTCTTTCTCTCAGAATTCGGTTTGGGAGAGAAGGAACCCCACCCATTCCTGCCTAACTTAAAGAGTAAAATTGATTGGACAGGACTCTCGTCTCAAATTTTACTCTCCCATTAATAAAATATTTAAAACTCTCTAATCGCTCTCCTGCCTCAGTTTCTCCGGCATTACACTATTAGGGAACTAGACTTATTTCACAGAACTCAAGGTAGATGGACTGAAGGAGCAGATACTCTGAGGATCCCATCCATTCCTACCTAACCTCTTCATTGGTACCCTCATCCCTCATCAGAGCTAATCAAACTAGCACTTGATTTTGTGGAAAAAATCAAATAATAATAAAGTGAACTATTAGTTAATATTGATTTTTAAAAAGGGCAAAAAAACGGCTGCTAGGTGGTGCAGTAGATAGAGCACTATCCCTGAAGTCCAGAAGACCTCTGTTCAAATCTGTCCTCAGATACCTAACACTTCCTAGCTGTGTGACCCTGGGCTAGTCACTTAACCCCAATTACCTCAGGAAAAAAAAAAATTACTGGTAAAAAGATGGAGTGAATTTATCACCAATGAAAAAGAAATTAAGACAAGTGTTAGAAGCTATTTTGCTCAATGATATGCCAATAAATTCGACAATCTAAATGAAATAGATGAATATCTACCAAAAAATTATCTAGATTAAGAGAAGAAATAAAATAGTAAATGATAGAAAAAGTAATCGAACAAATCATCAGTGAACTTCCTAAGGAAAAATCCCCAGGACCAGATGGATTCCACAAGTGAAGTCTACTAAACATTTAAAGAATAATTAATTCCAATACCATATATTATTTGGAAAAATAGGCGAAGGAATCCTTCCAAATTCCCTTTATAACACAAATATGATGCTAATACCCAAACCAGGAAGGACCAAAAGAAAGAAAGAAAATTATGGGACAATTTTCCTAATAAATATTGATGCAAAATTTTAAAATATGCTAACAAAGAGATTACAGCAGTATATCACAACTATTATGCATTATGACAGGTGGAATTTATACTAGTAATGCAGGGGCTGGTTCAATATTAAGAAAACTATCAGCATAATTGACCATATCAGTAACAAAACCAACAGGAACTCAAAACTTTAAATAAAAATGTTTTTAAAATTGGGTGGGATGGAAAGAAAGTGACTAGAAATACAAAGAAAAGCAATTTTAAAAGTCCTGTTCTCAAAAAGTTCAAGGTTGAATAGGGAAAATAATTCAAATTGATGTTTTTACAAATTTACCAATTTCCTCTTCATTCAAACTCTCTGACTCCTGAAAATACCCTGTTGTCATTTCTTTTCTCATGAGTTCCCTAGGCCTGGAATACTCTTTATTTTCCTTTGCCTATTAAATCGCTACTTATCCTTTAAAATGTAATGTAAATGCCATGTTAATCAGGAAGCCTTCCTTGATCTACTATTGGATACTCATATACTACTTTGCTTTGCAAATCTAATACATTTACTATGTAATATTTTGCATTTTAGTTATCTGATTTATTGGGGTCTTGACTCCCTACATGTAAACTTCAGGAAGGCAAAAAGTGAGTTTTATTTAAATAAGGCAATAGATTTATATGATAAAATATATAGTTTTATAACAAATGAAATAATTATATAACAATAAAGAGTAATTTACTCTTTATATAATAAATATATTCTGTATCTACTCCAGTACTTATAATGTTCTGCATGTAGTAGGTAATTTATAATGAATACTGTATGAGTAGATGTATTAAGATCCATTGGATCATAAGATCATAGATTTGGAATTGGAAAAGACATTGGAGACCTTTGGTCCAGTTTTTTCTTATGGATGAAGAAAGTGTAGGCCAGAAAGGTTGTTACTTTTCTTTTCTTTTTTTTTCTTTTCTTTCTTTCTTTCTCGGAAGCAATAGGGTTAAGTGACTTGCCCAGGATCACACAGCTAGGAAGCGTTAAGTGTCTGAGACACTTTTGATTTGAACTCAGTTCCTCCTGACTTCAGGGCCGATGCCATCTAGCTGCCCCAAGGTTGTTACTTTTCTAGATCATACATGTAATAAGTAATATTACATTCAGATAAAATTCTGATTCCAAATCTGGTGCTTTTTTTTTTTTTTCTGTAAAGATGGAGGTTGCTCATGATAGGATTAGAATAAGATTATTCATCCAAGTAGCACTACAGGATTGAGCCTTCTGGGATGGAAGTTGCAGAGGAAAGTATTCTTTCTGGAAGTAGGACATATTGCAGTTCCAATTTCAGTTTTCTATGAATTATTTTTTTTCAGTTCTTTTTTCTTATTGCCTCACTCCCCTCTGTCTGCTTTCCCCTTCTACTTTGCTGAAATTTTGTAACATCCCTTTTTTCCTTCCCTTAGAAGGAAATCTTGAGGTTATCTATTCAAATCTCAGATTCTGTTAAGGAGAAAACTAAGGCCCTCGGCTTTTCCTCAAGCCAGGCCATATCAGATTTATGTTCACGATTCCAAAGTCAGTAATTATTTGTGAGTTACTTGTAGATTTTCATTACTCATATCACCTTTGGCTCCCATGAGTGTGGATATCTGGGAATGATCTTTACATTTGTTGAATAACACAGCAGTTCTCCTCTCAGCCTGGTACCTTTTAGCTGAATGGTCATCCATGTCTTCTGCAAGCATTTATGAAGTGCCTGCTACATACCAGGCACTGTGCTAGGTGCTGCGGATAGAGAATCAAAACAAGGTTCATGTTCATAATGGAACAGACAACATGGAAGCAATTATGTACACACAAGAAATATCTATATCTATATATCTATATCTCAGCTTATATATGTGTTTTATCTCTAAGATTGCTGAGGAAATTAAATAGGCAATATCACATGAAAGAAGCAACATGCTATAGTAGAGAGAATATCCAAATTGTACCCATATTTTCAAATCCTGGCTCTACCAGGATTTTTACTATCTGGTGACCTCAGGCCCTTTATAAAACTTTTTTTGATCTCAGTTAATTCATCTGAAAAATAATAGGGTCTAGCAGAACAAGATCTAAAATTCTTTCAGCTTTAACTCTGCCATCCTATGATCTATGATCACTATTTTTCTATCAAGTTGCTGAGAGCCTTTTTTCTGCCATGAGGGCCAGTTGGCTGATGAGGGACCAACATTAATTTCTGAGAGACATTCTGAGACATCAGGGCTCTCATAGAGGATAATAGTGGTGGGGGGAGTTAAAAGGGTAGTAGGTCTTAATTCTTTGCTCAGAATGGGATAGGATTGCATTTGGGAACATGGACAGACCCTTCAGTGATTCCCAAGCTGCTCCCAACCAGTGGAGAAACATTGATAATGTGAATTGAGAGATTGCTCCCCATTCTCTACCTGTCCAAGCCTGCTGAGAATCTCACTAAGTTTTCACCCCCAACTTAAAACTATCACGCCATGCCCCACCCATGCCCCGCTGGAGAGCGTGAGCATTGCTGACTTAGTTCTCAAGAAACTTGCCCTTTGCACAACTTGTCAGCTGCTTTGAGTGACCTCAAAGTTGAGGGTTTCACAAGAGTTGCTCTTGCCTTGATCAGAGATCAGGGCTGTGAGTTTGTCTAAGATTCGGCCAAACAGAAATTTTTGAGTGATTTATGTTTTGGACAGGAAAAACTAGTAGAAGAAGCTGAAGTTTGTTTCAGGACCTCTACTCTAATATACAATATATCTTTATCTCAGTTTCATCATACCTCATCAACCCTACCTGCAGGAGAGTAATTATTTAATATTTATTAAGTGCAGGATATATTGCACTTAATTGAGAGATTGCTCCCCATTCTCTACCTGTCCAAGCCTGCTGAGAATCTCACTAAGTTTTCACCCCCAACTTCATGCCATGCCCCACCCATGCCCCGCTGGAGAGCATGAGCATTGCTGACTTAGTTCTCAAGAAACTTGCCCTTTGCACAACTTGTCAGCTGCTTTGAGTGACCTCAAAAAAGGGCATTGATCTTGAAGTCAACTTGATTCTTAGTTATGGATAAGACACCTCATCTTTGGCTTCAGTGTACTCCTGGAAAATAGGGATAATAATACTTATTTTATGTATTTTATAGAACCATTGTGAAGATGGAACTTTATATTTTAAGTATCAATGGAATTATGAATTATCATTGTTGTAAATAAAATGGGGAGTGAGCAGAGTGTCTGCTCTTTCCCCTTCCTCTGAAATCTGAAAACCTTTTCTGACCAAGGGGAACTGAACCTTCATTCTTCCTCCTATTTGTTCACTCTTTGTGTTTGTTAATATAATCCATTGCCACTGTGGTGAGCTTATCTACACCTATGTACTACTGGAGGGATGGTAGGGAGGAATTAAAATCCTGACAACTCTCTTGTTCCCCTTAGAAAATATCTATATTTTATCAGGGCTTTTCTGGATTTAGTGCCTATACCTTTATGCTCAAACCCAAAGAAGGGTTATTAATAGTGGCAATTTAAGTCACAGTTCATTCTTGGCATAGTACCTAACACATACTAAATATTTAAGAAATGCTTTATCTTTCATTCATACTGCATTTGATGTTCCCACCACCCCTATTTTGATTATAGAGAAACAGACTGAGAGAAGAATAACTCACAGATGGTCATAAAGTTTTTCAGTGTTGAAGGTTAGATTTAAGGCTGTCTTTTGGTTTCAACTAAAAGTGAGAGGTTTTTGTCTTTGTTTTTTAAAGCTTTAAAGTTCTATATGTAAAGTATAAAGTTCTGTGTGTCTGAATATTGAAACTTTTTTGTGGCCCCATAGTTAAGGTTCTATGTTTAAAAACTATCTCCTTGATAAATTATGAATGTGTCCGAATTTATTCATTCATCTAAGCTACACTCATAAGAAAAGGAAGAAGAGGGGTAGCCAGATGGTACAATGAATAGAGATCTGGCCCTGGAGTAAGGAGGACTTGAGTTCAAATCCAGCCTCAGCCACTTGACATTTCTAGCCAGTGGGACCTTGGACAAGTCATTTAATGCCAATTGTCTCACAAGAAAGAAAAAAGAATTTAGAAAGAAAAGGAAGGAGAGTTTAGTATTTATGGATTTGACAGCAAGTTTTATTTTGTTTTTAAAATTTTGAATAATTACATAAAACCCAACTTATATTCAGTGTCTTATTAGTCTGAGTTATTTGCACAGGAACCAAAAGAGAAACATGAAATGAGCAAATTTAGAGACATCTCCACTCCAAATGTTCACATGGACTATTTGTGCCTGACTTCTAGAGCCATATTGGTCCATATTGGTCTGATAACAACAGTTGGAATAGTAGGCCTTGATCCCATTTGAGAATGAAGAACAGCCACCAACACTACCTACTTATTTTATAGATGAGAAAACTGAGGCAAATAGGGTTAAGTGACTTGCCTAGGGTCATATAGCTACTAAGTGTCTGAGCTCTGATTTGAATTCAGGTCTTCCTGACTCCAGGCCCATCATTCTATCCACTGTACCATCTAGCTGCTTCTTCTGAGGAAAGTAGAGGTCTCTTTTTTACAGATGAGGAATTCGAAGCACCAAAAATGATCTGTCCACAGTTACAGAGTGAATGGAAGAGCCAGAATTTGAACCAAGGATTCTTTGCAGAATCATAAAATTTTCAGATTTGTAAGGGATCTCAGTATCCACCTTTTCCAACTCATACCAAAAGAATGCTCACCATAATATACCTATTAAAGTCAAAATATGGTAAACTTGAGGTACAAAGTTCCAAATTTGATCAATATATAAGTAAAGCATGAATTTACCATTAAGTAGGGTCTCAGCTTCCATAGAAAAGCAAAGATTTTGAATGAAGGAGACAGCTTTCTTTTATAGTTTCGAGGGTATAGAAATAAGAACAAGATTTTGCAGATGGAGAACAAGTTATAATGATTTAAAAGAACTGGACATCATGAATGGAGAAATCAATATAATTGGTCACAGAGCTGAGATTTAAGGGACAATATGGTTGTCTAAAAATTGGGGATAAGGGGCTAGCAACAACCCCTTCCTTCACTGTTGTGACTAAGAACTGTTTCTTGTTTGAGTACACATGCAAGGTTAGAGATAATGGATCAGACTTTTTGGATAGCATATCAACATTCTTGAAAGATACTGGATGGATGTGTCTCCCTGGTGTCCACTCACATTTCTCAAGGATAATAAATTTCCCTGAGGCAAGAATACACCAGTGATTAGCAAAACTGGATTTCTAAGCTTAACTCATTACAAGATAGTTGAATTTTGAACTAAATTCAGAGATAAAGAACCATGATTCAGGCAGTAACAAGACAAAATCAACTAACTGTAGGTAGGAGCAAATTTTAAAAGATACAGAATCAATGATCATTTTATACCTGACAAATGGTCATTCACTGTTTGCTTTAAGATCTCTGTTGAAAGGGCATGTATAACTCACTGAGCTGACTTATCTACCCTAAGATAACGGCAATGGAAATTTTTCCTCACATCACCCTTTAAGTTCCTTCTTCAGAACTTTATTTATTTATTTTGGTCTGCTCTCTGGAGCAAAACAGAATAATCCCTCTTCTATATCATGGTTTTATTTTTTAAATAATTTGAAAATATTTAAAAAATTTTTTAATTCAATGTCTGACAGTAAAAAAATTTGGACTTAAACAGTTCCCCCCAAAAAATATCATTTTCATACACACAACAGAATTTAAAAGGAGAATTGTGTATGAAATGGTGAATTTCCATTTCATACTGCTTGTTTTTTTTTAAACAAAAATATGTATAATTATTATTCATGTTACTTTGAAAATTATTCTGACTACGCTTCCTTTTAAATTTCTGTTCTCTCCTGTGTGTTTTTAAAAAATATTATAATGACCTTCTTTTGGAGCTATTATTTCTAGCTACACCTTTAAGTTCCCCTCCCCAATTAATTGTTGAAAGAATAAAACAAACAAACCTCAAATTCTTATAACAGATAAGCAAATCCAAGCAAAAAAGAATCTACATAAGACCATGTTCAAAAATGTATTTTTCTACATGAATTTGTGTGTGTGTAGAAACCATATGCCCATTATCTTTCTGTTGGGAGGTAGGCAACATACTTCATAGCAGGTCCTCTGAAGATATGGTAATTATATTTATCAGAGTTTTTAAGTCTTTCAAATTGTTTCTTCTTTTTTTTATGATGCCACAGTTCTATAAATTGTTCTGATTTTGCTCATTTCATTCATTCTGTATCATGAATTTACACAACCCAGAGCAATAATATTCCATTACATTCATATACCACAATTTAACTATTTCTCAATTGTCTGTCAGTTTAAGACACTCCCTTACTTTTTACTTTTTTTTTTTTTTGTTGTTGTTGTTGTTGTTGTTGTTCTTAGTATTTTGTTCCCTCTCCTTTATTTAATCTTTTCAGGATGAGAAAGTTTATTTTGCTTCCAACTATTTCCTAGCTATTGTAATCCTTTACCCAACTTTTCTTCCACCTATATCACTGATTGTTTTCCTGTTGAGTTTGATGTATTTCTGCACTAAAGTGTTTGTATTCACCTTTTTTTTTTTTTTTTTTTGGTCCATTTCAGATAACAATGAAGGTCATGTGATGTATCCTTCCCTTACCCTGTCCATGTGCTTTTTTTTCTTAGAAACCTGTAATTATGAGAAATAGGAAGTTCTACTCTACTTCCTCCTTTCTATACTAACATAGTCCTTTTAGCCACATATCTCTTTCTCCACTTTAAACCCTCAGAACAGAACCAATCTACTCCCAACACATGTTTTTCTTATTTAATCACCTCAACATCCTCTGGAAGATATTAAAGTTCTGAAGCAACATTTGTTTCTTGACACTCCAGCATCAACACACAGTTCCTTATAATTGTCCAAATAAACATATCTTTTTAAAATTTCTCTGGATTAGTTCCAATTGTTTAGTGATAAGAAAGCCATATATACCCAGAGAAAGGCCTGTGGGAACTGAGTGTGGACCACAACATAGATTGCATTTTCATGTTTTTTGTTGATATTGCCTGCATTTTGTTTTCTGTTATGGGCCAGAACTCTGTACTTGAAACAAGGATTCTTACAAGGTGTTAAATCAGTGGAATTGATAATGCAGTGGTTATCTAGTTTAGCATGGTGCTTAATAGTTCTCTAGTTCAGTATGACTGAATTAATCTTTTTTTTTTAATATTTTATTTTATTTTATAATAACTTTATATTGACAGAACTCATGCCAGGGTAATTTTTTACAATATTATCCCTTGCATTCACTTCTGCTGAATTAATCTTATAACAAATAATGATTCCCTAGTGATATAATGATTGGTTTATACTCAGTATACTGCATATAAGCTGGGACAAACTCAGCCAGACAGATTCATTCTGTAATGCCGGAGAAACTGAGGCAGGAGAGAGATTAGAGAGTTTTTAAATATTTTATTAATGGGAGAATATAATTGACTGGACAGGACTCTCATCTCAAATTATCCAGTCAAACAGAAATAAAGATATACTGGGATCAAGGAATCCATGTTGGTCCCAAGGCTGAAGGAGACTGTCAACTCAAAGAATCCAGCGTCCAGCATCCAGCCGCCAGCCTCCAGCGTCCAGCATCCAGCCGCCAGCCTCCAGCCTCCAGCCTCCAGCAATGAATGGAGGAACCCCAACTTTTTAAATACCTTTTCTCTAAACAAAGGAAGGGGTAAGAAGCGTGGGAAAACTTCTGTCAGGATGGGGCAAGCCATAAATCCTAGAAAACCCAAGACAGGATGTCTGAATACACAGAAATAAAGATATCAGTGAGGTATCTTGGAATATTTTAGAGGGATATTGTAAATTCTTAAGGACAGAAAAGAATCAGGAGGTCTACTATCTTGTTATCTTGCTAATTTGTAACCTTAGAGCAAATAGTCCTCAGTCTTAATGGACCAGAGCGGGAGCTTACTTAGGGGATTGAAACAGAACAGTTAAGGAAACTGAGACAAGGGAAACTCATACAGGGAAACTGAGTCAGGACAGTTAAAGAGAACTGTGGCATAACAATTCCATCTCCCACCTTTGTGGTGGCTGGAGGCTGGAGCATAAACTCTTGGACTGAGACAGACTTCAAGACAGAGACCATCGTGATGGTCCTCCTGCCTCCCCCACAGAAACCAAGACACATTCCAGAGGACCTCAGGAAAGCTAGCCTGGGTCCTAGGCAAGAAACTAGACTTTGAAGGAGATAATAAAGAATTTGGACCTTAACACCTGGCTATTCTTGTGGTGATTACTCTGCTGAAACTAAGGCTGGTCCAGAGACCTCCAGAAAACCAACCAGTACACTACAGTTTTCCTTCAGGTTTTTTTTTTTTTCATTCTAGATCCAATTTTTCTTGTATAAATATGTATACATATATTGGATTTAACATATATTTTAACATATTTAACATGTATTGGTCTACCTGCCATCTAGGGAGGAGTGGGAGGAAGGAGGGAAAAATTTGGAACAGAAAGTTTTGCAAGGATCAACGCATATGTTTTGTAAAAAAAAAAAAAAAAAAACTAATTAAAAAACAAGATTTCTCTGGATTTTTGTATTTCTATTTAAAAGTCCCTACTAATTTCTGGCCTTTTACATCAAGAATGTTTGAAAGTTCTCAGTAATTGTTTCTGTTTTGATCAGAAACCCTGAGGGCCTTCCTCTACCAGATTGAATTTTTTTTTTTTTTGGAGTAGATGAAAGAGATCGTTTCAATCTTATTTCTTGCCTAGTCTTAATCACTGATTGGGCAGTGCCTAAGTCCAACTGAGACCTGATTAAAGACCTTATCTTTAAAAGGCCAAGATCATCTCCCATTGCAACCTGGGGCCATCTCTAGTCATCCTGATCTATATTTGGCCACTGGACCCATAGCTCTGGAAGAGAAAGTGAGGCAAGTGACCTTGTACAGCCTTTCCTCACTTAAATCCAATTTACTTGCATGTCACAGCATCTCCTCCCTGATGTCATGGTCATATTTAAGAATGAAGGACAAATAATAGCAGTTTTAAAAATTTCAATCCAAAATTTTAATTTAATTTTTTTTTATCTCTTCATTTCTTGGGGATATTCATATAGGCCTTGAAAAAAATATATATTTTTTTCTTTTTGCTTGCAGTTATGTAGAATTTTTTTTTATCTTTTGGGGGATCTCTAGAGGTACAATAATCTTTTGTATTTATCAATGTTTTCTTTGGCAAAGTCATTTCTCTAGCTTTAGTTCCTAACTATGGCCATGGCCAAGAGCCACATCCTAATTCACTTTTGAGTGAAGCAGTTGGCTCTGTTTGGCTCTTGTTGGGTCTCCTACGTCCTTGTGCTAATTTATAGCTGCTGAGATTAGATAATTCTGGACCTCTCAGGTTTGAAATTGCTGAATCTTTAGGGTTCTTCATGGCTTCCCAGAACAAAATGCTAGGGATCTCAGAGACTTTGGTCTTGTTGAGGTGTGAGAAACAAGGGTTGAGAGATCCCTTGATAGCAATGAGGTCCACTGGCCAGTTGTAGGCTTTGTGAAAGAATTCACAAACCTGAATGAATATAAGCACAAAGTTTGTGGCAAAAATGGGTTTATTACACTAAGAAAACAGCAGGCTTTTTTCTTAGCAGGCAAAATCCTGTTAGGATTTTTGCAAAGGTTTAGGCATATAGCCTTTGATTATATTGGATTTTTGTTGCCCTAAGCCATAGAGCAATTTAAGGGACTATCTTCAATCCAATAGAGGGTAATGATTATGTCCCAGAGCAAGATCTGCAATTGAATTGGATGAGATTACTATCTGGGAGTTTTCCCTATGAACAGGAGGGTGGGTCTCCTCCCAGAGGCCAGGAGGATTTGAGACCCTTCTTGCCCCCAAACTCAGAGGGGAGGGACACAGTTTACATCAGTCTCATGATATACTAGTCTGACCAATACTGTGGCTTCCCTAAGTCTTCCAAAGGCTTTCTGCCTGCTCCTTCTTCCCTTTCCGCCCATCCCCCTTTCTCATGCTGTCCCTGGATGCAGAGCCTCGGGAGCTTATTTGCCTCCTCTGGCTGTGACTTTGTTAATAGCTCCTATTCCTATAGGCAGTGGGCTTCTGTGTAGTTCTAGAGTAAAAAAAGTCATTATGGTTTTCCATTGAATTTTTTAATTGTTATTTGGTCTAGTGTGAATTTCAGGTTTTTGCTGAAGTTCATATGTGGGAGCTATCCCCTTTAGGCATCCCTCTTAGCCAGAAATCATTTGTGTATTTTTCAAAGTACCTGTACATCTATTAGTCCCTGTTAGCAATCTTCTAGTATAATGCATGTATAGTGTCTTCACTTTACAACACATGAAGAAATGATTAGTCTACAGCTACATAGCAAGTTAGTAGCAGAGTCAGGATGAAACTAGTGGCTTCCCTCTTAATTTTTTCCTACTTCTCCTAAATATAGTTTGATTTATATAGTTATTTTCATGTTGTTTCTCTCATTAAATTGCAAACTTCTTAAGAGCAGGAACTATCTTTTTCATTTTTTTTTTTTTTTTAGTATCCTTAGCAGTCAACACATTGCCTGATGTTTAATAGGCTTTTTAATAAAAATTGATTCATTGATTGATTAATATTCAGACTTCTAGTTCAGCCTCTTTCCACTTAGCCACTGAGTATGCTTTCTATATAAAAGCTGAATGGATCTTAAATTGCATTCTCAGACAGGCATATTGGTAGAACTACAAGTTGACTCAATCATTCTGGAAAGCAATATGTTATTTTACTACCAAAATGTGATTAAAATGTTCCTAAACTTTGAGCTATAAATCCCACTATTTGGCATATATACTAAGGAGATCAAAGACAGGAAAAAAACAAACAAACAGATCAAAATAAAATATTCAGAGCAACATTTTTTTTTTTTTATGGTAGTTAAAAACTGGAGACAAAGTAGGTGTCCACCAATTGGGCAATGGCAAAATACATTATGGTACAGGAACATAGTGGAATATTACCCTACTATAAGATGCTATGGATAGAATTAAAAGAAGCATGGGAAGATATGTAAGAATGTTTGCAAAGGGACCAAATGGAATCAGGAAAGTAACATTCACAATGCCTCTGTCAATGTGAATGGAAAGGATAAAAATGAAATTGAGTGCTGTATAATTGTAATCACCAAAATTGGTCCTAAAAAGATTTGAGAGCATGCACTTTTTTGCCTTGACTAGGGATATAGACTATGAATATAGAATGATACTTATGTTGTCAGAAGTTGTCAATGTATCTGTTAGTTTTTCCTCTTTAGTTAGGTTTTTGTTTGTTTTTCTTTTTATATCTTTATTATAGGAAGGGACTCCCTGGATAGTGGAGAAGGGATATATTTGGAAACCAAATATAAAAACTAGAAAAGATTTTATTAAAAAGTTGCATTTCTAACTACAGTATCAAAGCAGATTGGTTACCCTGAGATGTGATGAATCCCTGAGAGGTACCTGAAATGGGTTTGTGTTAAGATGCAGTGATTTTCTTTCTTTCCTTTTTAAAAATTTCTTTCTACATTAGCCCTTGCAAAACCTTGTGTTCCAATTTCTCCCCTTCCCCCATTCTCTCCCCTAGATGGCAAGTAGTCCAATATATGTTAAACATAGTAAAAACATGTGTTAAATCCAGTATATACATCCATATTTATCTTGCTGCACAAGAAAAATCAAATTAAACCAGAAAAAAAAATGAGAAAAAATAAAATGCAAGCAAACAACAACAAAAAGAATGAAAATGCTATGTTGTGATCCACACTCAGTTTCCACGGTCCTCTCTGTGAGTGTGGATGGCTCTCTTCATCACTGAACAATTAGAATTGGTCTGAGTCATCTCTTTATTGAAGAGAACCATGTCCATCAGAACTGATCGTTGTCTAATCTTGTTGTTGCCATGTACAATGATCTCCTGGTTCTGCTCCTTTCATATAGTATAAGTTCATGCAGGTCTCTCCAGGTCTCTCTGAAATCATCCTGCTGATCGTTTCTTACAGAGCAATAATATTCCATAACATTCATATGCCACAATTTATTCAGTCATTCCCCAGCTGATGGGCATTCACTTAGTTTCCAGTTTCTTGCCACTACAAAAAGGGCTGCCACAAACATTTTTGCACATGTGGTCCCTTTTCCCCCTTTAAGATCTCTTTGGGGCCCAGTAGAAACACAGGTGCAGTGATTTTCTCAAGCAAATAGCATGACAGTTGTGAAAGAGGAAAAATAAAATACCAAATTAATACCCAAAGGCTATTAATAATTGTGGCCCTAACTTTTGCTTAGGAAACTTCCTTAGTATTTGTGAAACTGACCTCTCTTCCCTGAAAACCAAACATGAGTCACTTTGTACACACACACACACACACACACACACGCACTACACACACACACACACACACACACACACACACACACACACATTCAGACAAAGATTCCCTGTCATGCAATCTATAGGATCTTACAATGATATGAACTGGAAAAGACCTTGGAATAAATACTTTGGAATATAGGAGAGACTTAGGCAAATTCATAAAATAGAAAGAGTGCTAGAATTACAGTTAAGAGAACTGAATTTTAGTGATATCTCTGTTGTTCAGTCATGTCCAACTCTTCTTGACCCCATTTGTAGTGGTTTGCCATTTCCTTCTCCAGTTCATTTTATACATGAGGAAACGGAGGTAAACAGGGTTAAGTAGCTTACACAAAGTCACACAGCCAGGAAGTATCTGAGGCTGGATTTGAATTCAGGAAGAGGAGTGTTTCAGACCCCAGACTTGGTATTCTGTGCACTGTGCACCTAGCTAGCCTCCTACTACTCTGCTCTATACTAGCTATGGGACCCTGGGCAAATTACATCAGATTTCTACGCCTAAGTATTTCTTCCTTCATGCACAGAAGGCCTAGGAGTGGCAGCATCTCCCAGACCACCAGTCCTGCTTCATAGCCATCATCCTAGGAAGCAACCACCTGAGGATATGTAGCCTGGCTACTGCTTCTGCAGATGCTACAGCCACAGCTACTGAAGACCCAGAGAAAGAAAATTCTTGTCATCAAAACCATTAGTCTCTTGCAGTGATTCATCATATGAAATGGATATGATTTTATCAATGGAAATTATGTTAAGGAAGAGGAATTACCTTCTGTCTTGCTGTTGCATCTTAAAGATCACAAGGCTTTTCCCGATGAAATCCTTCATTTTGTTGTTTCCTTTAAGAGACATCTCTGGGAGTGTGAGCTTCTTGAGAGTAGAGATTATCAAGGAGCAAAGTTTATTATAATTGTAATGCCAATTAAAGGGGTCAAAGTTTCAAAAGAAGTTAGCAAAAAAAAAAAGGGGGCAAGAAGATAAATTTATAGAGAAAAATTAGACCAGGTGCTTCATGTTGCTAATATGCAAAATTAATATTTGCAGAATTGGAGTTGAGGAGTGGTCTGGTTCTGATTTTGGGTGCAGATGTAGTCCCCATAATTCTGTGGGCAGAGCTGGGGTGATAGAAAGGGAACCTTCCAGAGGTCTGTTTTGGCCTGAAACATTTCCAGGCCAGGTGGAGCACACCCAATTTTGTTCTGTGCCTGAGTCAACTTTAAGCACCTCATTATTGTTACTCATTAATCTCAAAAACTCTGTTATTACTGACCAACAGGCTGTTATCTTACAGCCAGCAATATTTGTGGTTATAGCTCCTGTAGTGTTCTCTTTGGTTTGGTTTCCTAGAGGTCTCTGGGAGCTGCCTTCATTTCAGTCAGAGTAACCACCACAAGTACAGCCATGTGTTAAAGTCCAAATCCTTTATTATCTCTTTCAAAGTCTTGTCTCCTTTCCTGGGGCCTGATTAGCTTTCCTAGAGGCCTATCTCTCTCCTTGGTTCTGAGAGCTTGACCTCCTGCCTCCAGTTCTTTATCTTCTCTGCCTCTGCCAGCTTCTTGTGTGCTTGTCTTCTCTGTCCCTGAGAGCTTCTCCTCTGTGGTTCTCAATCCCTGCTTATATGCTCCACACTGAGTATACACCAATCATTCTATCACTATGAAACCATTATTTGTTGTAGGATTAAATCAATGCTAAACTAGATTTAACCACTGTCTCCTCAATTCCACTTAGTACCTTGTTTCAAGTTCTGGCTTATAACATCTCTCACTTTTTGTTTTTAGAAGATAGGTGGTCATGACTTCCCTGAATTCTCAAGGAGGTGAGAATGCCCCAAAAGGAGATGATCACACCTTCCCTGACTGCTCGAAAAAGGGGTAAAGACATCATAAAAGGAAGTGGTCACACCCTCCCTGACGTCTCAGGAAGGGAGATGAAAACACCAAAGGAAATGGGAAATCAAATCAGATTAGCAGGATTCTGAAGGGGCTCACTTGAAAAAAGTATACATAAATTCATCAGTATGGGAAGTATTACACATAATTACATAAATTACATAAGCACATAATAACACAGGCTAGTACTGATGCAATAAATAACATGAATCAACATGAGGATGTATACTTGTCCATAAGTCCTAGAAATAGTCCAAAACCAATCTATTGTCCATTATTTCACGTATGTAGAGAATCCAATGATTCCTGCAGATTGTGAAGTCCTCTATCAGTCTTATCACATCTCATGGAATCCAATGATTCCTGTGGGCGTTGAAATTCTGCAACAGTTTTATCAACAATTTTTCATCTCAGGAAATCCAATGATCCTGAGGCTTTTGAATTCCTGTAACAATTTTATTATCAGCCATGCTCTTTCAGGGTCAGATATTTCTTAGGTCTTCTCCTTTGTTTCAAAGTTTTTCTCTTTGTTCTATCTCTCTCTGATGGACCCTTATCCGAATATGGCTCATTGGCACCCATCTGATTCCTTTTCCATTTATAGAGAAACAAGCAAACTCTTTCTCCCAATCAGTTACTCTATCTGGTCCCTTCTATTTACCAATCTCTAAATCTCTTCTTATCACCTGGCAATTACATTGGAGCTGCTCGCACTGGACCCTTCTGTTGGGTTAACAAAGCCTGTATTCTCCCCAATTGTAATCTCTTTCTGCTGATTGCTTTTCTGTTGATTGATCAGATAATCCCTTTCTCCCATCTAATTGCTTTTTTTGCTAATTGCTGATATGTATAAATCAGAGTCCTGAACTTTTGAAGGTGTAACCTTGGCTGCCATCATGCCCCATCTGTTTTTTGTTTGATATCTTGGAGCTGGGCCCTGCCTCTCATTTCCCTGGATCAATCTACATTCTGAGGCCCAGTGGAAACCTTAGTTGCATTTTGGACATAGGGTTTTAGGTCTTCTCTCACCCTGTCCTCTCACTCTATCTCTGTACCTACACTGAGCCCTCAGCTGTCCTAGTTTTCCACACTGAAAGCATCGACAAGTTTCTCTGGAAGTCTCTGCCAAGAGGGATCCTGTCTTCCCATGTTCATCATAGTCTGGGTATAATAAGCATTTGTGCCCACTGTAGCACAGGGTCTTATGATCTCTTCTAAAGGAGCACCTTTGTGTAGTCCCCATATAATTCTTCTGCAAACCTCATTAGCATTTTCCTTAGCCAGTTGTCTTATCATAATTCTTGTAGCTGCATTTTCTCCAATGGTTCTTGTGAGAGATGTTTGCAGACATCTCACAAAATCAGCAAAGGTTCATTGGGACCTTGCTCTATTTTCATGAAGGCTTCCCCTCGATCTTTCCCTAGTAGGATGCCCCAAGCTTTTGTAGCAGCAGCAGCAATTTGTTCATATGCTGCTATGGGGATAATTAATCTGTGCTGAATTTTCTTTATACTGACCTTCACCTGCTAGTTGGTCACAACTTAGAGTATTGGAGTATTAACTCCAATTTGCTTATTGCTTTGGGCTTGAATCCTACACAATTCATTATACTCTGAAAGCCATAACAAGTTTTGTCCAGGTTCTAAACATGTCCTTGCTATAGATTTCCAATCACTAGCTAATCAATACATCCATTCCAAATTTTCTAGTAACATCTTAACATAAGATGATGTAGCCCCATAAAGAGTGCAACTCTTTTTCAAATCCTTAATTTTTTTCCAGATCAAAAGGAATGTATCTTCTCCTTTGTTGACTTGAAGAGTCAAGCTCTTCAATCACAGAATATGCATTTATTAAATCAGATACATCCTGTCCTTTTTTAGCCTTAACCAGTGATTTTGTAATCTTGTCATAGGCTGCTTCATAGACAGTGCTGATTGTGTTACTGCCTCTCCCCTTCTTCTTCTCCCTTCACCCATGAAGGGTTAATTGAGGGAAGTAGGTCAGGGGATGGGGAATGCCCTAATAGCTCCTGCTGTGATGTACCACACTCAGAATTGTACTTCATTCCATTCTTATCTGATTCTTCATCCTTTTCACCTAGTTTATTAGTATCCTCCCTCTCCTGCTCTTTCTTCTTTTTCCTTATTCTAATACTTATATAATTTCCTAAAGCCAATTGTATTAAGTTATATATATATATAGTATTTCTTTAGAAATTGAGTCAGCTCCATTATCATTGTAGTATTCACAGTTGCTCTCCTACTAATTTCCACTTGTCTGGATCCAATTCTTTTTCCTTAGAGAACCAAGTTGATGTGTACTGTACAATTTCTAAAAGTTCAATGATCTGCTCCCAAGTTACAATTAAAACTTGATTTTTATATATGTCTGACCAAGCTTTCGACACATTTTCCTTTCGGTGGAGAAATCTCCTTTCTAAACATTTGTCCCATTTTAACTGGAATACTACTTTACCCCTTAACAAAGTTTCCTTGTCTATTTTTGTACTCACCCTAATTTCTGGGTCACAGAGACTTTTCCATTGAAATCAGGATCGTGTCAGCCCCACGTTCAGACGCCAAAATGTAGTGTTCTCTTTGGTTCGGTTTCCTAGAGGTTTCTGGGAGCTGTCTTCATTTCAGTCAGAGTAACCAGCCTTTGTTTCAGTCAGAGTAACCACCACAAGTACAGCCATGTATTAAAGTCCAAATCCTTTATTATCTCTTTCAAAGTCTTGTCTCCTTTCCTGGGGCCTGATTAGCTTTCTTAGAGGCCTATCTTTCTCCTTGGTTCCAAGAGCTTGAACTCCTGCTGCCAGTCCTTTTTCTTCTCTGCCTCTGCCAGCTTCTTGTGTGCTTGTCTTCTTTGTCCCTGAGAGCTTCTCCTCTGTGGATCTCAATCCCTGTTTATATGCTCCACACTGAAATCATTCTATCATTAAGAAACCATTATTTGTTGTAGGATTAAATCAATGCTAGACTAGATTTAACCATTGTCTCCTCAATTCCACTTAGTACCTTGTTTCAAGTTCTGGCCCATAACAAGCATCCAGGTCATGTACAGTAAATATGGCAGATAGCCTAGAGGAGGAAATATATCATTTCTTACTACATTATTCCCAAGGCCAGGTGACCTTTAGATTATTGCTACATCCTTTCCAAAGGCTGTACAACATCAAGAAGAAAAAGAAAAAAGCAAACATAGCATATGTTGATTTACATTTATTATCCATAGTTCTCTCTCTGGATGTGGATGGTGTTTTCCATCCAAAGTTTATTGGGATTGCCTTGAATCACTGAGAAGAACCAAGTCTGTCACACAATCTTGCTGTTAATTATGTACAATGATTTCCTGGTTCTGTTTGTTTTGCTCAGCATCCATTTGTGTAAATCTTTCCAAACCTTTTTAAAATCAGTCTGTTCATTATTTTTATAGAATAATATTCCATAATTTTCATATATTACAATATATTCAATTATATATTTATATGACCAATTGATATATATTTATATCATATATTTATATGACCAATTGATGGTCATACATACAAATTGTTAATGAAAGAAATGATGTGATAATTAGGCAGATGATTACTCAGAATGCTAGTTCTTGAGTTCAAATTAAGATATTGATTATTGTGTGAATCCTGGTAAGATCACTGAAACTCTGGTTGCCTCAGTGCCCTGAAATGTAAAATGTGGATAATACTAGCACATGCCTCCCTACTAAGGCAGTTCTGAGGCTCTCGAGTCTGCACTTTTGGTTTTAAATTGCACACATTCATGGCCCTTCAGAAAAGTCTTTCCGGGAGCACCATCTGCTGAAAAGACAGAGAACTGCAGGGGCCAGCCCAAAGAACAGATGGAGGGAGCTGGAGGAGTCCTAGAGGACTTCCTGGAGCTATGAGCAACACCTGGGAGCACCTGGGAGAAGATGCTGGAGGCAGTGTGGAGAGTGAAAGAGAAGAACAAACCCTGGAGTCCCATCCAGGGCAGTGTTGTAAGTCACAGAAACTGTGAAAAGCTGAAATGAAAATCTTTTCTATGTCTGTTAATTTGCAAATAAAACTGTGATGTTTTGAGCCTAATGAGCCTGGTAATAGCTGGTAGTTGCCCAAATATGAAATTCACTTGAACAGGGGTAATACAGTAGGACATAGAATGGACTGATATGGACAGAGGCAGCTAGGAACCCCAGTGGGTAGAACACTGCAGTGGAGTCCGGAAGACGATCCAGGTCACTTTACCTCTCTCTGTCTCAGTTTCCTTAACTGCAAAATAGTAGCATCTCACCACAGGGTTATTGTAGCAATATGAATATTGTAATAATATATGAAAAATATGATAATATTTATACAATTCTTGATACTGTTCTGATGCTTTGTAAAAGCCTGTTTTCTTTCCTTCTATTCATGTTGGGAAAGAACCTTTAAGGCAGAGATTACCTTTTGTGGGTTTATTCATAAATATATATATGTACTCATATGTACATGCATGATATGTGTATATATGCACAAGTGTGTGGATATTTTCTGAATATATGCACATATAAAATACACACACACACATATGTGCATGTGCTTATGCATATAAATGTGTGTGTCCCAAGTCCCAAGCTCATTGGTATGGGACTCTTTGCTCATGAGTGGAGATCAATGTTTTGTTGTGTGAGGGATGGCACAGAGCTGGCAAGAGAGGAGAGTGCCAGGCTGTTAGTATCATTACCTTCTTCAAGCATTTGGGGCTCTGCAGATGCATCATTTGTTGCTGACTTTTTGCTTTGAGAGAGAGAGATTGGAAGATGTTAATCCCACTTCTGTTGCCAAAAAGAGAATAAGACTCTGGGAAGAAGCCAAAACAGCAAAGCTAGCAATCTCTTGTCATGTCCCTAGTGCCAGATTGCTACCCTAGACTATGAATGTCCCTTGGGTGAGATCTGGATCTCTCTCTCTTCCTCTCTTCTTCTCCCTTCCTCACTCCCTTTCTCTTCTTCCCTTTCTCTCTGTGCCTGTCTCTCACTGTCTCTCTCTCCCTTTCTCCCACTCTCTCTCTTTTTTTCTGTCTCTCAGTTACCTTGCACCCAACGGGAGAATATCCCTTTACTCTATATTACCTAGTATATCTCCTTCTCCTACGTATACTTTCTATGATTTCCATTTTGCTCTCAACTTGGATAAATGTTTATTGTGAAAACAAATGTTTATTTGGTAGGAAGGAAATCAAGCCTAGGTTATAAATCTTGATTCCCTCATTCCCCCCATGAAGAAACAGCAATCAGAAGTTTGGATTAAACCTGAAAGCCACATTCCCTAAACTAATAATATTTAAAAGAATAGATAATTCCATTTTAGTATCCCCTCTCTCTGGGGAGAGCCAAGGGGCCAAGTATCTGGCCCTAGTCTCCTATTTCCTCTCTTAGCAGGAAATAGCTACCCTTAGGGAAAAGTAAGGAGAGACGAGACTAAAGATGTCTACTTTGCCTCTCTTAGAGCTATAGAATACCCCCATGCTACATGTCAGGGAATAGCCTCATTATATATATGTAATCTGTGTAACTGCAATAGCTTCCAAAATGGTCTATATACTATATACAAATATATATTTATCCAAATGAATATCCATGCATATATTTATATCTATGCATTTATAGACATATGCATATATATGAAAACAGTGAGAATAAAGCTTCTTGGAAGCCTCAAAGTTGGTTTTAGCCCAGAGAATGTTGTAGAATTGTGCATTATTATGTACTTGTGAAAATGAGTGATAATGATGGATGCCCAGTTATTAAAGGACTGGTGCATAGGGCCGTATTCAGGACTGCAAAATTGGGGGATGCTTTTGGACTGTGATTAGGCTACCATTAGAAGATCTCTATGTTCTTGAAGGGGGAGGGGGAGTAGAGAGTACTGGGAAAAGTATTCAGAAAAGAGAAGAGAATTCAAGGGTTGTATTATGTGAGCTGCCCCAACCTATGAAGGCTTTTTCAGGTCCCCAGATAAATCCTTGAAGAGGAAGGTGCTTGGAGGCTTGTTATTAAATCCATCTGCTCAGGTGATTGTGGGCAGCTAGGTGTAACACAGTAAAAGACTCAGGCTGTAGGACAAGTTCTGAAGTAATACAGTGAGGTAACCACCACCCCTGGAAAAACTCCCTGGTTATCTGGGAGGGAAACTTTTGAACTGATTACAACATGAAACCAAGATGCTCTAAGATCGTAACAGGTACAAGATGAAAAGTTATCTACTGGATAACTGCTAGAGAGTCCTGGAGATGTAACTTTGGTCACTAAAATTAAATGTTTACAGACACTAGCAATATGGTTCATTGAACTTCAAATGCTTACCATGTGACCCTAAGTCACATTTTTTCCTTATTCTTACTCTCTGTGACCTCATCAGCAACTCCAAGGATTTAATTATTAATTTATATCTCTTTATGTCTATATCTGTCTATGTCTGCATTTATATCTATGTCTATGTCTATATCTATGTCCAACCCACATTTCTCTCTTGGATTTCAGTTCCTCTATCACTCCAATTAATTGCCTTTTGAACTGGATGTCCTCAGATATCTCAGACTCAAACTCAATCTCCAAACAGAGTTCATTGTCTTTTCCCTCCCTATTCCTATTGAGGATGCCATCCTACTTCTAGTCTCCCATGTTGAGAGCCTTGCGGTTATTGACTCCTTCCTTTCCCTCACCTCCCATAGCCAGGATCCAGTCATTTGCCAAATCTTGTCATTTCTACCTTTACTCTTCCACTTCCTCTCACTCTAGTCACATAGTTACTGCCATAGTTCAGGTCTTAATTGCCTCTTGTCTGAATGACAACAATAGCCTCCTATTGGTCTCCCTGTCTCAAGTCTTTCTCCAATGCTATCTCATTTCCCACTCAACTATTTTTCTTGATTTTTTTTTTTTTTTTTTTTTTTTGCTGAGGCAATTGGAATTAAGTGATTTGCCCAGGTCACACAGCTACTAAGTGTCTGAGGCAGAATTTGAACTCAAGTTCTCCTGACTTCAGGGCCAATATTCTATCAGCTCAGCCATTTAGTGGTCCCTAGGATTTTTCTTAAGTGCAATTCTGACCATGTCGCTCCTTCATCCTGCAAATTCCAAATACTCCCTATCAATCCTAGGATAAAATAGAAATCTTGTTTGGCTTTTAAAGCCCTTTATAATGTGTTCCCATTTTCCTTTCCAGCCTCATCATCCATTACTCTCTATGTTCGAGGTTCAACAAAATTGATTTCTTTGTTCTTCACACACACTTAATTTCCTATCTCAACATTTATGCACTGTTCATCACTCATACCTGGAATGCATTTCCTCTTTACCCTGGATCCAATCTCTCTCTTAAGAGCTTCAGAACTTATTGCATGACACGGGAGACACTGGCAGAGGACCATTCAATATGATGTGCCCTCATCAGAGAAGATTCTATGCTCTATGAGCAAAGCAAAATTGAAGTAACTCAAAAGAAATGTGAAGTATACGAAGTTGGAGAATATGCCCCAAATATTCATATGGAGTACTTGTTCCCGACTTGTGATAGAACATTCTGACCTCATATTCCTTGGATCAGTCACAGTCGGACACACTGCAACTCGACTCTCACATAGTGAACTAGATAACCTGGAAGGTCTATTTTAAAATGTTATGCTTTATGATCTAATCAGGGACAGAGAGTACAAAAGGTTTTTACATTAAATTCCTTGTTACCTTTCAAGAAGAAAAAGAAGGCTCTCATTTTGTATAAAGGTTGGACTGAATTACTATATCAAAGAGTGATGTCAGCAGAGCATATTGTCTGATGCTCTTGGTTGGCTTTTATTGGGTGTTTTCTGGTGCTAATTATATCCCTAGTGAAGTCTTAAGAACTGGACCTTATTGCTGTGCTACATAAAGGTCTTACCGTTACTCTAGGGAAAAGTTGGATTTCATTGAGATTCTGAATTTGCAACTTGTAAAGTTCACAGTTGGATGGATCATTTGAGAAGTGTCAAAGGCTGTAAAACGTAGAATAGGCTCGTTTGCTTCTTGGAGCCAAGAAGAAATTAAAGAAGTATTATATGAGGGCTATGCTGGGGCTTTTTCCATGTGTGCATGTGCACGTGCATGCATGTGCATGGCCACATGTTTAGTTTTAGGATTCAGATACAGCTCTCATCATTTGAGAGCTGATTAATAATGTACCACAGATTGATCATTGAACTATGTTTCTGTTTATGCTTCCTGAGCCCATGCCATTTGCCTAACAAATGTTATCTGCAGGATTTCATAGGCTGGGAATTGAAGGATATGAGATTAAATTAGAATCACTAGACTTTTCATGAATCAGAGTTGGAGTACCCACTGTCCAGAAGATGATAGACTTAAAAAGGATATTATGGACTCTCTCATCCCACCTGGATGTTTCTGCAACTCAAAACCAAATCACCACAACAAAGTGTCTATGTTTTAGGGGTAACCCTCTGCTATATACTGCAGAACCATGGAGGACATCTTATCCAATATAATAAACCTGAGCAGAAATCTCTGACAAGGACTTTTCCTACTTAAAAGCATCCACTGATGCAGAACTGACCATCTCCCAAGGCATCTCATTCCATTTTGGGACAGCCATAATTGTTAGGAAGTATCATATATTGAACTAAAATTATTCTGCACCTTTCAGCCATTACTGCTAGTTCTGACTCTATCTTTGGGCCCACATTCAAAATTTATTGCCAAAGAATGTGTATACCAGGCTAAAAACCTCCATCATATTTGATTTTTTCTTCCTCTCTTTCATTCCTTATACCTGAAGTTTTGAAGTCACTTTAATTCTACCTTTTCAATGGATCTTGAATCTATTGATGATATTAATAGCTAACATTTATATAGTATTTACTATGTGCTAGGGATTGTACTTAGTACTCAACTTATTTAATATTTACAACAACCCTGCAAGGTAGGTATTACCATTATCCCCATTTTGCAGATGATGAAACTGAGGCAACCAGAAGTTGTTTGTTTGATTTGCTCACAGCCACAAAGCTATTAAATGTCTGAGGCTGGATTGAACTCGGGTCTTCCTGACTCCAGACCCAGGACTTTTATGTATTATGCTACCTCACTACCCCAGTGCTCCTTACCACCCTAATTCATTCAGTTTCTCCTCACTTCTCACCTAGACTATTGTAATAGTCTCCTAATTGGTCTCCCCATTGCCATCATTTCTCCAGGTTTAAATCTGTTCCACATATATTGCTAAATTAATGTTACTCACATATAGGTGTGGGTATTTTCCTTATTCAGACATCCATGTTCTGGATCCAATCTATTTTTCTAGGTTCATCTCATATATTACAGCTGCCTTACATACGAGCCAGTGAGTATTCACTCTTCAAACTCTTTAGGGTTTTTGACCTTTACTTACAGAATTCTATCCTGAAAAGTTTTTCTTTCCATTTCCAACTGCTGAAATCCTATCCCAACCTTTAAGGCCCAGATCAAATGCCACCTATTCCTTTATGCATTTCTTGTTCCTTTATGTCCAGTGTAAACACAGTCCATTTTTTTTTTCTGACTCATCATTTAGTATTGTCTGTTATAATTCTTTTGGTAGGTATCTTATCTTGTCTATAAAACTAGAAACTTCCTCAGGGAAGATGTTGTCATCTGTTTTTTTAATGCTCCACCGAGCCTATCACAGTGCTTAGTAAATGTTTGCTGGCCATTTAATGAATTACTCTGGGCACATCATTTTCTCTCTCAAAACCTGTTTCCTCATTTGTTGGACTAGGTGATCTTCTTTGATTCTAAATTTCTATGTGTTAATAAGCAGAGGTATATTAGGTTAATCAGCAGCCTGTTGTGGAAGAGCCCGTTTGCCAATGCTGTTACTAGGACAACTAGTTTTGTCCGAAGACTTCAGTGTGGGGGAGCACACTTTCCTGACCTGGTCTACTGGCCTGCTTTCCCCAGACTGCATAATACATAACTGAATCTACTGCCCTCTCTTGATGCTTCTGGATCTGAATGAAAAATGCTTACATGGAAGGGCACTGAATGTAAAGGCTGGCCCATGCTTGCTGAGGTGGGATCCTGAAACTCACTCTGGGCTTCCAGTAAGCTTTCCCTAGGTGTCAATTCACCAGAAGAGAGGTTCTAGGCTTCTGTCTCTCCCATATATGGCAGTGTCCTGGCTCCTTCAGAGTCCTCTGCCAAGAGACTGAGGTCTTTTCCTTCATCTATTCTCTCCAAAAACTTGAATTTTCTTTAGATTCCAGAAAGCCTAATAAAAGCTGTCAGTTGCCATTCATGACATATTTCCTCTGAATCTTCTATTTCTAGTGATGTCACCATTATTTTCCCAATCACTCAGTCTCAAAATCTGAGAAATATCAGTGACATAATCAAAGTTCATTAGAAGCAATCAGCCTCTCGCTGTAATATTCATTCTGTCTCATTATTTGATAGCTAATCAGAGTTGATTGCCACCCTTTGGAATACCCACATTTAAGCTGTGAGCCCACCACTATAAGGGTCTTTGGCACTGAGAGTGCTATGGACCTCTTTTATTAAAATGCTAGCCTTATTAATAAAATGACTAATTTACCCAAAAATTATATCTCTCAAACTTTTAAATGTGAGAGGACAGCTAGATGGTGCAATGGGTAAGAGTACCAAGCCTGGAGTCAGGAAGATTCATCAAATCTGGCAAATCACACAAATCTGTTTGCCTGAATTTCCTCCTCCGTAAATAAGCTGGAGAAGGAAATGGCAAACCACTCTAGTATCCTTTAAAAAAAAAAAATGAAGTGACAAAGAATTGGACACAACTATACAACAATATTTAGGATGTTAGGAGCAAAATCTTACTCCTTATATTTTCTATTAATTGCCTTTTATATCCTATAATTTTATTAAGATATATTTCACAGTTGATCACGTTTCCTGCTCAATCCCCCACTATATGATATGTGCACAAGTTATTTCTTCTGATAGACTCTAAACCCCTTGAAAGCAGAAACTTTCATTTTTGTCTAACTCATAGCACAATGCCTAACTCATAGTGATAATTATTGCTTTGAGCTTTAAGACTTGTAAAGTACTTTCAAGTATCTTATTTTATCCTGACAACAACCCTGGGAGGAAAGTCTTATTTCTATTTTACAGATGAGGAAACTGAGGCAGATAGCAGTGGAGTGATTGGCCTAGGACTGCAAAGCTAATAAATGTTAAAAGTTATATTTGAACTCTTCTTCCTGACTCCAGGTTTACTAGTGATAGGCATTTAATATAAATTTATTAATCATTTGATTCCTGACTATAAACTCAAATAGTTTATAGTCCCTTGAAGGCAGGAGACTATTTTAAGTTTTGTTTTTTGTAGCTCCAGGGCCTAGCACAATTCTTAGCACTTAGTGAGTGATTGAGTGATATTATTTCTTACCTATAGCAGATTTAAAGAAATAGTTTTTTCCTATGATTGTGCGGGAGTGCAGCAGATACATGACTTCCTGGTTTCCTGGGAGACTAGTTAAGATAAGAGGACAGTGATTGGATCTTGGAAATGAGAACAATTTAGGATCTCAATCAACCCAAGGCTTGTCAGAGAGTGTAACAGAAGAGACAACCAAATATAAGCAGCTTTTCTAGCTTTACAACTTGAAACAGAAAACAGAGTTTAAAAGCACTAAAGGGGAAGAGGTCTAGTGCTTCCTTTCAATTTTTAACAGTTAACTTGGGAAATCTAGTACCTACATTTTATATACTCAAAATTCAGGCCATAGCACACCAGTTTTAAAATTATGTTTATTGATCTCCCCAAAGTCCTTTACACTTACATAATGCCCCCTATTCATTGCATCTCTACCTCCCTTGTTAATCTGTGTTCCTGTCAGTTTTCCCTTCAGTTGAGAAGGATAATTGGGGACTCCATTCTTCATCGTGACAAGGTAAACATTCCTGAGGACAGTGGGATTGAAGGGAATGGAACTTCCCTTTCCTCTGACCCCAGAGGTGTCCAGCTGAAGTTCGGTGGCAAAGTCTCCCCTTCTGTCTCCCATGGAAGTCCTGAGCAATCCTACAGCCTGCTACAGTGTCAGAGGGATTTCTGAAACCTATCCCTTCTCACTGCACAGGACATTTAGAGATTCAAGTGCTAACCCACCCCTGGATAGTCTTCATGAACCATAACATTGGGGTCCTACTTCAAAAGAATTGGTTTATGGAGACCCCAAGACAGGGATACACACTTGGCCAATTGCAATTGCCCTGTTGGTCTTGAAGCAGGACTTGGTTGACTGCAAGCCCACAGAGTTGTAGCATCCCTCCTTCCTCCTCTCTCCTTCCCCCAAGGTCAGATAGTTCTGTTTAATACAATTTTGGGATAATTTCCCCAGTGAGCTTTTCTCTGGAAAAGGTTTTAGGTACCAGGAAGGAGCCATAGTGGAGAGGGCCCTGGGGTCCAAAACAGGAGACCTAAGTTTGAAAAGTCCCAGTTTTATTTCTCCCTAGCTGTGTGATTCCTGATTGGGCAAAACATTTCCCATCTCTGGAGCGCCATTTCTTCATTTTTAAAATAAGGGAGGTTGGACTGGATGCTTTTAATATACCATGAGACGCAGTCCATGATTCCAAGCTCTGAAGGCTCTTGTGTATGTGTATGTGCGTACACACGATTGCCCTAGTCCACAATGATTTTCCTCTAATAGTAGGAGGGAGGATCTTGGGATAAATACTGCATATCAGTGAGATCCAAATGTGAAGCCTGAATCCCACACTGTAAACACCATGAGCACACCTCTGCCTTCATGGGTGAGAACAGCCTGGCTTTTAGAGAAAATTTGGCTCCTTCACAATGGGTGGCTGGCTCTCTCCGCTGTCCATTGCTTTATAAATAAAATGGAAATCCCTCTTGGGTTCACTCTTTAGTAGGTAGGCCTTGATGTGATGGGGAAGGGAATCATCTGCCAGCTGGAAGCACTTGCCATCCACCAGGACAAAGAGTCTGTGGTCTTGGGGCTGGGCCACCTCGAATTTCTCCGCACATTGGGCTCTCAACTGCTCAGCCAAAGTGTCCGACTTGGATGCCAGTGTCCGGGCTTGGTTGTCCGGCTCCAGGAAGGAGATGCAGATGAAGTCCTGAAAAAAAAAAAAAAAGGCTTCATGGTCAATGTCTTAGCTGGTGTGGGAGGAAAGGAGAAAAAACAAATGACTTATTTTTACAATGCTTTAAAATTTGCAAAGTGATATTTTTTAATGTTATCTCATTTGATCCTTACAACAACTCTCAAGGCAGTTGCTATTGTAATGCCATTTTACATTTGAGGTAGCTGAGTCAGACAGAAATGAAGTGACATATTTAAGGTCACTCAGCCAGCAAGTCTCTAAGCCTAAGGCAAGATTTAAACTCAGCTTTGAAATTTAATACTATGAACTGACCCCATCTAGTGGTCAAGAAAAGAGATTTGTTTTGTCCCTCTTCTTACACAGGGACATTCTATCTTCAGGGACTTTGATAGGAGCCATAGCTGATCTGCTGCTCCATAAATCCCAGGATCAGGTTCCTGGAGGAATGCCCAGGAAGTGGTCCTGTGTGATGTCTCCATGTTACCATGTTCAGGGTTTCTAGAATTCAGCTAGCTGATCTTTGGGCAACCTTGTCTATGCTACCCCTTGCAGTCCACAGTGTGGACAGCTTAAGATGCTTAAAATAATGTTTTTAAATACACATGATAAGATGCATAGTGTTGACAAAATTGTGAACTGATTCAACTATTCTGGAGAGAAATTTGGAACTATGCTCAAAGGATAATCAAACTGCATACCTTGTGATTCAGCAATACTGGCACTAGGTTTGTATCCAAAAGAGATCATAAAAAAGGGAAAAGGACCTACATATTCAAAAACATTTATAATAGTTCTTTTTGCTGTGGCAAAAAAATCGTGGAAATTGAGGGGATGCCCATCAACTGGGGAATGGCTGAACAAGCTGTGATATATGGATGTAATAGAATATTATTATGCAGCAAGAAATGATGAGCAAGTGGATTTGAGAAAAAAACCATAAAGAGTTATATGAACTGATGCAAAGTGAAATTAAATGAGCAGAACCAGGGAAACATTGAACACAGTAACAGCAATATTGCATGATGATCAACTATAGATGACAACGATTCAAGAGAATTACAAAGGATTCATGATGTTAAACACTATCCACATCCAGAGAAAAAAGTATGGGGTCTGAACAAAGACAGAAGCATAGTATTTTCATTTTCATTTTCTTTATTTTTTTCTTTTCCTTTTTTTGTTTATCTCTCCTTTCACAACTGTGATTAATATGGAAATATATTTTACATGACTGTACAAATATAACCTATATCAAATTGCTTACCATTTTTGAAAGGGAGAATGAAGGAAGGGAGAAAAATTTGGAACGCAAAATTTTGTAAAAATGAATACTAAAAATTGTCTTTCCATATAAATGGAAAAACCCTATTTAAAAAGATAAAATGCATAGGATTATAAAAGAAACCAACTATACTGAAATGTAATTATTTTAAAAAGGGTCATAGACTGAAGGTTAAGAGCTACTCTGCCTCAGATAAGAGAACAATTGATTCAACCCTTTTAATTTACAGAAAAGGAAATAATCTCAGAAAAATTAAATGACTTACGTAAGATCATCTCAAGCAGCAGAGCTTAGATTTTGGTAATATATATATATATTTTTTTTTTACTTTCAAAGTTTTTGGCAATTTTTTCCCCTGGGATTAAAAAGAGATTTTGGTCATTTCTTTTCTTTTCTTTTTTAAATTTAAAATGAGCAGCAGAACTACACTTTCCTATATTTATATTCTCTTTATATTTTTTTAAGGCACTGATAATTTGAGCCCTAGATTCAAGAATTAGGAAACTGACTTCTAGTTCCATTTGTGTCACATTCAGGAAATCATCTCCCTTTCTAAGGACTAAGAAAGAAGCACTTTCTAAGTGCTTCTGTTTCCTCTGTAAAATGTCAGGGTTGGATTTGATGATCTCTAAAGCCCCTTCTACCTCAAACATTCTAAAACCTTGTTTTATTCTCTCTCAAATGCCCATTCATTAAGCATCTATTGCGTAAAAAGCATAGGATGTGGGGAGTTTGGACAGGCTTGTCAATAGATAAGGCACATATTATTATATCCTCATTCTTTAGATGAGGCCTTGAAGGTACAGAAATAACTTGCTTAGTGTCATACACACTGTTAGTGGTAGGGGTACCACCTAGCCTTGTTTAGGATGCTTACTACTGAGATGCTCCAAGTAGGGATTCATTCATTCATTCATTTACTTGGAACTGTGGGGAATATATGAAGTATCAGTGGGCAAGATCCCCATGGACCACTGGTCAAATACTCAAACACCTCCGAAGATGTGATACTCTTATAGATCATGAAGCACCTCTTAATATAAGTTTTTAAAGTGATGATTGGGTAAATAAATTTCCTTGGTAGAGTGGTAAATCTTATTGCCCCCCCCCCCACTAGTGGACAATGGTCATAACTAGCTTTCTGTGTATTTGAAGGTAATTTTTAAAAGATCCTACTCAGTTCTTGACTTGCTCAGTTCCTTTACTGAGATGATAGAGAACTATCTACAGAGCTTCTTCTCAGGACCAAATTAGAAACCTTTCTCTTCAGCTTTCACTCACTTATTCACTTCATGAACTTATCTACTTCCTTCCTGATTCATTTGTTGGTTTACTGAAAAAGACACTGTCTTGGGTTGAGAAGTGGAACAGAGAAGTTGAATGCAAGTTCCCTGGAACGTCAGGAATTTTTAGTATAATTGATGAAGATAAAGGATATCAACATGAAAAACTCAATGATCCAAACATAGCACTTTATTCCTTTTAAGTTTGGTTTGTATAAAACTGTATGTGATCTATCACTGGCATTATTTTTCAGAGAATGAACTCAGTTTATTTTTTCTTTCCTTTTTAGAGTGGAGATCTAGAGTGACTGATGATCTACATTTCATACCTTAAATTGAGTTAAGGTGGGAAAGTTGTGGGAAAAAGACTCTTTCTTCTCTAATTTTCCTGATCACTAGCCACTGCTGGGCCATTAGGCCTTCTAGTGAGTCACATGAAAGGAAGTTTTATTAGGGATTGGAAGGATGAAGTAAAGGATAAAATATTTAAATTCATCTGAGAAAAGAAAAATAGAAAAGGACAGAGCAAGCCTTAAGCAAAAAAAAAATTTAAAAAAATTTGTCTCAATTTCTCCAAGTTCCCTTTTCTTTTTTAAATTCTTTTTTATTCTGAATTGAATGAACACTAAAAACAATCCATATACAAAACAAGATGGGAAAAGACCATCTTGTGTGAAACCACAAATCTTTTATTTTAAATACATATATTTAAATTTTTAAATATTTTGTTGTTGAATCATTTTTCAGTTGTGTCTGACTCTTTGTGACCCCATTTGGAGTGTTCATAGCAAAAATAATGGAGCGGTTTGCTGTTTCCTTCTCTAGCTCATTTTACAGATGAGGAATTGAGGCAAATAGCGTTAAGTGATTTGCCCAGGGATCATCTAGCTATTAAGAGTATGAGACTAGATTTGAATTTGGGAGGATGTATCTTCTAGATTGCAGGCCTGGCACTCTATGCACTCAGCTACCCCAAATTTTTTAATATATCCGTGTGTTTGTGTATAATATATGTGTATGTATTTATTTGTGTGTGTATGTATGCCTGTATAAATTGAGCATGTTACTTTCAAAGCTGTGTGGTTGGTCTATGCTTCCTTCAATTTTTCTTTTCTAGAACATTTTAGGGAGACCCTGCTCATGAAGGAGAAAACTACCCAGAGAGGTCCAGATGGAGATGACTTCCCCTTGCTTTGATGCTTTGAGGCTGTTGAATCTTAAAATCAAGCCAAGTTCTCAGCAGGGAGGAGCTAAATACGTAGCCAACCTCCTCATTAAACAGGCACCAATCAAGGCTGAGTTTCATGAATCAGGGGAGTTCTCCATCAAAAAAGGCACACAGCTGAATAATGTGATTCAGAGCATCCCTTCATGTGTTTGGTATCAGAGAGAAATCAATGAGTATCAATTTATTGATTATTAGTTAGACTAATTAATACATTGATTATTAATTACCTGGAAATTCTGACTCTTGGGAGCTTTCATTCCTAACATGTGATATCCCAGTTTTAAAATTTTTATTTTGGTAGACTTCCATCTCATCTGATGAGATAAAACCTAAGAGTAATGTGGGATTTGGAGTTGGAAGAACTGGTGATGACTGACAACTGGGACCACCAAAACAAAAATGTAAAAACTGAGATACAATACAACATTTTAGAGAAGCAACTACTTTCTATGACAAGATATTAGACAAAACTAACCAAATGCGGTCCGGTTGGCAACTCTCATTCCAGATCTGGCACCAATTAACTAAGGGATCTTGAGTAAATAACTTCATTACTTTTAAGCCTCATTTTCCTCATCTATAAAATGGGGCCAGTGACACTTACATTACCTAACCTCATATAGCTCTCTTTATAAAAATGTATGATTTTGAAATGTCAGCTATAGTTATATTTTATATATGTATAAATGTGTAAATATAACCATTTCATTGAGTGCTTTTGAAATATAAGCTATAGTTATAGCACTCTCTACTCTTCTTGGTTTTATGTTTTATAGTTATCTATGTATGTGACATCTTCACTAGATTTTAAGTTTCTTAAAGTTAGGAAACAGAGTTTATTTAATCTTAGTATCTTCTCCAGAATCTAGCACATTGTCCTGCATATGGTGAACTTTTAATCATTTTTAAAAATGAAGTATTGAAATGAATAAGATATTTACATTTTTTACTGTGAATACCCACTATTCTGTTTTGTGTCCTGAATATCTATTGTCAAAAGCTCACATCTGGTTGGAGAATGAAAGGCCATGACTGTGGAGAAGGGATTGCTGCCATCAGGGAGCAGTTGGATAAGTTGTTTGGAGTCAGCTAGGGTCTTCTTGGAGACTCTGATATTACCCCATTATGGTAACTGCCCACTTTTAGGGGGCAAGTTGGACGTAATCCAAAGATCATGGGAATTGGAGAGCTAGATTCAAATCTTAGCTTCACTATTTAATTGAAATTGGTGTTATAACATAGTTAGTAACTGAAAGGGATAAGAATTGAAATTGGGTTTCCTCAGAGCTGTTCTGATCTGCCACAAAGTAGTCTCACACCTGCTTCCCTCATTCTTTTTCCTGTCAACTTACTCAATACTACAGCCAGAGTTTTAAGGGTCAGTTTAAGGAATATCAATTCAGAAATCTGAGATTTCTCTAATTTTATATGTTCTCTCTGAGTAAAGAAATTGACAAACTCAGTCAACTATTGACATAATTTACTGCATTAATATCCCTATAGTTTTTTTTCTTTTTTGCCCTCACTCCCTGATTGTGCTAACACTCTGGGGTATTATAATTGCATCATCTTAGGAGCAATATTTTCCCTTCTATTTCTCAAGCCCAAATATAACTCTCTTAGATAGGCATGACTACTAGGATAAATATTTTGGATATCTACTCAAGTTTCTCTGCCTTTATGAAGCTTAGCTGTGACAAAATTGATCTGAGGGGCCTTGTACTGGCCCCTCATAGTTGCCCTGTGGGTTAGAAGCTAGTGTTCTAAATAGGAAATCTTTCTTGAATCAAATAAAAGACAACTCCCATCATACGTGGGGGCAATGTCTGGACTGTCAATGGTAGCCACCTTGTCAGACCACTCACCTGCACGGATGAACGAGAGGCTCGGGCCTTGTTAAGGGTCCGGCGACGTTCCCAGCGGTGGATGGAATCCTGTACCTCCACACTCAGCTGCCTTGTAACAGTGATCTTGTCATAGTTCTTGATATGTTCCAGGGCCCCATAGGTCGTGGTGAGATAGTAGGAACCTATCAGAACAAGAGGAACCCATTAATAAACAGATAGGATAGGATTTGGGGGTGATTGGATAGGCAAGAAGGAAACAAGGACATAGTTTCTGGAACTCAATGCACAAATTTAAGACCTATTTCTCCATGAATATTAGTATGAATTTTTGAATATATAAGTTGAGGGAATGGAAGAGGATTACTTTCATCTTTGAAGACCATGGAAAGAATCAAGGAGCCTGGATTCAAGCGTCTTGACCCTGCTACTGTCTTGAGCAAATCACTTCAGTGCTTTGAATATTAGTTCCTTCAGCTATAAAATAGGGGAGAATGGTCCTTGATCTGTCTATCCTATAGAACTGTGTTAAGGATCAAATAGATTCAATTTAATTCAATTCAATAAGTATTAAGTACCTACTATGTACAGAGCACTGAGCTAGATGCGGGTAGAAACACAGAAGATGTAATGTACAATCTTATATCATAAATGCCTTACAGTTACAAAACAAATAGATACATCAGATTTTAAGGGGAAAGGACATTACAGATAGGGATTCATGCAAAGTTTTTTGGAGGAAGTAGAATTTGATCTAGCCTTGAAAATTTAGGTAGACATTAACTAAGGGGGCTGGCTAAACAAATTGTGGAAATCAATCAATTATTATAATCAATCACTACACTGACAATTCCTTCTCTCAAGGAATTTATATTTTATTGGGAAGATACGTGTACATATGTAAGAATATGTAAAATATATATGTGTATACATACATATACAATATACTTAAAATAGGTACTTGGTTGACATAGCATTGGATATAATTTGAGTTAATTTAGCCAGTATTATAATTATTATTATAGTGTCACTGTTCAAACATGAGAAAATGATAACTTTCCAAATGTTTAAATTTGTTTTTATTTCTCTAAATAGTATTTTGTAGTTGTGTTCATATAATTCTTGTGTGTATCTTCGTATCTGAATTATCAAATATTTTAGATATTTTGTAATATTTTGAGGAAAATTTATTTTTCTATCTATTCTTTTGTTAGTAATATGCTGAAAGGTTGATGATTTTGTGTACTTGTTTTATAGCTACTTTATTTAAGTTATTAATAATCTTTATAATTCAAGTATATTTTTTGTTTATAACAAATTATTGATTTCTGATAAATCTATTTTGCTACCTTCTTCCATTTTATAGGCAAGTTCATTCCATTTACTATTATGATTATTATGAATTTCTCTTCATAACTTCTGTTATTTTTTTCTCTTTCCCTCCCATTACCCTTTTTACGCAGAATAAGGGGGTGGAGAAAGAAAAGGACTTTGATTTAAAAAAAGAAAAGTAGTATTCTATAACTGAAGGGTTCTCTTTCTACTCCTTTGGGATTCCTCTTTCACCAAGGCTGGATAGTGATCTCCTGGTTCTTATATTCTCTTTCTCTCTTTTATTTCCCCTTTTATGAACAGTTCTACGAAGTTGCAAGTTATTATGTTTGTGACTATTCCCTACAGAATTCTACTTTCCCTCACATCTATCCAAATCATTGATCGTTTTCCTGTTGAATGTAATGTATTTTTACACCAAATTCTCTCTCTCTGTTCAATCCTCTTTTTTTAAAGGGAGCTCATTAGATGCTTCTTTCCTCTATTCTTTCTCTATGTTTATATATTTTTTCCTTTGTGTACTCCATTCATGTAAAATAGTAGTTTCTCCTCTCCTCTTCCTCCTTTTCTACTGTCTCTCCACACCTTCTCTTCTTTTTTTCCCATGTTAACTTGATTTTGAATGTAGTCTAAAGGTATAGATGAACATGGGAGGACATTCAAATATACACAGGGGTGTTCTCTAGCCAGTTCACATGTTTAGAAATATTTTAACTAAATATTTAGTGCCAGCATTTGTATCTTAGAAATTGGTAAAGACTACAAATTAGAGCTTGATATAGTGTTTTGTTGATTGCTTAGACTTAAAAAAGTGATGGGGAAAAAGTTAGTAATGAAATTTAGATTTTAAAAAGTGTGACTTAGGTGAGCAAGACCTCAGTCTGAATAGGTTGGGCTGAGCTGGAAGACCAAGAGACTTGCTCCTTGCCTCCTAACAGGCTTCTGGTGGGGTCAGCTCTGGTCAAACCCTGTGGGCATGCCCCACCTCACCCCCTGGGATTCACTTGGAAGTGAGGGTCACCCAGGATACTGCAGGGGAGTTGGGCCATATTGCAGTGTGAAGGACCAGTGCTGAGGATATGAAAGATGGCCCAAAAAAAGTATTTGCAAGCAAAAATGACCTGCTTCATATGGGCAGACAAAATTCAATTTTGGAAACCTCGCTATACAACTGAGAGCCAAGAAGCTGATTTAATGTTGAAGTACCTTGCAAAGAAATATTCAGACAAGTTAAAATGCTGTGAAAATGAAAATGAAAATAAAAAAATTGAAGAAATATGAGTGTAAAGTAATTGAATGTAGAAAAGGAAATGAAAAATTTAAAACCACAGTGTTGCCACAATTGAGATATTCTTGCTCCAAATTAAGATAAAAGTTTATTGAAAACCAAACCACATTACCAGCAAAGAACTTAGCTCACAAATAGCTGTAACCTTTAGATTTCAAAAAAAACTATGCTGTAATAGTTACAAATATGAAGCAACTTCAATTAGTAAAAATTCTGGAAAAGCAAGGTATATAAAAGATATGATGCTTGAACTCAAGCAATCAGAAGATCCTGGAAGAAATCCCCACTCAGGAACGAAATCAAAAGGAAGCTGACAAAAAAAGAAAACAAATAGAGAAAAATATTGGCACAGAGAGCTGAGACTGTGAATCCTGAAATAACTCCATTTTAGAAATAGCTAATCAAACAGATCAATCAAAATATGCACAGAAGAAGAAAAAAAGTCTTATTTTAGATATAGGATGGTGCAGTGAATAGAGTGCTAGGCTTGTAGTTAGGGAGACTCAATTTCCTGAACCTCAGACACTTACTACCTGTGGGATCCTAGGGAAGTGACTTAACTCTATCTGCCTCAGTTTCCTTTTCTGTCAAATGAGCTGGAGAAGAAAATGTCAAACCACTTTGCCAAAAAACCCCAAAAAACAAAACTTAAATGGGGTCAGGAACAGTTGGACAGAACTGAAAAATGACTCAGAAACAAAAATCTTGAAAAGAGTAGCACATTTCTAAAAAGGAACGAACATGCAATAGTATTACATAGTCTGCATGATGCTGATAAATACTGCTGTGAATGATGCGGAGAATTGTTGGATACAGTAGACAATTATGCAATATGTCAGCTACATATAGTGTCTATCGGGGACAGTGAGAATGCTTTGATGATGCAGAAAAAAAAGCTAAATATGGCTCCAAAGTGCTTTAAAAACTGCTGAGAAAAACCACGAAAGACCAATTCATATAAAAGGAAATTATGTGAGAGAGAAGGTACTTGTTTTAATGAATAAGAAACTATCATAGTGGCAATGGGGAGGAGGCTTCTGAATATTTTAATAAGGCACAGCAACTCTATGAAGAATTTTTTATAGATCTTCAAAAAGTTCACAATTTGTTACTTTGGGATTTTCTCTCAGGAAGCCTGACTTGGCTTGAGGGCTTGTGATGGGAATATGGATCATACTGCCACTCATAAGAGAAGTAGATAACAAATTCTTTGAAAGGAATGGACCAGTTGGCTCGTGCTGCAAAAGAAGCTTTCCCCTTGGCAAGAAGAAACCCAGAGGAAACACTCAAAATTCTTCTTAGTCTTACTCAGCTGTGGTGGCTACATGATGCAGATCCTCAGACTATCAACCAGCAGTGACATGTTTCTCAAGTCAATATTGATAAGTTGGTAAACATGGATTTTGAAGCTGAGACAGTCAAGGCAGCTTTTGGAGTATTTAATATAAATGTTCAGCTGCTCGTAATGGAAAAACTCTTCCCCAGACTTACAAATACTATCTGAAGATTCTTCTTCAACAGATTCAACAAAATCCCCCTCAGATTCTGCTGGTACTTCTAATGCCTCAATAGATGAAGATATGGAAAAAAGAGGCAAGCAATGAACAAATATTCCCACACCCAAAGATTATTCTGACTCAACTCTAGAAGATAAAACACTGGTTATTGATGAGTACTTATCCTATGGAGAAACTGTAAAATCGAGATGACAGAAGAAATAGATGACATTGAAATAAGTACCTTAATTTTTTGCATTTAAATTCTATCTATTTGGAACTCTAAACTTAAAAAAAAAAAGTTAGAAAGTTGTTTTACCATGCAATTGGAGAAAGAAATAGAATATTATATTAAAAAGATCTAATTAGTCCAATTTTTTCTTTTTAAAAAAAGTGTATCTTGAGTAAGTTTTTCCCTAGAGAGCTAGATGTTAAGCATCTATCAACATAATGCACATATCTTATAGTGAAAAGCATACTATAGGTATCCAAAGCCCTGTTTTTGTTTTTAAAGAAAAGCTAACATATTTAACCTATCTTGAATTACTTGCGATCTAGAATAGGAGGAGAGTAGGGAGAATGGAGAACAGTTTGCAACACAAGGTTTTGCAAGGGTGAATGTTGAAAACTATCTTTGCATATATTTTGAAAAATAAAAAGCTATTATTATAAAAAAAAAACAAAAATATCTTTTGCTTTTGCTATGTCCAAGATCATAAGAAAAAATTAAAGTTATTCCTTATGGGAAAAAAAAGAAAAAGAAAAGCTATTCAGTATCTGATTCTAATACTTAGGAAATGGTTGCTAAAGTAGAAATGATAGGAAATTTGGGGAAAAGTGACTGTTTCATCTTAGAATTCATGATTAATGAGAGGAACATTGGGCTAATCTGATTAACAGCCAAGTATGGCGGGGATCTAAATTCAAAGTACTTTGGGCAGGTCGGTGGTACAGTGGATAGAGTACCATTACTGAAGACAGGAAGACCTGAGTTCAAATTTGACCTCAGACACTTAAACTTCCTAGCTGTGTGACCGTGGGCAAGTCACTTAACCCCAATTGCCTCAGCTAGCTAAATAAATAAAAAATTCAAAGTACTCCTAGAGACAACAAACAAGATTACATTGTCTAAAATTTTACAGGGCAAGTCAAGCCCACCATTGACAAGAAACATTTTAAAAAAGAAAGAAAATTCTGAAGATGCAATAAGAAAGAAAATTATTAAGGAAGAAAAGACCATCTTCAATTTTAAATAACATATAGAAGATGCCCTTACAGATCATGGAAAATGTGTATAAAAATGAGGCATAATGATCTTATAAGAAAAGTATCAGGATTGTGAAAGCTTGGAAAGAATTCAGGATGAAAATGAACACTTAGGAAAACAAAAGGCTTTCTAAAAGTTATATTAGGGAAAAATAGAGGCATATAAAGAATTAGTACCAATGCTTGGGATTGGTAGGGTGATATTAATGGATGATATAGGATAAGAAAAAGTATTCAGCTCTTGTTTTCTTTACCAAAAGAATAATCTTTGTAATTGGTAAGACCAGAACAGAAGTGTGAACTAAAATCTGATACAGGCAAAGAGACTGAACACCTTGTCACAATTAAATAGCAACATTGACAATAGTCAAACATTGACAAGCAATTATCTTAATAACAAGATGTTTTAATTACCAATATGGTAGAATTTGATAGATACAGCCCGCATAAACAAAGCATTTTTGGGACAAAGACTCAATAACTTTTGAGACTAAAGTGATCCTTAGACCAAAATTTTGAGAACCCATGTATTAGAGGAACTAAGCATGAGACAACTTAAAGGGATAGTTTTCTTTGAGTAACTGAATATATGTGGAAGAGACACTGACCTTATTCTGCCTGACCCAAAAAGAAAGAACTAGAAAAAATGAGTGGATGTTGTAGAGAGGCAGATTTATAACTGATGTCAGGAAAAATTCCCTACCTAGGGCTATGCAAAAGAGGGCTGCCTGGGGAAGTAATGCCCCCCCCCTGGACGACCCACTCATTGGCGACATTGTGGAGCAGATTTTTCTTTGGTAGTGGGATGAACGGCGATGGCTTTTGAGATCCCTCCCTATTTGGAGATTCTATGACTTCCTGAAGACATTTGGCATCCTACAATAATTCTCAGGACCACTAGGTGGCAGGTTCCACCTCCTCAAATTTCTCAAGTTTCTAAAAAACAGGATCATCCATGGGTTTCCAGAGGGAAGGGTTCAGATAGATATGGCCCAAATGCCTTCATTTTACAATTGAGAAACAGGCCTAAAGAGATTAATTGACTTGCCCGAGATCACACAGGTATCACAAAACAGAGCCAGGATCTTACCCCAAGACCTCTGGTGCTTTTTTCACTAATACAACTGCTTTTGAGGTGTTTATTAAAGCCTTTATTTATTAAAGTTTATTAAAAGCCCTTTGCTTTGAGCAACATGGCAGCTTTGGCAGGACCCAAAGGTATCTGGGTTACAAGATCTGATCTGCCCACCACCTCTTCCCCCTGCCCAGTTCAACCAAATTACATTGTATTAATTCAAATACATTAATTTAAATAAGCTAGAGAGTTGGGCCTGGAGTCAGGAAGATTCATCTTCCAACGCTGATTAGCTGGGTGACCCTGGGCAAGTCATATAACCCTGTTTACCTTAGTTTCCTCGTCTATAAAATGAGGTGGAGGAGGAGATGGCAAACCCTGCCAGTATCTTTGCCAAGAAAACTCCAAAAGGGGTCATGAAGAATTAGACATGCTGAAAAATAACTCAACAACAAGGACAATGCATTTATAAGAGAAGTGATCTGGGAAAAGCCCTCATCTTGGGGGCCTCCCCAAGAGCCAAAGGCCACATGTCTAGTTCCATGGGAAGCAGATCAGAGTGTTCTTCAGATCACCCATGTTACACACTGTTTTCCCTAGTAAGATTGCAAATTCCTTGAAGGTTGAGACTATTTCATTTTCACCTCTAATCTCAAAAATGTATCTGGCATACAGTAGGAACTTAATAAATGCTTGCTTGATTTTACTTCTTTCTGATATCTCTATATTTCAATACTTCTTTGATATGGATCTTTCTTACACTGATAGCACTGTGACTGGAGCTGCTTCTGTCCTTTTATTTACAGAGCCTAAAACAGTAGCTTATGCTCCAGAGACAACAAAAACAGTTAGCATTTATATAACACTTTAAGATTTGCAAAGTGCTTTGCCTTTGTTATCTCATTAGATCTTCAGGACAACTCTGAAGAGATCGATACTATTATTATACTTATTTTACAAATAAGGAAAGTTAAGTGACTTGCCAAAATGTTTTTATTTATGAAATGATGGGGACTAGATCTAGAGTTTAGATGAACTCTAAGATCTCTTTTAGAACTATGCTCCTATCATATAGTATCACTGAGTATCATATAGTATCATATAGAATCAAATAGTAGCACTGCACTTTATATTTATTTATTATATTTTTTTAAATGTTGACTGAATTAATGCTGCCTGATTGTGGGCTGGTTCCTGGGGTAGAGATTTTTCCCAGGGATCTGGGAAAGAGGGATGGCTATACTCCAATGATTATCACACCATCATCAAAAAATTCAAATGCTAGAGGCAGCTAGGTGGTGCACCAGCCCTGAAATCAAGAGGACCTGAGTTCAAATTTGATTTCAGACACTTAACACGTCCTAGCTGTGTGAGCCTGGGCAAGTCACTTAACCTCAAATGCCTCAGGAAAAAAAAAATCAAATGTTCTAAGTTATCATCGTAGGGTAGTGACAGGAAAGAGGCAGTGGATTGGAAAGGATACCATCTTAACTATCAGAAAAGAAATATCTAAGAAGGAGAAAAGGCCTCCTTACCATCTTAACTATCAGAAAAGAAATATCTAAGAAGGAGAAAAGGCCTCCTTAGTTTTATAGATTTAATAGATAGAAGACACTTTAGAAGTCACCTACTCCAAAGCTTCTTAAATTGTGGATCATAACTCCATATGGAGTCACATAACTGAATGTGAAGATTGCAAAAAATTTGGCAACAGTAAAAGGTATTAAATATTCTTCCAATATGTAATTTTTTACGTAACAATAAGCAAGAGTATCTATTTCATTACTATGCAAATTTGGTTTTATCTTTAATAAAATGTAAAATTATACATATACCAAATAATTATTTTAAAATAAATTTATGATTTACCAAGTAAAAAAAAAGATCAGTAAATGTTTGATTTGTAAGCCTATTTTATATGCCTATGTACCTGGGGTTGTGTAAAAATTTCTAGATGAAAGGGGGTCATGAAAAGAAAAAGTTTAAGAAGTCCTGAGCTAGCCTATGAAACTGAGGCTCAGAATAAAAGGGAAATTACATTCCCAAGATCCTATCAATAGCAAAGCAGCAGAGCTAGAGCCAAATCTTGTGACTTTAAAACCTATGCTTTTTTTTTTTTTTATACTACACCATACTGTGGCTGATGATGTAAACTCAAGGTTATAAAGTGAAGGCAAATGCCCTCATTTCTAATGTGTTCCCTTGATCTGTTAAAAATAAAAGAAATACCATATTAGAATTGTATAACCTAGTAAATGGTATGGGCTGAAAATAGCAATAGATAATAGATTTATTTCCCCTAAAGCCCTCCTTATCTGATATTTCACTGTCATGTGGAGGTGACCCAGACCCATTCCAAAGAAGGATGTGGTCTAGTAGATTGTACCAAACTAGAAGAGTTAGAAGAATGAGCCTGATCAAAGATAGTGCATCTGTCACCTGATTAAGTGCATACTTAATCTGGATGCTCACCAGGGCATGCATATAATAATTATGTGTTGTTGTTGTTCAGTCATTCTCATTCATGTCAGATTCTTAGTGATCTCCTTTGTAGGGATTTGACTCTAACCAAGAAGGCTGACATTCAAATAAACTCAACAAAAGCAAAAGATTCTATACCAGGTACCAAGAATATAAAGATATCTTTGGCGTAGACTTTAATCGAAGGGCTAACAATCTAATTGGGATTAAATAACAAATATAATCGGACACATTAGATAGTATTGGATCTGGAATTAGAAGGACTCATTTTCCTGAGCTTAAATCTGGCTTCAGAAACTTATTAGCTGTGTGATGCTGGGCAAGTCATTTAACCCTGTTTGTCTCAGTTTTCTGCTCTGTTTAAAAAAAAAAAAGAGCTGGAGAAGGAAATGTCAAAAACTCTAGTATGTTTGCCAAGGAATCCCAAATAGAATCATGAAGAGTTGGATATGACTAAAACTACTCAACAACAACAAATATAAGTCACTATAAATACAAGGGATGAGCAAGTGAAGAATAAATGTGAGATACAGGTGAAATGTCCTGAGAAATTTGAGGGGGGGAGGACATCTATCAGTTGATCAATCAAAAAATGTTTATTAGTTGCCTACTGTGTGCTAGGTATAATCATTTTCAGATAAAGGGAATCTTGGTTTCCTAATTAGCAACAGAAAACTAGAAGCCTGATGTCCTGTCTGACAGTGGTACCAAAGGGCTTTGGGCTCCAGTAAGGAAAGAATTTCCTGTTGAGAAAGGAAATGAAAAAAGGTCCAAAAAAAAAAAAAACCCCAAAAAAACACGTTGACAACCTATTCTCTAACACTTTTTGTTACTTAATGCTTTTTTGTTAGAAGGATAGGCCAGTTTCCCCATGTCCCACTTCCTTGGGAGACTAATCAGTTGTGCGCTGGGAAGACTGGGTGGTTGAGTGGCTCAAGGGCTTGTATTCTGAATGTCAAACACTCAGTCCATAACTTCCCAGGTACAGAGCCTGGCAAGTAGAAGGCACTCTATAAATGCTAACTGTCACCACCATCATCATCATTATTATATGCATCTCCTGGTGACCATCTTTCATCTGGGTTAGTCCTTAGGTCACAGACACTCTATCTTTGATGGGACCCATTTTTATAGCTTTTCTAGTAGGTTGTAATACAACCTACTAAGACACATATCTCACTGGCATAGTTTCCAAAAACCCAGGTCAACCAGATTAAAATATAATTTTAATTATAAATATTCTTCACAAAATTTTATTACAAATATTAACAGAATAAATAAAAATATAATTAAACATAGATTTCATTTTAAATGCTGCCCACAGGTATTCTTATGTATAAAGTGGCATAGTTTCTAATTAAGTTAGATACTTCTGCTCTCTAATATTTACAAGATTGTCAGCTCTATAAGGGCAGGGATTATATATTATTTATAATTAAAGATTCTCTAAAATTGTATAGGAAGTCGAGATACTTGGGTTTCTATCCTGACTTTAGTGTTTATTTGTCATAAAACCCTGGGAAACCTCAATTTCCTTGGCTGTAAAACGGCACTGTAATGTTTATCTTATCCACTTCATGGAGTTATTCGGAAGAAAGCACTCTGCAAATTTTAAAATGCTATAGATTTAAATATTTGTTGACTAAATCCTACCAGTCTAGCATTTTCCCCATTATTTTTCAATGCTGCTCCCTGCCTGGTTCCTTTTTCCAGTATATTAGGGTAATGTCATGGAAGGACATCTGGACTTGGAGGCTGAAAGATCTGGGTTTTGTAACCGATAGTCTGCTTGAACTCTATTGGTGTTTAACCTTTATGGGTCTTATTTTCTTCCTTTGTTAAATGAGGGGGTTTGACTAGATGGTCTCTTATCCCTTCAAAGAAGGGATCTTTTATCAATGTGTGTGTGTGGGGGGGGTGTAGGGGTGAGAGAGAGAGACAGACAGATAGATAGGGTTGGACCTTAGAAAGTGGAATCTTGATCTCTTACCTTCCCCCAACTGCAGGGCTGGGTCCATGAGTTCCATCATGTATTCAACATTGAGAAGCATTTCTGTCAGGTTGCTACGGGCCAGGACATACATGAGGACTGGAAGAAAATCATCAGCTCCATAGGGTTTCCCTGTACAAATAAATGATGGCGAAAAATTGGCTCTTTATAATTCACACTGTCCTGAAAAAATAGTCACACTTGTGAGCTAAGCTCTTTGGTGAGTTATAATCCTGGTCTTTCTGGTCCCAAACCCTGACATTTATTTACTAAAATGCCTCTACATTTAATTTAAGAGCATTTATTTGATTGAGATTCTCTCTTGGGGGTAGCTAGGTAGTGCAGTGGATAGAACACCAGCCCTGAAGTCAAGAGGACCTGAGTTCAAATCTGACCTTAGACACTTAACACTTCCTAGCTGTGTGTACCTGAGCAAGTCATTTAACTCCAATTGCCTCAGGGGAAAAAAAAATCCCTCTTGGTGGGAATTGCCTTCTTTAAATGTAAATCCATGATCTGGGTAACAGTGAATCATCTATGCCTTGTTGTACATTCATAGGAGAGATCCACAACAACAAGAAAGCACATGAACCTCAAAAGGCGATTGGAGAGGGCTATCTTTAAGAGTAAGAAAATGTTTAGAAATAGTAAGTGAAAGACTGTCAACAAATTATAAAGCAATTTTCTACTAAATTTTTTCACCACAACTCTATTTCTTAACACTTTCTATCCATCAGAAACTTGGACTTCATTCCTGGTTCTTTCCCTCCCACTTCGCTCCCATGTTGGTGAATATTAACTTTATCTTGCAGGAATCCAGGAGTATGAGCAGGAATATGCTGGCAAATGTTTAACAACCAATTTTCCACATAAAGATATGATATGCCTTTAACTTGAATTTTTATTAACATTTTCTCCATCACTTTCTAAAGTCTAGAAAATCCACAAAACAATAAATCAAACTCTATTTGTAGTGTTTGTCAGTTTTTGAAATATACCTACTCATCCTGAAAATTTAACAACTGTCTCTCTAAGCCAGTACAGAGCGGCTCCAGCACACTTCTGCAGCTACCTCTTGGCTGTTCTCACTATGTCCCTGCTGGTCCTTTTTTTTTTCTTCATCCCCACCTTCTTCAGGCTCTTTTTTATGCTTCTTGAGGGTAGGAACCATCTTGTTTGTTTATATTGGGTTTAGCCAGGTGTTTGGCACATAGTAAATGCTGAATGATCCTTTCTCTCATTTGTCTTTGTTTTCTCTCTCTCTCTCTCTCTCTCTCTCTCTCTCCTTTCCCTCCTTTTCTCCCTCTCTGTCTGTCTCTCTCTCTCTCTGTGTCATCTTCCTGTTTCTGTCTCTTTCTGTATCTCTCTTCTCTTTTCTTTGTCTCTTCTTTCCCTCCCTCCCTCCCTGTCTGTCTGTCTGTCTCTCTGCATCTTTCTTTTTTTCTGTCTGTCTCTTTATTTCTCTCTTTCCATTATCTGGCTCTATCAGTTCCCTGGGATCAGGGACCATGTATTTATACAAGTCTTTGTATCTAATACATTTTACATAGCATAGGGCTTCGCAAATAGTAGGCACTTAGTAATTGCTTACTGAATGAATTGGTTTTGCCAAGGCTAGCCCCAAACAACTGGAGGCAAAAATAGCATAAGAATTTTGAGCATTGAATTTAGAGATACCAGATCTGAGTTTGAATATCAGACCTTTTATTCATTATGTTCCAAACTTGGGAAAAACTCTTAGAGCCTGAATATTATCATTTTTTATGAGAAGAACATTGAATTAGATGGCCTTTAAAGATCCTTTCAACTCCAAAATTCTATGTTCCTTTCAGCAACATTCAGTAATGAATTAGAACCTTGAGGACCTCTGTCCCAATCCTTGACTGATCTGCAGGCCTTTGGGTGAGAAAGGCTCGAGTCTGCATTTTTCTGAAAGTAATGTGCCTCTGCCCACCTGAATAATGATCTCCAGGAATCTTTGTCCTGCCTCTATAGATCTGATCAAGCCTTATTACTCAGGAGAACTTATTATAAACCTTTTGTTAACTTTCTTATTCAATTTAAACATTATTTGGGGGAAGATCACTGAATTAAGAGCTGGAAAAGAGTTAGAGATTCTCCAGTATAACTCCCTCCTTTGACTGTTTGGGAAACTGAGGTCTAGACATAAATAAAGTGACTTTATTCAAAGTCATAAGTTAGTAGAGGTCAGAAAATTGCTGCACTAGAATTTGAATTCAAATCTTATGACTTTAAAGGCAGTGTTCCACACTGCCTCCCTCCTACTGGCTGTTCTGCATACTATTATTTTAATTACTAGAGTCCTGTCATATGGGAGATTTTTAACATTAACACAGTTTTAAAAACAATTATGAGTTTGGCAGCAGGGAAAGCTCAGATATAAAACCCATTTTGATTTCATGTGGTATACACCTGTAACTCACATACTGCTTTAGATCCAACTAAATTTTTAATATTTCCATTAACATAAAATTTCTGGGTGTGATATGAAAAATTTACCAAGGAAAATGTACCAGATGAATTTTTTGGTTCTTAGGGACAACATCCCTAAGAGGAGTGGCCAAGGCTAGATGTCTGGCTTTGATCCTTTCCATTTCATTACTCAAAACCAGGATTTCCAAAGCTAGGGTAAAGCTTGGGGGAGATGGGAGCAGAAGCATTGCCCAGCCTCCATCCATGGCCTCAGGAAAGTCAGGAAGCCAGCAGGTTAGTTGCTCCTCATTCATCTCTCCCTTATCTAAACTCCAATGTCACTTAATAGCTGTGCACATATCATTATCACTTTGAAATCTTATTTTTCACATTATATGCAAGTCTTGTTTCTTGAGCCAAACTGAAAATACCTAGAAGGAATGGAATATGCCTCAGAATTCTGTGTATTCTCAGATGCCTACCACAATGCCTGCCTAAAGTAATTGTTCAATAAATGTTGATGGTGATAAAATAGGGATCATAATATTTACAAGTGTCTACTCATAGTATTTTTATAAAGAGAAAATATATGTAGGAAGTGATCTATAAATTTAATAATGTTATTTAAATGCACAGAATTATTATTAATATAAGACAGAGGGTAGGTACATGGAGCAATGGATATCTGAAGCTAGGAGCTAATTGTGTGAACCTGGGTAAGTCACATAACTGCATCAGTTTTCTCATAGGTAAAATGAATTAGAAAAGGAAGTGGTAAATCACTCCAGTATTTTTGCCAAGAAAACCCCAAATGTGGTCATGAAGAGTTGGGCATGAATGGAATGACTGAATAATGACAAAAAAAATATAAAGCCTTGATCCCAGCATTTTGAAATTCCATATATTGGAAATCCTCTAAGCTATTCAAACACACCTCTGGAAATAGGTGGGAATTTACTCTTGTAAGCACCATCATTTAAACATTTTTAAGCATTGTACACAGCATGTTAAAACATAGAACAGAGAATTTTAGACCTGGAAGTGATAATAGAACACAGAATTAGAACTGGGAGAAACACAAATTAGAACATAGATGTAAAATAAGAAGGGACCTTCGTGCAGAGAAGTTTAGAACATAGAATATAGAACTTTGGAGCTGGAAATGATTGTAGATATTCTCTGGATCAGGGCTTTGAAATTTTTTTCTACTTGTGACTCCTTTTTGCCCAAGAAATTTTTATGTGGCCCTAAGTATATATGTATATAGAATAAGTACACTAAATCAAATATTTGCTGATAATGAATCCTAATTTCACAACCCCTACATTTAGTTATAAGATCTCATATGGGGTCACGAACCACAATTTAAAAAGAGGGCTCTAGACTTATTCCCCTCTTTTTATACATGAGGAAACTAATGTCCAGGAAGGCCAGTGCCTTGTCTGAGGTCCCAAGCAAAGGAAAAATGTTCATTTATCCAGCCATTTACTTGACTGGTATACTGATGAAAGTGGTAAATGGATGATTTGAATGAACATGTGATATAGTAGAAAAAGCAGTAGTTCGTAAAACCTGCTTCTTATTCTAATATAGGAAACGCTGGATAAGCCATTGATCTACTTTGTCCTCAGTTTTGCCATAGATAAAATGAGGCAGTTGGACTACATGGTTTCTGAGGTTCCTTCCCAAGAAACCTCTAGACTTAGTCCAGGCTTTTCTAGGACACTGAGGACTTTACCTTTTTTTTTTTGTTTTTCCTGAAAGTGTCCAAGCAGGTAATACCTGTTTGTAACAGGCACAATGTCTCCATATTCTTATTAAGGTTCCCATTAGGCCAAAAATTTCTATTTTTCTCAGGCCACAAACAATGTAATTCTGGGTATGCCTCCTGAGGAGGCTGCTGATGAGAGGGGTCTCCACCCTGGATTAATAGATTCTTTTTGCTTTCCTTCTGCAAAGTTATATCTGTTTGCCATGGTTATAACTGATCAAATTTTAAAGAGATGTCCTGCAGTATTCATGAATACTTTATGAGCTAAAAAGGTTCTCAACAAGAAGAGATATTTAAGACAGAGCTGAGCTAGAAAATAATCAGCAGCTCTCATTCAGGATGTGCTGAGTCTATCCTCTGTTGTTGTTTTGTCATTTTCAGTCCGGTTTGACATTTTTTGTATCCCCTTGTGGGGTTTTCTAAAGATACTAGAATATTTTGCCATTTCCTCTCTAGCCAAACAGGGTTAAGTAAGTTACTTGAGGGTCACATAACTAGTAAATGTGAGAGGCTGGATTTTAATTTCAGGTCTTTCTGACTCCAGGCCTGGCATTCTCTACCACCTAGCTACTCATATCTCAATCAACAAATATTGATAAGTTCTGGTGATTTGCCAGGCACTGGGGATTCAGCCTCTGCTCTCAAGCAGCTTGTGTTGCAATGAGGGGGAAATAATATTAAATAACTAGGCACACATATAACACCAAAAGAGGGGATGGGATGCAAGGTTATCTCAGAGGGGAAGGTATGAACAAATCCACTAAAGGATCCTGAAGAGAGGATCTGAGCAAGGGAATCCGGCCTGCTTAGGAAAATAATTTAAAGAATTTACATCTATGGAGGATTTCCCAAATGCAATGTGCTTTTGACACCTACATGATCTCATTTGATTCCCCCATTTGCCTAACAAACCTTTGAGGTAGGTAAAAGAAATAGTTTAGTCCGTATTTTCACTGATGATGAAGCTGAGACTCACAGGGATGAATGGTGAAGGTAACTTTGGTAAACAAGTAAGTACCAGTGCCAGGACTTGAGACCTTCAGATTCTAAACCTACTTCCGTTTCCACTACAGCAAGTCATCCGTTAGTCTATCTTTAGCAATATATAACATGACAAGAGGTGTTGTATGGCAAACCAACCCTTTGTCTCTGTCTATGTAGGGAAGATGTTCATCCAGTTTTTCTAAGGAGGCGAAGGCATACTTGGGAACGATGATTTGGAAGCTGCTGAGATTTTAGCTCTACATAACTAAATATCTGAATATAAGGAAAAGTCTTTTATGTGAAAGGAAAAAAAAAACCCTGAATACTTGGAGATATTCAAATGCAGAAGGGACTGTCTCAGCAGGTAGTGAGTTTCCTGTCTTTGAAGGATTTGAGATAGAAGCCAAGTGACTACTCTCCAGGATACTGTATTTAGCCCTTCTTGCTTAGGATCAGGAAACTATGAGATTTTATAATTACATGAAAATTCATATTTCTAATAAATATTTATCAAATCAATAACATTTCATATATGCTAAGATGGTTTTAGTTTCTATAAAGTATTTTTTCTTTCATTTAAAAATTTTCCCATACCTTTCAGCACTTTTAGGACTTTTTAGCTAAAGTAGTGTTCAAATCTTATCTAGTCTCAAAGTGGATCACAGAGACAGGTCAGTTTATGTCCCATCTAATATAACACCCACAAGCAAATCCAGTACTCAAAATGTAGTCTGACCAAGACAAACTTCAGTGGGACAGTTGTATCCCTCTATTACAGGACAGTTTTTATTATTAGAGAGGTTTTTTCAAGTAAAATACAGGGTTGTTATTACATTATATAATAATTATACATAACAAAATTTTATATAATAATGTAATAATTATTCTTGAGTTGATATTTTTCTCCCTGTAACTTCCACCTGTTGCAATGAATATACTTGTAATGAGAAAAGAAAAAATGGAATGGATGTGAGAAGTATTGACAAAGTAGGATGTGCAAAACTTGGTAAGTGATTGAATATAAGAGGTGAGGGAAGAGAGTAGAGATAAATCCCAAATTTCAAACATGGGAGACAGAGTAAGTATTAGAATCACCAGCAGAAATAGAAAAGGCAGAAGGAAGAACAGGTTTAGAGGAAAAGACAATAAGCTTGGTTTTGTACATAGTGAGTCTGAGATGATGGTGGCAAAAGTGGGTGGAGGTGTCCTGATGGCAGCTAGAGATGTAGAGTTGGTTCTCAGGAGATCAGAAATAGAAATGTAATATAAAACTCTATTTGTGTTTAATAGTAGCCATTGTTGGTGGGGGAAGGGATGGGAAGGAATAAAAAAAAAATTACATGTGTAACCTTATTATGTATTTAAAAGGAATAGCGGGGTAGCTAAGTGCCACAGTGAATAGGGCACCAGCCCTGAAGTCATGAGGACCTGAATTCAAAACTGGCCTCAGACACTTAATACTTCCTAGCTGTGTGACCCTGGGCAAGTCACTTAACCCCAATTGTCTCATCAAAAAAAAAAAAAAAAAGGAATAGCAAGTTGTACAAAATAGACTTGCTGTTTCACATGCAATAATCTTTTTTATTATGTTATATAAATTCTTGTTTTATTCCATAAATTAAAAAGAAATAGCAAAACAAACAATAAACAAAATAAATAGAATCTGGGGGGAAAAGAAGTCTGTATAGAAGTGGTAATTGAATCTGTGAGATAAGATTTCTAAAGAAAAAGGTATTGACAGAGAAGAACTTAGCACTGAAGAATGACCCTCAATGGATACACAACTTAAGTTATCAGAAGGGATGGCCGACGGGAGAAAAGAATAAAGAAATGTTTTGAGAGGGAGGAGGAGAACCAAGATAAAGCTAGGGGAGGAGAGAATAACAAGTGAGAAGGGAATTGCTCAATTATGTCAAAATTTCCAGTGAGGTCAAAAAAGATGAGGACAGAATAAAGGTTATTACATTTGTTGATGGATGGTTGATCTTTACCAGAGCATTTTAAGAGCAGTGCAAGGGATAGAAATCAGATTATAAAGAGTAGAGGAGTAAGTGGGTAGTGAGGATATTCTAGTATTATATATAAATTTTTTTTTCAATAAGTTTAAAGGAGTTGAAAAATAGGGCAGTAACTATATGGCACAGAAGAGTTTACAAGAAGGTTATTTCAGGATTAGAGAGGCTTGAGCATGGTAGAGGAGTAAAGAGGAAGAGGTTTTCAATAAATAGGATTGCTGGGGTAACTACTGGAAAAAAGTTCCTGGGAAGAAATAGAATCAAAGGCTCGGGTTTAGAAACTGACTTTAACCAGATTAGAGAATTTAGAAGAGGTTCTGAATATTCAGAGTATTTAGAATTACTGAATAATTCTGAAGAAAGAAAAAAGAGCATAAAGGAGCTCATATTAGATGGCGCCAGTTTTTTCAGTGAAATAAGGAGGCTAAGGACTCCTATGTGCAATAAATGTGAAAGGTCAGGATAGGGTGGGGGGAAGCGAAAAGAAGAGAACATTTGGAACAAATGTTGTGGGGAATGAAGTAGGGAGTTACTAAGGGAAGAGAAAAAACATGGTTAAGTAGCCTGAAAGGCCCAACTGAGGTTATGTAATATAAATTTGTAGTGGCTGAAATGAGCTCAGTTTCATAATTTTCCCCATAGATGCTCAGTGGTTCTGGAGCGGAAATGAAGAAACCAGTTATAGGGGCTACCCAATCATGAAATAGGAAATGGTGGAGGAGTAGGAGAGCATAGTATTCAAAATTAGAAGCATTATACGTGTATTGTTTCTTCCACCATGGAGAGAGGTACCTAAAGGCATTTCAAGACAGCCTTCATGCCTTCCCTAATGTAATCTTCTGTCCTAGTTCTTTAGCTGTTGATCATATGATATGCTTTCTAGTTTTTTCAGTTTTGGGGACACTACCCTCTGAATATGCTCAAGATTGAGTTTAATGTTAAGAAAAATTTCCTAACAATCCACAGCAGTTTTAGCAGTCAGTTCAGCCCCTTTGTTTTACAGATAAGGATATTGAAGCCCAGGAAAGTTAGAACTCTCCAAAAAGGCTGCCTTGAATGGATACCAGAGATTCTCCAACACTAGCAGTTTTTAAGAGGAGAGGGTGGATGGTCACTAATTTGAGGATGATGTAGACAAGATACCTGATCAGGTACAAGAAGGATGATTTGGCTTCTAAGGCTATTTCAAATTCTGAGATTCTGAAATGACTTGCTTAGGGTCATATCTCTATAGTAAAACTGGGATTAAAGCATGGTTTTCCTGATTATTGGATCAGGGCTCCTTCCTCCATATAGAGTGCAGAACCGCAAGTTGGGAGCCAAAGAATTATAGTAAAGAAGAAATATCCAATATAATTCAAGCCAAGTCAAGCCAAGAAGTACATATTAAGTACTTACTAAGACCAGGGCAATTGAGGATCTAAAAAAATAAGTAACAAACATGACCTTGACTATGTATTTTCATAATTCAAAGAGAGAGTTGCAAAAAAGTGATCTGAGTTATGAAGATCCCACTTCCTCTATCTGGTCTTTAGTGACAATTTCTTTATAGCAAGAGTTGGCCAGGTTCTGCAGCAGATCATGGAAAGTCCAGAGCTATTTTCTATTCTCGTACTGGCTTTAGGTTTTTGGTCTCTCATGGACCATTGTCCTTCCCTGCCTGTGAGGTCACTCTAAAGTGTCAGATCATATTTAAAGTTAACTCAATTTATTAAAAGCTTAATCTGTTAATTAGAGGCAGGGTAGTGAAAAGAAAGTTATATTGGATGGCAGAAGACCTGAATTTGAATATCGACTATACTACTTGTGGAATTGTGATAAGGCAGCTGGGTGAATAAAGACTGGATCTAGAATCAGGAAGAACTGAGTTCAAAACTAGCCTTAGATACTTGGACAAGTCATTTAACGTCTGACTGTAAAATGGGCACAATAATAGCACTTTATAACAGGATTGTTATAAAGATCAAATGAGATAATGCATATAAAATTCTTTATAAATCTTAATAAAGCATTCATAAACACAAATTATTATTTATAACCACATGCACATTACATCTCTGAAACTCAGTATCCTCATCTGTAAATGTTGATAATACCATTTGTATGATCTACCTGATGGTGTTATTGTGAGTAAAATGTTTTATAAAGTTTAAGGCACAATAGAAAATAAGCTATGATTATCACTCAAATAAGGTATAAGCCTTCATGTACAAAAGAGATCCATAATGTATAACTGGATTTAGAGAATCTGGAAACAGAGAATCTGGAAACATAGATTCTGCTTCTGGTTCTGTCAGTTATTGGTGAGTTGATACAGTACAGGTCAGTACTTTCTGACTTTCAATTTCCCTATAATAATGACTGCACTATAAATAAAGATCAAAGGGTTATGTTGCAAACAAATGGAGGTATGTGGAAATGTGGAATGACCCACTTAAAATTTTCAGCAGAGAAATGAAAAGAAACTGAATTCTCATTCTCCTGGTAATGCTAAGGACCCTTCAACTTTGCCCAACAAGTGGGATCTATTGCTTGGTTGTATAACTTGGCATTTTGAAGTGATTTATTACATGCTCAGAAATACTGATTGCAGTGTTCAGGAGGCAATTAGATAAGACAGCCTTCTGGCAGGATGGAGCTATGTTATTTATATTTAGAAGACTCACTTTGATTGGACATTATCCCATTGAAAAATATTGGATTCCTTGAAAAAGTTGCTGCTTGCAAATAAATAAGGTGGTTTACCATTTTATCATCATCTCTGGAAATACGTGACTTAAGAAACCATAAATGGATGCTTCCAAAAGCCAAGAGTACTATTGCCAGAGAAGGAAAACCAGATATATTTACATTATGTAACCTTCTGGTCAGAGCCAAGATACAAGATTGATAGAGGATGGTCACAGAACTATGGCATTTTAGAGGTAGGAAATACTTTAAAACTAAAAAAAAAAGGATTCTTAACCCCTTTCTGTGTCTTGGATCCCTTTGGCAGGAGGGAGAAGCCTATGGACTCTCCAGAGTAATGTTTTAAAATGCATTAAATTAATCATATATGATTAAGGGAATCAATTATGTCAAAATAGTATCAAAACATCAAAAACAAGAAAAAAAATTAAGTTCATGGACCCTAGGTTAAGAAGCTCTGTATTGCACCAAAGAAAAGTAAAGCCTTAGCCTGTAGAATAAGGCTGAGGAATATTTTTCCTGCCAAGGGCCATTTGGATATTTATAGCATCATTCATGGGCCATACAAAATGATCAACTTAGAAACTCGATCAGTGGGAGATTGTTGTACCTAGCTGTCAGCTCATCATCACGTACCTTGGCAGAGCCAAACCATATGATTTAGTGGCCTTATATGGCCCATGGGTGAGATATTCCCCCCCTCTTTATGCAGAATATCAGAGCTTATAAACTGTTGGAGTTGGAAGAAATTTTCAGAGACCCAGAACATGGTTGTTGTTCGGTAGTTTTAGTCCTATCCAACTCTTTGCAACCCTACCCGGGGTTTTCTTGGCAAAGACACTAAAATGGTTTGCCATTTTTTTCTCTAACTCATTTCTTTAACTTAGATGAAGAACTAAGACAAACAGGGTTAAGTGACTTGCCAAGGGTCACATAGCTAATAATATCTGAAGGGTGAATTTGGACTCCTCAAGTCTTCCTGTCTCCAGGTCTAGAACTCTATCCATTATTTATAAAGAATACAAAGGGATAACTGTAGGCCCACAGAGGTTAAATGACTTGCTTAAATAAGGTCACAGAGCCAGTTAACAGTAGACTGGGGACTAGAATTTAGGTATTCTCATTCCTATTTGAGTGCTGTTTAAGCCATATGGAAACAGAGATTTCTCTGAAAGTATCTAACTCAAAAGAAAATGGGAACTATTCAACTATAAGGATCTCTGGAGGAAAAAAAAAATGACTTAGAAAGTCACATGTTAGTATTGGCTATGCTTTATTGCATTATTATTTAGTTTGTTAAATATTTCCCAATTGTAATTTAATCTGGTTTGGGCCACACTTGAGAGTATTGAGGGCCACACCTGGCCTATGGACTATATGTTTGACACCTCATCTCTGGTGATGTCCCCTGTATCAGAGAGGGCATATGCATTTTATACATTTTTATGTGAGATGAACTGGGCTAGGGGAATCTAGTTAGTTTTTAAATCCCCAGTCTGACTTCTGTCACTATAGCAGGGTGAGAGGTGCTGATAATTGTGGGTGAACAGGTCTCCAGTGTTTACATTCATATATGTACTCTAACTAACCAACTAATAGAGACCCAGAATATTGCTGTTCGATAGTTTTAGTCCTGTCCAACTCTTTGTAACCCTACTTGAGATTTTCTATTACAAAAAATCATTTGGCACATAATCTAACTAAATTAACTCGATCATTTCTTCTTTTTCCTGTATTTTCCAACTCCTAAAGTCTTACTTATACTACATCCTCTGTTCTGAAAGACTCACAATTCCTGATGAAGTCTAATTTATTCATCAAAGTCCAAATTAAATGTCACTTCATCCATGAAACTTTCCCTGATTGTATCAGTCAGAAGTGATCCAATTTCCTTTAGATCTCACATTGAAATACACACACACACACACACACACACACACACACACACACACGTATACAGGATAAAATGACAGGGAATATATATATATATATATATATATATATATATATTCCCTGTCATTTTATCCTTATAATTTTTTTTTTGTTCTATACATGTTATTTCATGATTCTAGATAACTTCAATGAAGAAACTCCTTTTGCCAAGGATACTGACAAAAGTTTTATAACTTTTAATAATAGTAAACAACAATGGCATAATACTATTTATATAGTGCTTACTATGTATTAGGTGCTGTACTAGATACTTTACAATTACTATCTCATTAGATTCTCACAACAACTTTAGAAGGGAGGTGCTATTATGTACATTTTACAATTTGAGGAAATTGAGGCAAATGGGTTAAATGACTCATTAAGAGTCAATTAGCTAAATAAATGTTTAAGATAGAATTTGAACATAGGTCTTCTTGGATAAAATTCTAACATTCTATTCACTTTACTATCCAGCTGCCTCTGGACACCTTATGTTCTCAGATTGTTGCTTGTGAGACCCAGTATTTTATCAGAGAAGGGATACACAAGTAGTATTATATCAGAGAAGGGACTTGAACCTTACTCTTCTTGACTGGAAGTTAGTTCTCCAGTGCTATACCATGCTGCAACATTATTATATTATGCTATATTGTATTGTATTATATTCTGTTACATTATATCATCTGTAGAAAATTATATTTACCTCTCTGTGGACATATTTTATCTTCTTGCTTTCTTCCTTCCCAGTAGAATGGAAGCTCCTTGAAGGCAGGGGTTTTTTGTTTGAATCCCTGTACTTAATACTTGTTTACTAAATTGACTTGAATTTTTGAATAATGGTCTATTCTGGATTATATTACGTATGCAACAATACATACATGTTACGTTTTTGTATACAACATTCTTCTTAACTAGGTTGAAAACATGTCTTATTTTATTTTTTAGGTTCTCTTAGGGTATAGCACAGTGCTTTGCATTCATACCCACTTAATAATTTTTTTCCAAAGCAAATACCATCAAAGATGAGGGGCTTTGGGCTATGATCAGAATACTTCTCTCATGTCTACACTGGCCATGTTATTTTGTGTGTAGTAATGGGATTCTTGACTGGTCTCTACCCTTTATTTTTAATCTGTTGCCTACTTTCACAAATTGCTAATACCAGTTCATTAAATATAAACTGTGCCAAATTCAGTCCAAGCATAGATAGGTGTCAGTTGTGTCAAATGACTTTTTGTAATAACTATAAGTATGGAATCAACATAAGCTTAGTAAGGAAAAGTAGTGATTCTGCCAACTATATTCTAATCCTTTTAACAAACCACATTATATGAAGTTTTCTAATTTTCAAAAGGAAGGGGACCGAATGCAATGTCTGCATTTGCTATATTAATGTTCCCAAATGAAAAAAATCATAACAGCCTTAGTCAATTTTGGAATAAGGGAGAAAAACATCAAAATCATCTAGTTAAAGCTGTATCTTCATAAGGAAAAAGGATGAAAAAGGTCATTCTAGAAAAAGGAAAGAAATTCAGGCTTCCCATTCATCCATCAGTGAAAGGAAATTAACAGTACTTAGTATTTATTAAAGTATTTATTCAGGACCTTCTATATGGTATGATAGAAACATGAAAGAAATACCATTGTATTTCCATACCATATTTCCATATCACAACTTTGCCATGCAAGAGTTTAAAGCCTAATTGAGGAGACCAAACATAAATGTAATAAATCTAAAGACCAAAATGAGAGGTTATAATATTGAATACAAAGATGAGTGGAAAGAGCTTAATCTAGGTTATGTAAAAGTTTCAAAAAAGGATGAGATCATTGTGGCTGGGAGTGATTGAAAAAAGACTTAATTGAGGATGGGTAACTTGAAAAACTTCATACTAGGCAAAGTGAATAGAGTATAGGGATTCAAGTTCAAATATTGTCTCAGACACTTACTTGCTGTGTGTGTGGTTAAACAAATCATGCCTTAGTTTCCTCATTTGTAAAATGAGCTGGAGAAGGAAATGGCAAATCACCCCACTATTTTTAGCAAGAAAACCTCAAATGGGATCATGAAGGTTTGGACATGACTGAAATGATTTACCAACAACAATTGAAGAGGATGGACTTTTTTTTTTCTTATGTATTCCCTTCTGACTTTGAACTTCAGGAAGACTCTGGGCTTTATAGCTGAAAGGTGAAAAATTCTTTAAGTCCTACTGGACTGGATTGTTCTGTATTTAGGAGCCTGAACTCAGACCAAAGGGCATTTATACCCAAAGCTGCAGGTACAACCTCTGCGAACTGCAGGTTATTTATCAGAGTCTCTGGTGACTCAGTAGAATTCCCTTATTTTATTCACTCAATGACCTGTACTGGCTAAGAGTTTGGGATGGAAAAAATGTTATCTATTTTATACAACTGTGTGGGGATGTTCACTCTGTTCTGAGTATAGCAAACCTGTCTTCTGTCTTTTGGGATTCTAGAATTCCAAATCTCAACAGTGCCGTGGTCCAAACCACTGCTAAGTATAAACCCCATTACCTTCCAGTTTTGCATACCTGGGTTCCCTAAGGCCATGGAGTCATAAATGAGTTTGCAGGATTTGAGCAAGATGGCAATCTTCTTCTCAGGGGAATAGGCCTTGTGCATGCTAGTGAATTTGTGAAGGATCTTCTCCATGACAGAAACTTCTGGCACACTGGTGGTCACACCCAGATCAGTGGTGGTAGTAGCCAAGATGACTAACTGATTTCCCTTTAGGAGCTGGAGGGTTCCATCCTTAGAGTGGATCTGTTGGAGGTGTGAATTAATGGCCTCTTTCAGGGGTTTCAGCACACATTTATATAAGGCAGACTCTACAATGGCTTCTGTGAGCAAAGAAGAGAAAGATTAAAATATAGAAACTGAAAAATTAACACTCTTTGCAGATGATATAATTGTATATTTAGAGAATCCTAGAGAATTAACTAAAAAACTACTAGAAACAATGAACAACTTTAGCAAAGTTGCAGGATATAAAATATACCCATATAAATAATTAGCATTTCTATATTTTACCATCAAAACTTAGAACAAGAGATAGAAAGAGAAATTCCATTTAAAATAACTGTAGATAATATAAAATATTTGGGAGTCTACCTGCCAAAACAAAGTCAGGTACTATATGAACACAGTTACAAAACACTTTTCACACAAAGTTAAATCTAAATAATTGTAAAAATATCAAGTGCTCATGAGTAGATTAAGCCAATATAATGAAAATGACTTTCCCAGGGTTACACAGTTAGCAATTATGAGGCTAAATTTGAACTCAGCTCTTCCTGACTTCAGAAGTAAAGCTCTATATGCTCTGTCATCTAGGTGCCCCAAGGAAAGGAGAAGACGAAGTCCTTTCCAACTTAAACATTCTATATTCTATAATTTTAAGGTCTTGTCCACTGCTAACATGTGATATCATGTAATGACCATGCTAATACCCAGGACACCCCAGAATCAGCCAGAGTCAGGATAAGCAAAAGTCCTTAATCTTTATTCTTGATCCCCAAACGCAGGATTGAACAAGATGGAAGCAGATTCTCCCCAAGTGCCTTCTCCCTGTCTACCATCAAGAGTGGCTCCCTGGCTAGCTTTTCTCCAACCCCTCGTCCCTCCTACAATTCTCTATACACCAATCATTGAGATAGTACCGATAATGTAAAGGACCATTTTCCAAGCATATGCCCATAAGAGTATTGTCTAATCAGTAATTTCCCTCAAGCACTTGGCAGTCCTGACCTCAGTGCATTGAATTCAATAGTTTCAGCACTCTACAATATCAACTTAAGTTTATTTTCATGCATTTGGAAATATGGAATGTTACTTTTCTATTTTTTAATGAAGTGTCATATAAACTTTTTTTCAGACTCCAAGTTACTGAAGAGCTATCCCATATTTTAGACTACTGATTTTACCAAAATCATTCAAGTTCCTTTGTTGGGGACAGCAAATATTTAGGAGGATAAGTGTGTGTCATTTCTTCCCCAAACTATTTCTTGGAGATGTCCCCCTTACCCTCATTCACAGAGGTATCTCCTTACTTCAAAATCTCATCATTTCTACCCATACTGTTAATATTCTACTTATAGATTTAGCTCAAACTGTTTATGTTTAAGAATATAACAATTTTCTAATGTTCCTTCTAGCTCTGATAATTGAATATTTTAGGTTCTAACATTCCATATTCCAGTGCTAACATTCTGTGGTTCTAACATTCTCTGTATAAGGTCCCTTCTAGCTTTCAAACCGTAGAACTCTGGGATCCTCTATCCTAACAAATAGCATCCCTTCTGGGCACCTAGACTAAGGTAAAGTCCACCTTCTCCTTGTCTCAAATCATATGGTAGCAGTGCCCAGAGTAATCCCTCAGAATCATTCCACAAATTTCCACCCTAAGTTTAAGAATCCTGGTTTCTTGACAGATAAGATGTTACTCCACTGTAGCATTAACCTTGTAACAAACAGCCTTACCATAGCAAGGAATCATTATACATAGACATAACTAGGGGTGATCTCATAAAGACACTGCCTCTCAGTCTCCATGAATCATCATCATCATTCTCTCACATGAAGAGATCCATTCTACAAGTCTGAGTTAGACGTTTAGCAGCCACGGGCAAGTGGCTTCTATAATCACAACATATGGCATTATTTTGAGAGATGCTGGGAAGGGTCCTACTCAGGCCTGCTCTAGGTGTCCAGTACAGAAAGTCGCCACCAGAAATTTGGCTTGCCCACAGATGTACTGCTAAGGCCCCAATCCTACCTAGACAGACAGGTGTAATATTGGTCATAGAATTAGAAGGCAGGGACTGGAATTGTAGCTCTACTATTTATGAGCCATGTGTTACCATCTCTCCCAGATCCTATCCTATTTTGATTAAGGAGAAGAGCTGGGAGCCCTATTATTTTGGGCCAGGACCCAATTTCTGATTTATTTCCCCCCTTTCTCCCTCCCCTCCCCCCCCCAACACACACACACATACACACACACCTCTTCCACCAACAATCAGATGTCTCTATTCAGCCCTTACTTAGAACTAGGTTTGGGCCTGATTTTATTTTATTTTATTTTTCTAAATACATGCAGAGATAATTTTCTGTAAAGGGCTGAAACTCTTGAATTCATGCACTAAGGTCAAACAATTGAGCACTTAAGGCTAACTACCGATTAGACAGTACTCTATTAGCATATGCTTGGAAAATGGCCCTTCCCACTATTCTGTGCTGGCTCGATAATTGATGTATACAGAGAATTGTAGGAGGGACTAGAGGGTAGAGTAAGACTAGCCAGAGTCACTTCTGGGTGGAAGATGAAGAAGGAAGGTTGTGGAGATTCTGCGTCCATCTAATTTACTCCTACCTCTAAGGACCAATAATAAAGACTAAGGACTTTTGCTTATTCTGACTCCGGCTGATTCTAAGGTATCTAGGATGCTAATGCAGTTATCACAATTTTCAACATTCAGTTTTGTGAAACCTTATGTTCCAAATTTTTCTCCTCACCTCCTCTTCCCCTTACCCTAGATAGCAAGCAATTCAATATAGTTTAAACATATGGAATTCTTCTAAACATATTTCTATATTCATCATGCTATGGGAGAAAAATCAGATCAAAAGGGAAAAAGGCAAGAAAGAAAAAAAATAAGCAAACAATAAAAAAGGTGAAAATATTATGCTTTGAGCCACAGTTCTTTCTTTGAATGTGGATGGCACTTTCCATACAAATCTATTGGAATTATTTGGGACTGATTTTAACTTGGGCCAAGTGCCATCTCCTTCATGGGAGCGTGTCTCATGGAAGCTAAGGTGCTTTGTTGTTTTTGTCTTGTGTGGGTATGTTTGTGTAAAGTTTGTTCCATATTTGGGGATTTTTTTTTTAGAAAGGAGATTATTGTAAATTATATCCTATTTTTCTGGATGTTTGAATTAAAAGCAATTTTAAAAATCCTTTACTAACAAATTTGTAAAATGGACATAATTCCTACCTACTTCACTCAATTATTCAATCTCTTTGTCCTTCTCCCTTTCAACCTCTCCTTTTTCCCTCACTATGTCTTCTTCACCCTTAGTCCACTACCTATCTTATTTTTCATTCCTTTATGCTAATAGATTATCTCAGATGAATTACATATATGTAGCACAAATATTTTATGAAAAAGTCTTCCTGGTACTTATAAGCCCAGGGAACATTCCAATAAGACTTACTTTCTATCTCTTGGTGCACAAACTATCCCACTTTCAGTCACCATATGTCCTCCTATGATGCATTCTCCAGTCAGGTAACTGATTCCCTTCTAGCTACTCTATATATAGTGTTTACACTTGGTTCCTCTTTTTCTGAATTTTTCCTCATCAGCTTTCCTGGATTACAGAACATATGCATGCTAATAGTTTGGTTTACTGTAAATCTGAAACTTGCAAACACCATCTTTTACTTCTCAAAGAATTTGTCAACCTATTGATATGATTGATATGGCCCATGATATGGATAATCTAATATTAAATTCAGTTGGCAATTTTTCCCAAGCAATAAGACATGAAATTGTTGTAGAAGAAGACATATGTCGTTTATATCATCATTATATATTGCTAAATTTTTACCATGAATATTTATACCTCAGAAATTTGCAAATGATATAAAAACAGGACTTGATTTATTTTTGCTGAATATCTAACCTTGAGAAAGTAATGGAGAAAATGTTAATAAGGCTGATTAAACTATTTTTTTTTTGGGGGGGGGAGGATGTGACATGGTCAGAGTCACACAGCTAGTAAGTGTCTGAGCCCATAGTTGAACTCAGATCCTTCTGACTCTAGTGTTAGTATTCTATCTATTGTGTCACTCCTGCAGATTGAAGTTTAAAGTGTTTTGTGCATTTATTTTTTCCTGACAGAGCTGACTGTTAAACAGTGATCAGTACACTCCTGTGTAGAGGTGATAGCAAGTGGTATCTAGAACTGGAATTAGGGGATTCCTATAATGAAATCCTAAATCTTATACTCACTAGGAAAATATTTTATATAACTTAAAGCACTATGCAAAACTGAATCTGTGTCCAAGTCTGAGGACTTGGATTCAAATCAAATTGAACCAGTCTTTTCAATGTCTTTCTATCTCAGTTTCCTCCATTATAAAAAAGATCTCTTTATATTATTATTATATTTATATTAAATGAATATATAATTATAATTATGAATAATTATAAAAATGGATCAGTTGACCACTCAACTTTTTTCCAATTATAAATCTATGATTTTATTATCACTATTTTACTTAATAACTTGCAAGTTTCTATTTTAAGGGAATCTTTATGTACCAAACCATATGCAATGTGAAAGCAGAAAGGAATGTAGGTAAAGACCACTGCCATGTTCCATCTCCCTCCAGTTTCCAGATACTAAAAGTTTGGTTCCTCAACCAGTGTGACAAATTCTGTATTTGGAACTAATTTCCATAATTCAGATATCTTGGATTCTAATCAATAAACAGGCAGGTAGTGCAGCAGGAAGAACACTGGACTTGAAATCAGGAAGACCTGAATTTGAATCCAGGCTTTGGGCACTCACTTAGCCTCTGTCTGCCTTGGTTTCCTTATCTGTAAAAGGGGAATAATAATAGCACCTCTCCACGGCTGTTGTAAGGATCAAATGAGATAATATACATGGTACTTTGCAAATATTAAAGCATTTTATAAATTTCAGCTATTATTAAGTATACATATAATATGTATGCATAAATTTATGTGTTCATATATATACAGGGGTTTATGTTTTTATATGAAACATATATTGCTTATGATAATATATGTTAATGTGTATATGTATAGATGCAGTGCATTATTACCCTACATAACTGTATGCATGTCTACACATGTATATACTTGTAAAGTATAAGTGCATAAGCACTTATAATTCTCTCATATATATGTATGTATGAGCAGCACTAGGCTTAAAGTTAGGAAATCTCATCTTTATGAATTCAAATTTGGCCTCAGACACTGTATGACCTTGGGGAAGTCACTTAACAGGTCTAAGTTTTCTCATTCATAAACTAGAGAAAGAAAGGGCAAATCACTCTAGTACATCTACCAGGAAAACTCTACAAGTGTTCACAAAGAGTCGGAAATGATTGAAAATGACTGAAAAAAAACAACAACAATGTGTATGTGTGTTTAAAACATATATTAGAAATATACACACAAGTTCCCTTCTCTCCTTCAGCCCCATGCTAGCTCTACTGCTGATGTTCCTCTACCTCTCCTGAACCTTTTTTCCCTTCAGCTCCTATACCCTGTCTCACATTTGCTATATCCTCTCAAATCTGCTGCACCAACTGTCCCTCATCCTACCACAGGACTTATTAACTTATATAACAACAACAATAACAGCAACAACAATGATAATCCTGGCTTGGCCACTTATTGGTTCTGTGATCTAGGACTAGTCATTTTGACTAGTCTGACCATTGTTTTCTTCAATTGAAAAATAAAAATAATAATCTTCATGCCATGTAGGTCAGAGAATTGTGAGGAAAGCACTTTATCAATAGTAATATGTTATAGAAAGGTGAAGCTCTATCATTATTAGGCGGTGAGGAAGAAAACCAGAAAAAGCAGAACATTATGGGTATACGATTCTATCATAAATCCACCCCTCCCGATTCCCTAAGCCTCATCCATTCCCCACCACAGACTGGCATTTGCAGGGTCTTCACTCCTGCTAAACACTCACCGAGTTCTTCCTCTGAATGAAGAGTGAGGTCGACCAAAGACTTGAGCTCAGTGCTCTGCAGCAGGTAACTCTTCAGCTGGGTCATCATCATTCGGATTTCTTGGAGCATTTCTGTGCTGGAGCTCTGTTTTGCCATCATCTCCAAACTGTACACTTTATAATCCTGGACCAGGTTGCCAAAGTATGTGTCCTTGTCCTGGGCCAGCTCCACCACTTTCTTTTGTAGCTTACGGTTGCTGGAAAGGAAGGCATTGAAAACATTGGAGAAGCTGACAAAAGACAGTCGGTGTTTGGCCTTGCCCAGGATCACAGAGGACTTCTTCTTTACACTGGGGTTGCTGTACTGGTCCGGGTCATCCTCTGTGCTGCTGGTTGAGTAGGAGTCCTGGTCTGGGGTGAGGGTGGGTGTCCCCAGGCTGTCAGCCAGTGAAGCTATGGAGCCTGTGAACTCTGAGGAACCCAAGGATTGGGGGATGCTTTTGGCTTCCCCCTGAATCACTGAGTGGGTAGTAGGGCCTTCTTGGGCAGGGGAGCTGGTTATAGAAAGACTTGGGATGGGTTGCCCAGGTGGCTGTTCCCCTATGAGTTCAGGATTCTCCAGTTGGCTGGGGAGGTAGGAAGCAAGCTGCCGAGAAATCCGCTTCTTCCTTGGTGGTGGAATGGGAGGTTGTTTAGTTTTTTTGGGTTGCTCAGGGCCATTCCCTATACTACCTACTTGGGCAGGTTCCTCCACCTGTACGACCTGTTCCATAGCTCTTCTGGGAACAGCTGGTGCTTTTTGGGTTGGAGGGCTTTTGGAGAAGGTCCTGGGATTACCCTGCTGTTCCTCTTGCCCTCTCACTCCTTCAGCCCCATCAGTCTTCACCATGCTGTTGTCTTCTGATGAAATCCTCTCTGAGAGCCTCCTTCTGGGGGGGATAGCTGGCCGGGTGCCCTTTTTGGATGCCAGGAGCTGTGGGGATGAGTTGGACACCACAGTCTCCTTTTTATGGTCTTCACCAATATGTCTTAGGTTTACAGGACGGGGCGGGACCTTTGCATAGGGAGTCAAGGGCTGCTGGCCAGACTTTCCAGGAAGTTCTGCAGGAGGTGCAGAGGATATACAAATTGGAAGGCAGGGTGAAGGAACTGGTGAAAGAGAAGATTCCCTAAGAGAGAGGGGGGCATGGGCAGCAGCAGCAGAGACAGTGGGAGCAAGAGCAGAGAGGGGAGCATCAGTAGCAGAAGAAGAGACAGGGGGAGCAGGAGGAGAGAGGGGAGCAGCAGCAGAGACAGAGGGAGCAGAAGGAGAGAGGGGAGTAGCAGCAGAGACAGGGAGAGCAGAAGGAGAGAGGGGAGTAATTACAGCAGAGACAGTAGTGGAAGGAGGAGCAGTTACAACAGAGACAGGGGGAGCTTCAGGAGAGAGGGGGATGGCAGCAGCAGCAGAGACAGTGAGGGGAAGAGGAGAAGGGGGGACAGCAGCAGCAGCAGCAGCAGCAGCAGGTACAGTGGGGGCAGGAGAGAGGGGAACAGCAGCAGCAGCAGAGACAGTGGAGGGAGGTGGAAAAGGGGGGACAACAGCAGCAGCGGAGACAGTGAGGGCAGGAGAGGGGGGCCAACAGCAGCAGCAGCAGGTGCAGAAGAAAGAGGAGGAGGAGGAAGAGGAGGAGGGGGTGGCCGCCTTCTAGGAACTCTTGTAGAAGCAGACGAGCTAACAACAGGGGGATCCAAACTGGTCTGACTGTTCTGAAGCAGGGGTTCATCTGAAGATAGTGAACTGCTACAGTCCTCTATAAAAATAGGATTCACAAACCACAATCTGTCATTTCCTATCGACAACTCAATTTCACACGAGCAGTTTGCGTAACACGAGGGGGATCTGAGGCTGGTGGCAAGGGGTGTGGCCAGAGCGGAGTCCTTCGGGAGCAGACCCGGGGTATCTTTCCTTTTCCGAGGATTTAGAGACGAGTCCCAGAAACCTGTGTGAGGAGCGGGAAATGAGGAGAGATGTCATAAGTTCCTGCTCCCGATTTGCTGAAGTGTTGAGGAGGCAGTGAGGATGGGGCGGAAGAGGACAGTAGGAAGAATTTATTTCACTTCCCCCCCTTTTTTCATTGCTTTTCTTTCAAGTTTTCACAGCATTTCCTGATTCTTAGGGGTAATCGGAAGCATTTCACAATACCCACAAACAGGCCTTTGATTGGAGTTGTGGTATACTGAGATGGGGAGCCAATGATAAAAAATCCTGATTTTTTACTTACTAGCATTGTGACTTTGGAGAAACCACTTACCAAAATAAAATGAGGGTATTAGATTGGCTGATCTTTAAAGTTTCTTTGCAAATGGTGAGAAAATTATAATTCTAATAGTCTAACTTTAAATGTTCTTTATCCTAAAGTCCCTTCCTCTTTTACCATACTATGTTGGACGTTGTATATTCATCCAAAAAGTATGACTACAATTTTTTATTTTGCAAAATATACTTTAAAAAACCCAAAACAACAATCTACAATCGATTTCTATTAATGAAAACTGTTACTTGCAAATGGGGATTGAACTTCTGGTTATGTCTGCATAGGAGAGATTTATATATTTCTAGGTTGTAAAGAATAAATAGAAAGGAGAGGGGGAAACAAAAAATATGGGAGACAGACAGAAAGAATAAAATGATCAATGAAGCAACTTTCCAATGAGAGGAGATGGGATTAAGAGCATCATCAGAGGGATTAGTTTTGGAAAGAGATTCTTTGAACCTGGAACAAAGGAAGAATGAATATGTCACAATGAAAGATTTTGTAGTGCGGATTTGGGGAGATGATGGAGCTCATAATGAACTTCTACATGAGGATCATGGGCTGAATCAAATGCTAATTCTGAGACAATCAGAAATCTATGTGACTAACTCTAAGTGGAGCTGCCTAGCCACTATTTAGAATAAATTAAATGAGCCAATAATAGAATGTCAACACTGGGTAGCACCTCACAGATCATTTTCCAGGGGAAAAAATTAAATTCCTTATCAGGGAAGGGGCTTGTCCAAGCACTGTAAGTGGATGGACTGGGATTAAAATCCAGATTTCCTGTCTAGAATTATTTCTACTATAGGGATTATTTTGCTTATAGACAAGGAGATCATAACATTAAACTAAAAACTGCTGAAACTTACTTTTTAATTCAGCCCTTAACCTGAGTTTTTTATTTCATCCAAGTTCAATGTCAAAATCTCAAACTGTAAGAAACTTTAGGAAAATGTCATGCTATCTCCCAGTCTTTAAATCAACCCTCAATCATTCTGGACAGAAAGACAAGAGATTGGTATTCCAACCTGAAAGTAAATTGGGAAGGCATCTAACCTAATTTCATTATATGGAGAGCAAATGTGAGATGACTTATTCCAATTCACATAGATAGTAATTAGCAGAGTCTGGGACTTAAATATTTCAATGTCAAGCCTTTGTCTCTTATCACTCTTCTATGTTGCTTCAATAATCTCAACAACCTTGCTTCTATATCCTAATCTGTTATCAAACTCATCCAAATATTTAATCAATTCTATTCTATAAACATGTAAATACTTCCTAAATATTGTACCTAACATTGTGTTAGGTTCTAGGGGAATATGAGTTTGCATATGACTTGATGGAACTAATTCAGGGGAAAGACTTATATACAGATATCTATAATATATAATAATTACATGATAAATATATTAGAGAGGGATAAGCCAAAATATTTTTTAGAGTATATTTTTATTAAAGTACTTTTTTTCTGAAAATTTTTTTTCTCTTGGCAAGAAACTAGGATAAGAATTATTTACAACCCTGAATGCATAGAGAGCATTTTCTTTCAGAGCATTTACTCTGTTTGCAAGGAGCAGCTAGTTGGTACAGTAGATAGAGCACCAGCCCCTAAGTCAGGAGGATCTGAGTTCAAACCTGACCTCAAACAATTAACATTTCCTAGCTGTTTGATCCTGGGCAAGTTACTTAATGCCAATTGCCTCAAAAAAAAAAAAAAAAAAGATTCTCAGAGCATTTACTATATATTTCAGTTTTATTCTTGACAGCTTTGTGTGGTAAAGAATAATTAAATATAATATCCTTACTTTGTGTGCAAAGGCCAAGAAAAACAGTAAAAAGAAGTTTTTATTATAAAATTTATATTATATTATAAAAAATTATATTGGAACTAGAGTTTTAATTTTGTGTTTTGGCTGGGCCACTTAGTAGTCACATGATATAGGGCAACCCATTTCACCTTGGTGGGCCTCAGTTTCCAAATCAGTAATTGGGAATAATTCCCACAGTACCTATCTCACAGTGTTGTTATAAGTCTACAATGTACTAACGTGTGCAAAATGCTCTGTAAACATAAATTACTGAATATCAGTTATTATTGATAACAATATTAACAATATAACATGAGATAATGACAATTGCTCAGTTACATAGTCAATGACAGAATCTAAATTTGAAACTTTGACTCTGAATGCTTCCTCCACTAGACTAATATTACTTATAATAATGTTCCTGGAAATTGCAAAGATAATGATAACTATCTAGGGAGATCAGTGCAGTGGTAGAGCTGAGAGATCCTTAAATGGTCCTGGGCAGAGAATTATTGATTAAATAACTTATTGACACAGATCCTATGGCCTTTTTGTAGAGTTAGGGACAACAGACCCCACTTTTGTTATTTTTAAGCTTCAAAAAAAAATGGGGGGAGGGAATTGTAGGGTGTTCTCTACATTATTTCTTTCTTTCTTTTTTTTTTTTATTATGGCTTTTTATTTACAAGATATATGCATGGGTAATTTTTCAGATTGACAATTGCAAAACCTTTTGTTCCAACTTTTCTCCTCCTTCCTCCCACCCTTTCCCCAAGATAGCAGGTTGACCAATACATGTTAAATATATTAAAGTATAAGTTAAATACAAAATAAGTTTGTCCAAACAGTTATTTTGCTGTACAAAAAGAATCGGACTTTGAAATAGTGTACAATTAGCCTGTGAAGGAAATAAAAAATTCAGGTGGACAAAAATAGAGAGATTGGGAATTCTATATAGTGGTTCATAGTCATCTCCCAGAGTTCTTTTCCTGGGTATAGTTGGTTCAGTTCATTACTGCTCTATTGGAACTGATTTGGTTCATCTCTCTCTACATTATTTCTTAAGGAAAATTCCTTCAAGCTAAGCAACTTTTGTTATTTCTAAGCTTCAAAAAAGCTTAGCAACTTCATGCATTATCCTTCTTAGGAAACCAATTTAAAATATCACATACAAAGAGTTAGGATTTATTCAACTCAAAAAAGTGACTCCCCATAGTAGAAATTTAAGCACTGGTAGGGGAAATATTTTTGGTAAAGGAGGCCTTCCTGAAACTATCTATATAGAATTACAGAGGTGGAAGGGATCTTAGAAGTCATTTAATTCAATCCATGCCTGATCCTGAAATCCCTATATAACATTCTCCAACAAAATGTTTACTTTGACACTAATTTGAAAACTTCAAACAATGGGGAACAAACAATGGGGAACTTATTACTTCCCCAAGGCATCCAATTCCATTTTCAGACTGTTCTAATTATTAGACAGTATATTGAGTTCAAATATGCCTCCTAGTTTTCTTTTTCACATAACACTTTTGTTTAAAAAAATAAACCACCACCACCACCAACAACAACAAAAACCCAGTTTTTTTCCAAGATAAACATCAGTTGCCAAAATTAGAACAGGGCAACCAGGCTTAGACTCAGAGTGCTGACATCAGATGTATATCCTTGTCTTATAATCCTCTGTCAGCTCTTACCTTGGGTATGACTCAACATCCTTATCCAGTTCCAAACTAGTAGTATTTTTCAGTACCAACCTTTAGTCTTATCCCCTACTGGTCCATACACCAGACTCTTGGGGGAAGAAGTCATGCCATTCTCTCTTCTGGAAAAACACCCATGTATAGACTTTACATCACACTAACCATCAATTGTTTTTGCCCCAGATGGAAGAATTTCTCTTGCCATCCTTTGATTGTTACAGTTTATAGTTCCTTAACCATCCTGATCACCCACCATTAGCTATACACCAGACTTGTAAATGTCTTTCTTTTCTAAAATGTGGTACCCAAGAGGAAGCTAGGTGGCTTAATGGCTAAGAGCACTGATCCTGGAGTCAGAAAGACCCAAGTTGAAATTCAGCCTCAAGAACTCACTCATTGTCAATTGCCTCCCAAAAGTAAATAATTAGATACAATATTCTAGAATTAGATACAATATTCTACTTTTGGTCTGACCAAAAATGATAATCATATTTATTTTATACATTGTCCCTTTATATTGAGTTTGAGACTGCAATTGTTTTGTCTCATTGCTTCCTCATATTCATTAGACTAAGATCTGGAAGGCATTTTAAGGACTATCTTGTCCCATTTCCTCATTTTAAAGATAAAGAGATTCAATGTCTCGCCAGTAGTCATATAACCCAGTAACTGAGGCAGAATATGAACTCACATCTTTTTAATTCCAAAACCAACACTCTATCCACTGTACCTGAGATGTCAAAAGAGACTGCAAATAGTTCTTTAAAAAAAACCTGAGTGGAGCAAGAACCAGACTAAAATGTAATCCAGAAATGTTTAACAGAACAAAATACATTACAGCATAGATGATGTCAATTTGTGTAGGGAGCGAGGGTTAAGTCAATGTGCAGCAATTACAGGGATCTATTTCTTTTTGAATTTGATACCATTGTATTTTACCACCTGCAAAACAGAATACCCCTAAAGTCTTGGTATAGGTTTAAGCTATTAAAGCTAAAAATGCATTATGATTTTGTAGTGTTTTGTATTGCGCTTATTTAGTTGTTTCAGTCCTGACTCCTGTGACACCATTTGGGATTTTCTTGACAAAGATCCTGGAGTGGTTTGCCATTTCCTTCTCTAGTTCATTTTACAAATGAGGAAATTTGAGATAAATAGAGTTAAGTGACTTAACTCTACAGCTAATATAGCTAGTAAAAATATCTGAGGCTGAATTTGACTCCAGGCTGGGCACTCTATCAGCTGTATCACTTAGCTGTCCAAGTATTGAATTTGCAATCCACTAAAATCCCCATGTCATCTTCTTCACAAGTACCTTTCTAACCATATTTCCTATATCCTGTACCTACATGTGTGTGTACATTTATCCCTAATGAATTACATCTTGGTGGTTTCTATATTTCCGCCTATTAGAAGTTTCTGACATCATCATTCTGCCATTTTCTGTTTTTAAGTGACCTACAAATTTGAAGAAACCATATACCTGGAACATAGTAGGCACTTAATAAATGTTTATTGATTGATTGATCTTTGCTTTCAGCTAAATCAAGAGTAAATATGATGAATGAAACATGGATAAGGACTGAGTCCCATACAACCACAATGCTTTATGTAAGGACCTAAATAAAGGAGTCAGCTTCCTAATGTTGGAGAATAGGAACTAGATGGACTTAGCTGAAATTCAGAGAATCTTCTGGAAGAACTAAAAAGGATATTAGAACAAAGCTGTATGTCTTCCCATCTCATCCTCAAGAGCAATAACTTATCAGTGAGGTCAAAGGGAACAGTGGCCCTCAAATTCTTCACTGGCAAAAAGTTAATGCTATTTATCAAATGAATACTAGTCTTGACTTTTAGCATGCTACCTCATTTTTCATCTCTCCTAATTAAGGAAAAGAAATATTATACTTTTGATTCCAATTTTTAATGGTAGTTGTTTGCAGTTTCTATTTTTTGGAAATAGGGATCTCTACAGTGAACAAGTTTATTGCTTCCTCTTTATTTCCCATCAGCTGTACCTCTTGGTTTTCACTTTGGGAAATCCTGCTTCCCTCAGGATAAAATTATCACCGGAAATATCATCATGGATATTGCTTCAATTTTGACACTCAAAAATTCTTCATTAACCACAGTTGTCCCTCCTATCTTATCAAGGGTGAAGGGCAAAGCAAAACACTCCCACAGCCTCTTTAATGGAGGTCTCAGAGTTTTAGATCAGCTGCTCTGTTCAGTTTCATGAACTATGTCTCTGCTCCACATTCTCTCTGTTGATTATTTCCCCCCCACTCCAGTTTTTCAGTTTCATTTTGTCTTTCTTCATTAGATTGTAAGCTTCTTAAAGGCAGGAACTGTCTTTCTTCTCATTTTTAACATCACCACCACCCTCATTATGATAGATCATCATCATCACCAACATTTATATAGTTATTTACTATGTTCCCCATTGCCTAGGCAGTTAGGTGGCCCAGTGGATGGAACATTGATCTTAGACACAGCAAAAGCTGAGTTCTAATCTTAGCTCTGCTAATTCTTAACTATATGACCCTGTCCAAGTCACTTAACTTCCATCTAACTCAGTTTCTTCCTCTGTAAAAGACTATCCCTAGATCAGACTTTTCGTGAGGATAAAGTAAGATAATTTTGGCAAAATACTATATAAATATTATCTATTATTATTATTGAATTAATATAAACTCTTGACCCTGGCATTCAAGACCTTCTATGATATTTATTTTCTTCCATCATGTTCTCCTTCATGTATTATAGTAAAAATAAAGTACTAATAATACCCTGTTTTAATCTTGTCATCTCTCATTTACCTTTGTTCATATCTGGATGAATCCCATCTACTTCCTATTTCTGTCTTCTCAAGTCCCCATTCTGCTGTCACTTTCTCCATAAAATCTTCCCTGATGCCTCCAATTAAGTGTTGCTTCCTTCCTCAGGTTTTTTAAGGTTCTGTTGCCTGTATGTATTTACATACAAGTTTTATCTTCCTATTAGACTGTAAGCTACTTCAGAGAAGAGTATCACATCTGTTTTTGAAGTTCTGAACTTAAAAAGGCCTTTGCATATAATAGTTATTTAATATATATGAAATAGAATTGAACATAGAAGAGGGAATTAATTTGCTCTTTGTTGTTCCAGTAAGAAACTTATCTTTTGCTAAAAGATAAAAGTTTTGGAGAGATTTATATTGGCATAATAAGAGGAAGCCTTTTATAACTGAAGTTTTGGCTACTTCAGTAGATAGTGAGTGCACTATCACTGTAAGCATTCAAGTAGAAATTAATGTGGCTGTAGAATTTAAAAATACAAGGGACTTTAGTGATCATCTACTCCAACCCACCTGTTTGACATGAAAAAAATCAAGCAATTAAGTCACCTGCCCAAGATTTTAAAAATAACACCAGCTAGAATGGCATAATAGACAGAATGCTGGATTTGAAGTCAAGAAGATGAGTTCAAATCCTACCTCTCAGAATCTCAGTTTCCTTATTTGTAAAATGAAGGTGATAACAATAGCATCTGCATTCTAGGCTAGTTGTAAGGATCAAATAAGCTAGGGAGGGGAAGAAGGATGTTGCACATAAGATTTGGGTTCTGGGTAAGCTAGATGGTTTCCGAGGTGTTTTGTAATCCCCAAATTCTATGGAAACTAAAATACATATGGGAAGAGCACAGAAAAGCAGGTAGATTAGTAGGTTCCAGTAAAATTATAATGACTTACAAAAAAATTACAAAGCCCTTAATGTTTACATATAATGGGCTTATTTCTTGAAGTGTGGGAACTACTGAAAAAGAAATAATTTGTACTTACTATAACTTCCCATTCTCAAAATTAAGTTTTTAGTCAATGTTAAGAGCAGTGTCTACACAGGTGGAATAAATGCTCTAATTCCCTTTACTCAAGTGGTACTTAATTGCCTCATCTGTAAAGTGAGATAGTTGCATTAAATGATCTTGACAATTCCTCCAAACCCTGAAATTTGATGCTCCATAAACGTTAGACCTTCCAGATTTAACATCCTGTTGTTCTGATTATAGTAGATTCTTTTGTACTGGAGGGGGCATCAGACACAAGACTAACATTATACTTGGCTAAAATAGTTGACAGTAAATTGAAGAGCTCTGCAAAGATATCTCTGGTCAAAAAATTCTCTTCTTCCTTCAAAATTAATTTCTTTTTAAATTCCCACAAATTTATTTTTTTAAATCATGAAGATCTCAACTAAAAGGCACTTGTTTTCTGTGAAATTCTTATTCACTAAACCTAAATTTGAATTAGTTTTGTCAACTTAATCCCAAAGCAGGGCAGTGAAGGATGAGACACAGGGGGAGGAAAAGTCTGATGAAAAAAAACAAAGAGTTTTGGCTAGGTCGGCAGCGCAGTGTAGAAAATACTGAAAATGAGACAGTGAAGGAGAAAGGGAAATAAAAATATTCATGGGCAAACTATTTCTTCAAAATTTGCTATAGGCCATTGCTGTGACTGCATTTTGCTCAATGACCCTGGGTATGAGGTAGTTAGGTAGTACAATGGACAGAATGTCATGTCTTGAGGAAGGAAGATTTGAGTTCAAATTTTGCCTCAGATGTTTACTAGTTGTGTGAAGCTGGGCAAGTCACTTAACTGTCCCAGTTTTCTCATTTGTAAAATAAACTGGAGAAGGAAATGGCAAACTACACCGGTATCTTTGTCAAGAAAAGCCCAAATGGGGTCAGAAAGAGCAGGACACAACTAAACAACAATAATAGCATGACCTTGGGCAAGTAACTTCACTGCTTAGCTTCCTAATTTTGTAAAATAGTAATGATAATATATCATGCTGAAGTGGAAAAAGTACAGAAACCTGAATTCAAATTCTGACTTTGCCACTTACTAGATCTGTGACTTATAGCAAGGCATTTAAGTTGTTTTCACCTCTCAGTTCCCTTATTTGTAAAGTGAGAATAATAATTATTCCAACTCAGAATTTTTCCCCCCTGAGGCAATTAAGATTAAGTGACTTGCCCAGGGTCACACAGCTAGGAAGTGTTAAGTGTCTAAGACTAGATTTCAACTCAGGTCCTCCTGACTTCAGGGCTGGTGTTCTATCCACTGCATCAACTAGCTGCCCCCCAGTGAGAATAATAATAATTGCATTAGTTACATCACAGGATTTTTGTAGGAATAATGTGCTTTATAAATATTAAAGTACCATTAGATTATGAATTCTTCTTGTAGCTATGTTACTTAGAAATAATTTTTTAAGGAACACCTTTTCCATAGTTATTCAGAAAGATCTTTGCAAAGACCATCCATTTGGAAGCAGGAAGAAAATTTAGTGGGAAGGGGGATTGGAGTATGTGTGTATCTGAGAACAATAAACATGAACAAAGATATTGGGGAGCCATATGACCCTAAGGGCTAGTTCTTGATGGTTACTAGCACAATGTCACAGGTAATCTTGCTCCTGAAGAAATCATTGATTGGTCAGCCACTAGTTGATATCTTTTCCATGGCAGCTGGGTCATTTAGCATTGCAAATAACATGCTAGAGAACTGCGGAGGCAGTTTGAGTGTGTGACATTTCAGAAAAAAGGGGAAGTTAGTGGTTTTCCTTAGTGGCTTTGATGGGTGGCAAGTGGGCAGAGGAGAATCAGAAAAACAATTTATGTTATATGAGACACCGACAAATACTTGAGCATGGTGCTCAGAGGCTACACAATAATTTTAATCCTTATCATGTCTGTCCTCTTGGAAGTTCTCATTAATTGCCTCTGCTCTTGTCTCATTCCAAATGTGGAAACAGTCATTTTAAAGGCTCTACCAGGTCATAGGAATCACCCTTTTGTGGATATCTGAAGGCAGCATCATGAGCTCAGATAATGGGATTACATGAGCCAAAAAGAAGCATAACTTCAAGAGGCATTTTATCAGCTCACTTTAGAATGTTCAAAAAGTAGAATAAATGGTCCAAGTAAGTAGATAATTGCTACTTATTTGTCATCATCTACTGTAGAGGATGGAGAAATAAAAATGTTCTATGAAGAAATAAAATGCTTTTCCAAACCAAATCAACATATACTATCATAACTGATGACTTTGTTGTGTAGGTGGATAAAGAGGGAAGATAGCAAAGAAAAAAAAGTTGGTAAATAAATTTCATGGTTAAGTAATGAAAGGCATCAAAGTTACATAAATTATTCAGAAATTTTGCCACAGTGGATAGAATACTAAACCTAGAATTAGGAAGATTTGTCTTCCTGAGTTAAAATCTGGCTTCAGACACTTATAAGCTGTATGACCCTGGGAAAGTCACTTAACCCTCTTTGCCTCAGTTTTCTCATCTATCAAATGAGCTAAAAAAAAAAAAAATGACAAACCACGCTAGTATCTTTGCCGAGAAAACCCCAAGGGGTCACAAAGAGGACTGAACTGACTAAACAACAAACCAAAACACCTATGTTTTGAAATGTTTTCTTCAAGAAGATCATCAAAAAATGATTGATATGTTGAGGACTTAACATCACAAAAAATGAAATTGACTATCTTATAACATTTATAAAATGAAAGCAAAATAATTTATTGATTAGAGAAAAAGTGAAAATTAATATCAAATTAGAGGGAAATGTAAAGATGAAGATGAAAACAACAAGAACACTTAGAACGGCTATGTTTAATCTACTAAAATTATGTGAAAAGTGAAATTGGATAAAAGTAAAGACACAAAAGTAAAGACACTGATTTTGTTACCAACAGTCCTTAGACATTTGAATGATATAAAATAGCTTTTATAATGAAGTGGTCAAAAAGTTGGGAAGTTAGTTTAACCAATAAATTATTGATGTCCTGCCAATCAGAGTAATATGACAGCCTAGGGCAATTTAGATTAATTGTAAATCTTTACAAAGGAAAAATATAACATATTATTGTCTCAGGTTGATAGGAGAACCACAAATAGATGTAAAATGTAATCAACTTGTCAGAATTTCTATAGAAACGTAGACTTCTCATTGCTGACGATGGAATCACTATATCTGGATGTTAACATCTTCATAGTACCCAATAAACAAGGAGAGAGGGGAAAATGATATTTAAAAACCTGAAATTAAAGAGAAAAAAAGCAACTGAATTTGACCAAGAAGAAATTAGTGATAGATACAAAATACAAGGAAATATTATAGAAAGAACATGGGATTTGGAGTCAGAGAATCTATGTTCAACTCTTACATCTGTTAATTTACTACTAAAGTGATTGACCTTGAGCAATTTACCTGGGCTTCTTTTCTTCCTTTGTAAAATGAGAAATTTGAACTAAATATCTCCATGGTGTCTTCCAACTCTAAATCCTATGATCAAATATTTTAAATTTCCTGTCACTGTGTTTATTTGTGCACAGTGTCTCCACCCAGTAAAATATAAACTCCTTGAGATAGGAACTATTTTGTATGTGTCTTTGTATTGTCAGAACCTAGCATAGTGCCTTATATAAATAGGAAATGCTCTCCTTGTAGGCCAGTTTCAATTAAACTGAATTAAAAGCACTCAGAGAGTGATTGTGAAGATACCACAAAGAGAGGAAAATTCCAGAACAATACAAAATGTCATGCATTGTATTGTTTATTTAAAAAGGCAACAAAAAAGACATCAATAGTTACAAAGTCAAATACCTTGTTTTTCACTTCTATAAAATCATTATGATAATTTCTATCCATGCATTGAGGATATTTCTGATCAAGATGCTAGAGGGGCTCAGCTCAACTTTTAAAATTGAATCTCTATAGCAGCTCACTCCTTCACAATCACTCAATTGAATGAGTTAAAAAAAAAACTACAAATTAATCATAAAAATTTAGTATAATAAAATGCAGAATCTTTTATGCAAATATGAAGATCATATCAGATATATCATGTTGCAGTAGATCTGCAAATGTTTAACAACCAAAAAATTGTATGCAAGATACAATTTTAAGTTTAATTCTTCAGTACTTTCTCCATCATTTTCTTACATCTTAAATCAACAAAACTATATAATTCATGCTCTGATATGATTTGCCAATTTCTAGGGGTAAATTGCTCACATGGAAAATTGAACAATTAGCTCTTCAAGAGCTTCATTTCTTTCCCTCAGCAAAGGATTTGAGAGTCTCATTCTCCCTTTCAGAAAGCAAGATAGAGAGATAAAGGCTAGAAAATGGTATATTTATATGCATTTAGAACTTAATGAATGATCAGATTAAGAGAACAGTCATGGCTTTTTTCAACAATGAAGTGATTCAGGCCAATTTCAAAAGACTTGTGATAGAGAAAACTATCTGCATCCAAAGAGAGGTCTATGGGGACTAAATGTGGATCACAACATAGGATTTTCACCATTTGTTGTTGTTGTTTGCTTGCTTTTTTCTTTCTTTCTCATTTTTTTTCTTTTTGATCTGATTTCTCTTGCACAACAAGATAAATGTGGAAATGTGTTTAGAAGAATTATATATGTTTAACCTATATTGGATTACTTGCTATCTAAGGGAGGGATGTAGGAGGAAGGAAGGGAGAAAAAATTGGAGCAGAAAATTTTACAAGGGTGAATGTTGAAAACTATCTATGTCTATGTTTTGAAAATAAAAAGCTATTATTTTTTAAAATGTAGAAAAAACCCAACCATTAGGTATCCACAAGGCTCTGTACTGGGTAATGGGAAGAAATATAGGACAGATTCAGTTCTCAAGGAGCTTTCAATCCAATTGGGAGTGGTATAGAGCTAAATGAACATGTAGCTATGGTATCAGGGAGAATGAGAAAAAGGTTGATCTAAGGTTTTACTGAGACATTTAAGGAAGGAATGATTAAATCACTTCTAGTTGAGGATAGATAGGTAGGTCAGGAAAAAGCTTCAAAGAACATTAGGGAGGGACTTTGACATAGATGAGGAGGCACAGGAAAATATATTTGAGGTGTAGTACTATGATGAAAAAACAATCTAGGAAAAGCTTTTTCTCAGAGCTCTGACCTCAGAAAACCACGTTTCCAGAATAGGACCTCAGATACTTGACAATTCTGTGTATAAGCAAGACAATTCAATTTCCCAAGATATGAGCACTGGGTTTCACTTGAAACCAGATTTTAAGGAAGTGAATGTTGACACGGCAGAATTTTAAGAACTGTCAACTTTCTCAACACCTACCCCAGAAATGACATCCTTGTCATGAGATACAGCTGGGAGCTTGTCATCCCTGCTGTGCAGTCCCAGGATATAAGAAGTATCTGGTTCCAAAATGGAATGTAGTTTTCTCAGGGGTGATCAGAATTTTTTAAATTCAAGTTCAGTTGTGACATTTTTTTTTTCTCCCTGAGGCTTATAATTTCTCCTCAGGCTCTAGACAAGGTAAACATACCTGAATTTTATGTTTGTGACTGGCTAGTCTTTAGTAAAATACCTCAATCTAAGTTCAATGGGGTTTACAAAAAAATGAAATAACAACCACTTACAATTCTATAGGACTTCAAGGTTTACAAAATTTTCTCCTCATAATAACCCTGTGAGGCAGATGGTAAAAGAACTATTACCCTCATTTTATAAATAAGAAGTGACAGCCAGAATCTGAACCAGGTAGCCTAATTCCAGTGCCTTTAAAGCATATTGCCTTAGGAAGAAGTGAGAGGCAACATAACAGAGGGGGGGGCGGGGGAAATGACCTCTAGCATTTTTATAACTCTAAACCTAAGATCCTGTGACTACTCAAACTTTCCCAAGTGTGTAATGGGGAAAGGAAGGAGAAATAGGATTGCTTTAAAATATGCACCCTCTTTTAAGGAGTCACTTTTCCAAGGAATATGCTTTCTTGACACTATGGTTCTAGTTCATAATTGTGCACTACTCTTTGGAACGGAGGCAGCTAGGTGGTACAGTGGATAAAGTGTTGAGTCAGGAAGCCTTAAGTAAAAATCTGGCCTCAGACACTCAGACACTCACCTCTGTTTACCTCAGTTTCCTTATCTGTAAAATGAGCTGGAGAGGCAAATGGTAAACTACTCTAGTATCCTTGCCAAGAAAATCTCAGATGGGGTCACAAAGAATTGAAAATTGCCAAAAACTTGGAATAGGAGACATCTGACTTCAAGGGATAGGAATTTTAAAATTTATTTATTTAAATTAAAATTTAAAAAAAAAGGAATTTTAAAAGTGAACATGCATTAGTGGGAATAGGGAATATGTAAGGTATATTCAGGTATGTGGAACAGCAAATAAATAAATAATATATAATGAATGAATGGATAAAGGCAGAAAGGTAATATAGCTGAGGTACAGGGTAGACTTATTATTGTTCAGTTATTTCTGTGTCTGGGGTTTTCTTGGCAAAGATACTGGAATAGTTTGCTATTTCCTTCTGTGGCTGTATCCTCATTTTCACAGATAAGGAACTAAGGCTAAAGGGGTTAAGTGATTTATCCAGGGCCACACAGATTGTGTAATAGTGGATTTGAAGTTGTGTCTTCGTGCTCTAGGCCCAGTACTCCATTCATTACACTACATAGTTGCCCCCAGAGTAGACTATCCTGGCATTATTATTAGACTAAGATTGGTGAGTAGGTGGAGTTGGGGGAGAGGGGTTTGTAGCAATAATTTAGACAGAAAACCTTATTAGATTGTATACTACTAGATTGTAGTGTTTTATCTTTATGTTACTTGTCTCATTCCCCATTTTCTTCTGGGAGCCAGCGTGCCATTTGACATTCTTAAAATCTTAAAAAATCAAGATATACTTTCTTCCATCTGAGATGTTTTAGCTGCTAGATTGTAGGTAAAGAAAGAGAGCTCTAAATTTAAGTCACTTTAACCACGCAGACAAACTGATTGCTTTGTCACTAAAATAAGGCTAACACTAATTTCCAGGGATACTGACTACTTATATGAGCTTGAGATTCCTACAAATATCAAATTTCCCATCCAGAGTCAGTTTACTGAAAATTCTGAAATTCTTTTCACCTAAGGCTCCAGGATAAAGGACAGGAGAAATCCAGCTTGCTCTGTTGGCCACTATAGGCCTGGAGCACACCAAAAGGCTTCTCTATTAAAGTCTCAGCAGCTCTCTCCCTTGTAGAAGACTTACCTAGCCCCAGGTTAGAGATGGTTTCCAGCTCTTTAAAGTTGTTGGCTTCCAAAATCGCCTGAGGCAGTCTTAAGGTGAAGGGCAGCAAATCTCTGTAACAGCACACACATGAGAGAAGGGAGAGGGAATATTGGGGAGAGAGAGGAAAAGAGAAATGAAAAATACATGGGATGATATGAAGAACTCATGAATGACAGATAGTCCCTAAGGTCCTTTCCATTCTAACAATCCATTTTCTAACAGCTTTTTTGGTGTTAGTAAGTCCTAGCATTTTCATTTTCATATTCCAACACATGTTCTAAGATACATTTCATGCCAAATGTCTAATGAATCATGAATTTTTTAGCATTTGGGAACAATGGTAACAGTCCTATTTCTTTTGACACCCTAGTTGTTAGTCTTTTTTTTAAATTAAAGTTTATATATATATGTATGTATGTATGTATACACACACATATATGTATGTATATTCCTTTTTGATTTGATTTTTCTTGTACAGTGGAGATATGTTCAGAAGAACTGCACATGTTTACATGTTTAACCTACATTGGATTACTTACTGTTTAGGGGACGGGGGAAGGGAGGGAGAAAAATTTGGAACACAAGTTTTTTGCAGGGTGAATGTTGGAAACTATCTTTGCATGTATTTTGAAAATAAAAACTATTATTAAAAAAAATCTATATTTGCCTCTCTATTGCTTTTACAGGCTGATCTTAACTCTTCTTCTGGGACTAATAAATAAGATTAATTCATCCTCCATATGGTAGCTCTTCAAATTCTTGAGAATAGCTACCATTATCCTCATTTCTTTGCTTTTCCAGGCTAATAAGTTCTTCCAAATGCTTCTCATATGTTGTAATCTTGGATCCTCTCACTGACCAGGTCACTTTCATTTGTTTTCACTCTCATGTGTCAATGTCCTTTCTAAAATATTACTCTCCAAACAGAGTGTGATATGCCATTTCTGGGATTAGTAATGTCCATGTTAATGCAGGAAAGAAGGGTTTGTTAAGCTTATCCAGTATGTCAGGTACTGTGTTAAATGCCTCACAAATATTATTTCATTTAATCTTCACAGCAATCCTGGGAAGTAGTTACTATTATCTTATTTTACAATGGACAAAACTTAGGTGACTTACCTAGGGTCACATAGCTAGTAAATGTCTGAAGTTGCATTTGAATTTAGGTTTTTATAGCTCTAGGCCTAATACTCCATTCATCGTATCACTTTATATATCAGCTTTCCTGCCCCATTCCTTGCCATGTTGCTTTGCTGACTCATTTTGAGCTTGTATTCCATAAAAAATTCTTGGATTTTTACCAGAAATCCATTCTTTTGCTTTATGTCTCCTGAATTAGTGAAGTTGAATCTTTGAACCCAAAAGTAAGACTACATTTTTCTTTATTAGATTCCATCTTATTGAATGGCTTTGGCCCATTATCCTAAACTATCAAGATCTTTTTAGATCATAGCTCTGTTACCTAACATATTAGCTCTCCCTCTTAGTAACCCTTTTGGAATATAAAGGCCTTTGGAAAGATTTACATGAACTGAAACTGAGTGAAACAAGCAGAACCAGGAATACATGGTACACCATAACAGCAAGAATGTACAATGATCAACTATGAAAAGCTCGGTGCTTCTCAGTGGTTCAGTATTCCAAAGCAATTCCAATAGACTCTGGACAGAAAATGCCATCTGCATCAAGTTAAAGATCTAAGGAGACTGAATGTAAATCAACACATGCTCTGTTCACTTCTTTTTTCTGTTTTTTTTTTTTTAATCTCTTCCATGATTTTTCTCTCCCAAAATGATTCATGAAGCAATATGTAATAAAGATAAATAAACTTATTGCAAATTAAAAAAAAAAAAAAGGAATGTAAAGGCATCAGTATCAGAGACTTTCCTACTTAATTTGTATCCTCAATGCTTTGCTCATATTAAGTGCGAAATAAATGCTCCCTTCTTTACAACTGGATGGTGCAGTGGATAGAGCACTGGAAGAGTCAGGAAGACTTGACTAGGCAGGTTAGTCTGGACAAGTCACTTAATCTCTTCCTGCTCAGTTCCCTCATCTATAAAATAGGACTAATAGTAGCACCCCCTTCTCAGGGTTGTGAAGATCAGATGAGTTAGCATATGTGTTATGGCAAAGGACTAGAAATTTGGGGGATGCATATCAATGGAGAATGACTGAATAAGCTGTGGTATAAGGCTGTGATAGAATACTAATGTGCTGTGAAAAGTGACAAGTAGATTGATTTTAGGAAGACATGGAAAGATTTCCATGAAATGAATTTAGTAGAACAAAGAAACTGTTGTATACAGCTGTTATACTGCTGCTGTAACAGCAATATTATTTGAAGAATAAATGTGAATGACTAAGCTGTTCTAAGTTATGTGAATATTTAAATCAACTACAAAGGACCTATGAAGGACCTACTATCCATCTTCAGAGAAAGAAATGATATATAGTACTATGTATTATGTAGTTTCACATATATATTTCTGTGTCAAATGTTAGCCTTTTTAAGTGTAGGGTTGGAAGGCAAGGAAGGGAACAGCTTGGATCTCAAATGTAACCAAAAAAGCCTATATGTGAGTGTGTATATATATTTTTAAAAGCGATAACATATGTAAATCACTTAATGTCAGAACACTATTAAATGCTGTTTCTTTCCTTTCTCCCTTCCCCATCTCTCTCTCCCTTCTTCCTTCCTTCCTTTCTTTCCTCCCTTTCTCCCCCCTCTCTTCCTTCTTCCCTTCTTCCCTCTTTCTCTCCTTTCCTGCCTTCCTTCCTTTTTTCTCTTCTTCTCTCCCTCCCTCCCTTCTTTCTTCAGAATTGTCTGTATATTCATCAGATAATTGAATCAGGAGATGCTCTTTAATATGATACTTTGAAAATACCTTCTGAGAGACTGCAAAGAAAAATAGTATTTTCTTTCTAATCAAAGTCTTTGCTTGGAGTTTCTGAATCAGTGTAAATTCAAGCCCTTACTACCTAAGGCCGAAGAACAGAAGATGTACTTCATTGGAAAAGAACAAGAATTGTCATTTTCAGTCATGTCCTACTCTTTATAGACTCTTTTGGGTTTGCTTGGCAAAAATAGTGAAGTTGTTCGCAATTTTCTAGTTCATTTTAGATGAGAAAACTGAGACAAACAGAATTGACTTGCCCAGGGTCACTCAGCTAGTTAAGTGTCTGAGGCCAGATTTTAACTTAAGAAGATGAGCCTTCCTGATTCAGTGATATCCACTGTCCCAAGATGGGAACCCAGAGATGGAACTGCTGGCTCCAGCCACATTATTATGGGACCACAGACTCATTTCCAGCTCTTCTATTTACTAGCTGTGTGACTTTGATCTCACTTCATCTTTTAGATCTCAGACTTCTCTCTCTCTCTCTTTTTTTTAAAGGGATAATACAAGACTAACTCCCAGGGTTCTTTGAAGTTTGAAAGAGAAAATTAGAGCCCTTGGTTACTATTCACAATGAGCAAAGAGCCTTACTGGAGGCTTTTACTTTTTTCTCCTTTTCGTTTCACTAGCCACAAACATAAAATCAGATTTCTGAAATTAATGTGAAATAATGAGAATGGCTTTGAAAGGTATGATGACATAGTGGGTAGAGAGCTGAGTTGGGAACCAGAAAGAGCTGGATTCATATTCTACCCCTGATATATATTGATTGTGTGACCCTGTGAAAATTACTTATTAACCCCTACTGCTCTGGGCACTTCTTTAAGACAATTATTTACAGAAAAGGTGTTGATTGCATTGTTAGAGGGATATCTCTCCCTTGAGAATTCCCTTCACCAATGATATCCCAAATCTAATCCCTACCCTAATAATAGCTTACATTTATATAGAGCTTAAGAGTTTATAAAATGTTTTTCTCACAATAATCCTAGGAGATAGGGAAGTATTATTATTCCTCTTACTTTTACATCCCCCAAGTTAAACAGCCCAAGTCAAATATACGTTGCCCAAAGATGGGCCAATAAACCATGGCTTCCTGAATGAAGAACTACTCAATTTCTTTTTCTTGGCTTAATGTTTTGACTTATTGTCAGGTCAATGATGAAAAGTATACCCAAGATGATTCTAAAGCACTCATCATTATCAAACTGAACTAATTATGATACAATGTAGTAGATAAGGAAGAACACTGAAATGATTTTGAGCACCAGTTGGGACAAGTAGGTGGCAAAGTGGGTAGGCTGCTACCAGCCTACAAGCAAGAAGCACTTCATTCAAATCTGGCCTCACACATAGCAAGTCACTTGACTCTATTTGCCTCAGTTTCCTCACTAAAAAAATGAACTGGAGAAGGAGATGGCAAAATGTTCTAGTATCTTTCCCAAGAAAACCTCAAATGGGGTCATGAAGATTCAGATAAAACTAAACACTGAAGTGTAACCTTGGGTAAAGTACTTCCTTTCTCTGGGACTCATTTCCTCCATAGGTAGTATGAGGGGTTAGAAGATCTTTAAGGGAATTTCCAATTCTAAATTCTAAGAACGAAAATATACTTTAAGAAATGACTTTACACACATTATTCACTTAATCCTCATAATTAAATAGTAAAATGGGAAAGAAAATCTCTGCGAGTAACTGTCAGAGGTGGAATTCAAATCTGTGAAATCTGTGGACCTTTGGCTATGGAAAATGGGGCTGGGGAAAGCTGCTCCCTAGGGCAGTGATTCAAGGTGAAAACTTAACTAAGGTTAAAAAAGAAATATGACTCCTATCTATCTATCTGATGTTCAGTCACATCTAATTCTCTGGGAGCCCATTTGGGATTTTCTTGGCAAAGACCTTCTTCTCCAATTCATTTGACAGATGAGAAATTGAGAAAAACAGGATTAAGTGACTTGCCCAGAGTCATACAGTTAGGTTTTGAGACCTAGGTTTCCAGGAAGGCTAGTGTTTCAGAGTCCAGAGCTAACACTTTGTGCATTATGGCACCACCTGAACAGCCCTGGACATATACATATAGCTGTCCCCAATTCCTCCTATTATCAAGGCAAATTGGGTTGGACTCTCTCCCCTTTCTTAAATCCCCATGCCTCCATGTTGGCCTTTTGTAAGCTCTCTTACTCTTTCAAACTAGCCTTTGATGTTCATTCTAATCAAGTGACTTTTTTCTGTCATCAGACCCCTTTGACAGTCTTATGGGGCTTATTGATCTCTTCTCAGAATAATGTTTTAAATAAATAAAATTTATATTATTATAAAGGAAATCAATTATATTGAAATATAGTTATTAAAACATCATGGATACTAGGTCAAGAATCCCAGTTCTAACCTACTTTTACACTGAGAGAAATATACTGAAGAATGCATGAAATATCTTGGATCTTGATTTGAAAGAGACATAGCTTGTCCAAGACAATTCCAATGGACTTGAAATGGAAAATGTCATCCACATCCAGAGAAAGACATATAGATTGAATGTGGATCAAAACATAGCATTTTCATCTTTTGGAGAGTCTGTTTGCTTTTTCTTTCTTATAATTTTTCCCTTTTGGTCTCATTTTTCTTGTACATGATAAATGTGTTTAAAAGGATTACATATGTTTAACCTATATCAGATTGTTTGCTGTCTTGGGGAGGCAGGAGGTAAGGGAGGTAAGGAGAAAACATTTGAAAGATAAAAGTCTTGTAAAAATGAGTGTTGTAAATTATCTTTACATATAATTAGAAAAATAAAATACTATTGAGGAAAAAAAAAAGAGAGAGAGACCACAGGGATCATCTAGTCTAATCCTCTTATTTTACATATGAGGAAACTGAGGTGCAAAGGGTTAAGTGACTTGTCCAGGATCACACAGATAGTGAGAATCCAAGATGGTATTTGAACCAAGATCCTCTGATTCTAAGGTGAGTATTCTTCCATTTAACTATACCCAAGTCTGCTATGGATAACCTCAGTTCCTTTACCTTCCTTAGTAATAGCTTTGATGGTCTGAGTTTGTCAGTGATTAGAAGAATAGTTACCTGTTTTGCATAAATGTACATGTATAATCTTTATTAAATTGTTTGCCTTCCCTCAAGGGAAGGGAGAGAAGGAATTCAGAACTTAATTTTTTTAAATGTTTATTTTTGTTTACATTTAATTAAAAAAAAAAGATTAATTACCCTTAGGGACAAAAGGGAAAATTAGCTGAGTTCTACTTACCTACTGACACAGTAGAAAGCTATCAATTTGAAGATATCCTCAAATACGAGAACCGATCCTTCCAGGTACAGGACTGAGGAGAGACACAGAAAAACCTTTCAGTGAATATTTTCCTTTAGTGGTTGGTTAGAGAAAGGGAGAGATGAAGGGAAAGGGGAGTGGAAGGTGTAAGGAAACAAGAATGTCTCATTCCTTCACTGAAGTCCTTTTCTGATGTTATGGTATGCAGGGGACCCTGGGCTCTTGAAAATTTTTCCTGTAGATTCCATTACACTGTGAACTTTTTGATAGTAAGGATTGTCTTTAGTCTTTTTTTGAAACCCCAGTACTTAGCACAGTGCCTGGCACATTGCAGGCTCTTAATAAATGCTTTATGTCTGATAGACTGATAGATTGATAGACTGATAGATTGCACTCTTGTCCTTGAGTTCAAATCCAGTCTCAGAAATAGCTGTATCATTTCACCCTGTTTGCCTCAGGTTACTCATCTGAAAAATGAACTGGAGAAGGAAATGACAAACTACTCCAGTATCTTTTGCCAAGAAAACCTCAAATGGGGTCAGATACCAAACAGCAGCATTATATGCTTGGGATTGTGCTTAGAGATGTGGATGGTAAAAAAGGGAAAAGCAGTCCCTAGCTTCAAGGAGCTCATAATCTAATGGGGGAAGACAACAAGCAAATATATACACAACAAGATATCTACAGCGTACATAGGAAATAATTCACAGAAGGAAGGCATCGGAAGTCAGAGTAATTGGGGAAGACTTTTTATAGAAGGTAGGATTTTATTACGACTTAAAGGAAACCAGGGAGGGCAGTAGTTAGATGGGAGGAAGGAGAGCATCCCAGGCACAGAGAATGGCCAGGGAGAATGTCCATAGCCAAGAAAGATTGAGGGTCCTTTTTTTTTTTTTTTTTTTTTTTTGTGGAACAACCAGAAGGTTTGAAGAGTATGTGTTAAGTAGCCTGGAAAATTAGAAAGGAAATAGCTAAATTATAAAGGTCTTTGAATGCCAAACAGAGCATTTTATATTTGATCCTGGAAGCAATTAGGTCCCACTATAGTTTACTGAGTTGAGGGTGAGGGAGATAACCAGATCTATGCTTTTGGAAAATCACTTTAGTGGCTGAATAGAGTATGACCTGGAGAGAGAAGAAACTTGAATCATTCTCATTTTATTGTTGTTAGTCACTTGTTTCAGGCAATTTTCTCATTTGTAATTAGAGGATAATAATAACAGCTACCTCACAAAGTAGTTGTTGAGAATCAAATGAGACAGCATAAATAAAGTACTTTTTAGATCTTAAAACACTAGGTTTAATAGTTTTTAATCCTGAATTTGAAAGTCCACAAGTTCAAGGTTTTTTTTTTTTAAATTATTATTATTGTTGTTTTATTTTTATTGTTGTTATTTGCCCTTCATTCTTAAAGAGGGTCATAAAATCACGAAAATGAGACCACGGCACTTAATTGGATTTCAATGAGGGAAGGCTATGAAAGTTATCTGTTTCATTTTCTCCTCCAGAGCCATCTGTGTGTAGTGACAAGATATAGATCAGGATGACTGGAGATGACCATACATTTCAAGTGTTGATTTCTTCAAAAGTATTCTCCCTTGGAAGAAGAAAATCATCAAATGTGGCCCATATGACTGTTTGAACCATATTATGGGAGTGTAGGAGATCTGAACCTTGCCAGCTCTCCCACATATGCTTGGGAGTTGCCTAGACAGTAGAAGTAGAAAATGAACAAGAATTAAGCATTCCTCCCACCCCTTAACATGCCTTTGCCTTTTGAAGGAATCTGTTCCATACTTGAAACATATACTGTGCATTGAATGCCTAGGAATTAGGGGCCCACACTTTATTTTAGAGATTTTTTTGGATTGACTTTAGGATTCTTTTTTTTTTTTCTTGTGCAGCATGATAATTGTATAAATATGTGTACATATATTGGATTTAACATATATTTCTACCATATTTAACATATATTAAATTACTTGCCATGTACGGGAGGGTATAGAGAAGGGGGGGGGGTTGGAACACAAGATTATACAAGGGCTAATATTAAAGATTGCCCATTATTTTGAAAAATAAAAAGCTTTAATTAAAAAAAAAAGATGTAGGCAAAGAGTTAAAGAGAAGAAATGGCCCTTTAGAGTAGATTTTCCCTAAAACCAATCCCAGTCCACATGTTCCCAGAATTCTTGCTGAAAAGTCCCTGGTCCAGGGGACATCTTACTAGGAGGGCTAGTGCCTCATCAGACATAAATGTGACCTGGAATTCTTTGGAGAATTTAAGCAGATCTCAAAATTTGGTAAGTGTTCTCAAAATGTAAAATTTTCAAATATAGGTCTAGCAATGAACAACTATATTTATTGTCTAAGGATCAAACTAGCAAAGAGTAGAGAAGATTCTGTTTCTAGGTTAGGCTTTTAGGTGCCTAATTTTTTTGGCCATAACTGATAAAAAAGAGTCTATTTATTTCATCATAATTTCAACCCTCAAAAATTGAGGAAGTGACTAGAGGACCTTTTATTCAGGACCTGATTTTGACCATTTCAAAGGTGCTGGCTGTTGATATAGACACGGCAAGAATCATGGGAGTAGATTACTTCTTTAGTATCAATTTTATCTCCTTATAGAGAATGAGTGATAAATTAGGATAGCCTGATTTAACATTAAATATGAATGGATTAGAGAAAGAGAGGTAGGATACCCTGGCCTAACATTTTACTGAGGAAGTTGGCCCAAGAAGGGGGAGGTGTTTTCAAGAATGAATTTTTGAAGAAACAAACCAATCTTACTTCCTATTTTTGACAACGTATCTGATGCAGGATCAGAAGAATGTTGTGAAGACAGGATATTTAGATTTCAGCAAATCATTTGACAAAATTTTTCAGGCTTGTGAATAATACGGGAAGATGATGATTATAGGATAGAAAAGTTAAATGGGTTGCAAACTGATAGAATGATCTGTACCAAAAGAATAATCAATAATGTTAATAATTAAATGATGGAAAATAATTAAGTAATAGTTAATAATGTCAATTTAGGGGGGCATCTTTAGGGTAATATTCCAGTTTTTGTCTTGATGTTTTTCAGCAGTTTTGTCAATGACTTTATCAATGCCAAAGAAGGAGAGTTCAAGTCAACAAGCAGCTTCTTTGTGCCAAGCACTTCCCCAAAATGCTAGGGATTTTTTGAAAAGGTGAAAAACAATCCGTACTTTCAAGAAGTTCACAGTCTAATGAATAAGACTATGCAAACAACTATGTATCAATAGGTTACAATTCAGATGAGATGAAAGTCATCTCAAAGTGAAGGCACTAAGATTAAGGAACGCTGGGAAAGGCTTCCTGCAGAAAATGATTGAGACCTGAAGAAAGTCAAGGAATACAGGTAGTAGAGTTGAGGAAGAAGAGAATTTCAGGCATGGGGAATAGCCAGGGAAAATATCAGAATAGGAGATGGAGCATTAATGTGACATGGGCAGCAAGAGGTCAGTTGTAGTGATCGATAGATCACTACATTTGGGTCCAAGAAATCAACTTCCTAAAACGAAGGATGATGAAGGTTGATTGGAAAGTGGCTCATTTAAAAACAAGTATTCTAATAAATAAAGCATTACTTCAGAAGACTTATGGTAAAACACACCTCTCTAAATAGAAGTGATACTACTTTTTATAGGTGTGGAATGAAGCATACATCCTCAGACATGACCAAGTATTTGTTTTTAATTATATTCATGTATTAAAGGTTTCCTCTAACATTTCTCTTTCCTCTAACATCCTAAATCATTAGGAAATAATTCAAAAGAAGAAAAAAAATAGTATCAATAAAATGTTTATTTTTTTGAGAACAAAAAACAAAATGGTCTGGGGGTTTTAATGTTAATTCGGTATGCATCAATAGTCTAGTGCAGCAGCCAAAAGAACTAATGGGTAAAATTAAAAGTTCAATGGTGTCCAAAATAAGGAAATCATGGCCTATCCTAGTCAGTGCTTGGATACAACACATTTCATGAAGGACACTCTTGATGTGGAGAATATTCAGGAAGGTGACCAGCATGCTGAAATACCTCAAGACCATGTCATATAAGGAACTGAAGAAATGAAGGATGATTGGTTAGAGAAGACTAGTAAGAAATTCCAGAGCTGCCTCCCAGTATGTGGATGCTCTCAGAGGGAAGAAAATAGATTATTTAGTTTGGCTCCAGGACATTAACCTAAGAGGAATGGGTAGTGGAATTTGCAGGAAAACTGAGGTCTGAAGGAACAAAAAACTTCCTAATAGAGCTGACTAAGATAATCTCTCAACTAATCAATAACAAATAATCATGAAGCATCTCCTATGTACTAATCACTATGCTGAGCTTTAGGGATACAAATACAAAGTATAAAAGAATCCCTCCTTTAAAGGAAGTGCTGGCTTTCCCCTAGTTCTTCAAAGACAGGCTGTCTCCCTATCTGTAATGTTGTGGAGGAATTCTTTGTTATATATATATATCAAACTTAGTGGTTCTTTAAAAAATTGTCCAGAGACCTTGGGAGTTGCCAAAGACACTTTCAAGGGGCCCAAGAGTCAAAGCTATTTTTTGTAATAATACTAAAATGTTTTAATTTCTAATGTGGTAAACATCTATAGATATAACCTATATAAATAAAACTGCAGGAGAAGGGGCAGTCACTTTTCAGAATCCTGAGAACAAAAAGATAGAGAATTGCTGAACTAAATGGTTCCCTGGGGTTTCAGTCCTTGTATGTGAAAGATGTACCCATGGTGATAAAATTACACACCCTTAAGAACTTGAACTAAGTGCTGCTAGCAAGGAGAAAGTAGTTGGAAGGAAGGGAAGTGTCAGCCCTAAACCCACAAAGCTATCCCTTTTTGGGGGGCAGAGGTTAAGAGTGGGAAAAGAGAGCATATTTCAAAAATAATATATAGCTCAATGCCTGGCACTTAAAAAATGCTTATAAATTTGATTTTAAAAAGGGACGATGGAGAGAATTTGTGGAGATTCACTTGAAAATATGATACAGAGCTAGGAGATAAATGCAAATGTTGGCCAACCTTGGATCTAAATACTGAACATTTTGCTTTGCAGTAGGTTTTTGTTTTATTTTTTGTTTTCTGTTTCATGAGACGCTAATCCTTAATTTGCAAAAAGTTCTTTGTCATGTGAGCTATTATGTAACGTGGGAAGGCTGAGTTTTTTTCTCTTGTATCCAAGAAAGTTCAGGTAGAAGCCTGTAGAAACTCTAGGTTTAGACAACACTTAGCAGCTGGAGTGGAATCTGGGCAATCCCTGTAAAAAATTGTTCTGGTTCCTAGGCAAGTTGAAGGAATCCTGGTTAGATATGGACCCCCAGATACTTTTTTTAAAGGAGAGTTTGAGGGGTAGAGTGAGTTAGGTTTAGTCTTTACAAATAGTAATTGAGTGGAGCTAGTCTTATTCTCTTCTGTCCCTTACTAGCTAACTCCTCTCAAATAGATCAGAGTAATATTAATTAGTAGTAATAACTATATTTTTATGTTTGTGATAGGAACATTTAAATGTTATTTTATTTTATTTTATTTTCATATATATTGTTTTAATATTTTTTCCCTTGATTATACATATACATCCATTTTTTAAAAACACATTTCTTTCTGAACCATGTTGGGAGAGAAAAATCAGAACAAAAGGGAAAAGCCACAAAAAAAAAAAAAACAGAAGAAAAAGGCGGGGGGGGAAGTGAACATAGCATGTGTTGATTACATTCAATCTTCATAGTTCTCTCTGGATGCAGATGGCATTTTCTGTGCAAAGTTTATTGGTCTTGCCTTGGATTACTGACCTGTTGAGAAGAAGCAAGTCTTTCATAGTTGATCATTGCACAATGTTGCTGTTACTGTGTATGATGTATTCTTGATTGTGCTTGTTTTGCTCAGCATCAGTTCATGTAAATTTTTTCAGGCCTTTCTAAAATCAGCCTGTTCATCATTTTTATAAAATAATAATATTCTATTACTTTCACATACCATAATTTATTCAGCCATTCCCCAATTGATGGGTATCTCTACATTTTCTAATTCTTTGCCTACAAAAAGAGAAGCAGTGAAATTTAAAAATTAAACTGTTATAAATATTTTTTGTACAGACAAATTGCTTTTTTCCCCCTATTTCATGATTCTTTTGAGATAAAAATCTTAATAATAGAATCTCTGGGTCATAGGATAAGATCAAACTGGTGACTCACTACATAATGTCACATTAATCTTTAAAAATTTCCTCTACTCTTAAAGGAGGGAAAGGGAGCCACATGTGCAAAAATGTTTGTGGCAGTCCTTTCTGTAGCAGCAAGAAACTGGAAACTGAGTAGATGCTCATCAATTGAGAAGAGCTGAATAAGTTATGGTATATGAATATTATGGAATATTATTGTTCTCTAAGAAACAAGCAACCAGATGATTTCAGAGAGGGCTGGGGAGACTTAGATGAACTGATGCTGAGTGAAATGAGCAGATACAGGAAATCATTGTACACAGTAATAAGAAGATTATACAATGATCAATTCTGATGGACATGGCTCTGTTTTAATGATCTTGTGATGAAGAGAGCCATCTATACTCAGAGAGAGAACTGTGGGAAGCGAGTGTGGACCACAACATAGCATTTTCATTTTTTGTTATTGTTTGCTTTCATTTTATTTTCTTTCTCTTTTTTCCCCCCTTTGATGTGATTTTTCTTGTGCAGCAAGATAATTGTATACATATGTATATATATACATATGTATACATAAACATTTGGATTTAACATATTTTTACTATGTTTAACATATATTGGATTACTTACCATCTAGAGAAGGGGATAGGGAGAAAATGGGGAAAATTTGGAACACAAGCTTTTGCAAGGATTAATATTGAAAAATTATCTATGCATATGTTATGAAAATTAAAAAACTTTAATTAAAGAAAATTTCCTCTAATCTATAATTTCACCAATGATAGTGCCTTTTCCTTACAACCTCATCATATGAAAATTTTGCCATTCCTGGATATTTTTGCTAATATATTATAAATTCAGCTAATTTTAATCTAATTAAATAAGTAATTTAACTTATTAAGCACTTACTATATGCCAAGTCTTGTACCAGGTGCTGAAGATATAAGGACAAATATTTAAACTACCCCTACTTGAAAGGAGTTTCCAATGGGGAAGACAAATAGCTACATTAATATATAGCATAAATATAAAATTAGTAAATACAAAGTAGTTAAATATGACTAGTAGGTAGTTTGAGAGGAAGAATATTGAAAAATCAGGAAAGGTTTCATTCAGGAAGGTAATACTTGAATTGCTTCTTGAAAGAAGTGAGAATGATATGACTAATGTGGAAATACATTAAATATGATTGTATATGTATAATCTATATCAGATTGCTTCCTGTTTGGGGAAAGAGAAAGAAGAAGGAGGGAAGAAGAAAATAAATTAAAATTCAAAAATCTTATAAAAGTGAATTTGAAAATTAAAAAAAAAAAAAGATAAAATAAAGTGAGGGATTCCAAGAAGCAGAAATAAGGAGGGAAAGCATTCTAGGCATGAGAGACAATGAATGCAAAGGCATGGAGATGGGAGATGGACTGTCCTGTATGAGGAACAGAGAAAAGGACAATTTGAATGGCAGATTTCAAAAAAAGGAACTAATATCTAATGAAGTTATTAAAGGCATCAAAAGCTAAATAGAGGAATCTATATTTAATCCTAGAGGCCATGTCCTTTTAGTCATTGTGGAACATTTAAAAAATACTTTAAAAATAACTTTATGATAAATACATAGCAATTAAGGAACTTAGAGTCCAGTTATTAGAAGCATAAAATAAAGTCAAGCCCAGAGTATTAGCCAGAATACCTGGACTGTTCTCTTTATATTTCCTTTACCTAAATACCTGATTTGGACCATTAAAATGGCAGACTGGATAGAGCACTGGGGCTGGAGCCATAATTCATCTTCCTGAGTTCAAAAATGACCTCAGACGCTTAACTAGCTGTATCACCCTGGGCAAATCTCTTAATCCTGTTTGCCTCAGTTTCCTCATCTATAAAATGAGCTGCAGAAGGAAATGGCAAACTACTCCAGTATCTTTGTCCAAAAAACCTCAAAAGAGGTCATGATGAGTATGATATGACTAAAGCAACTGAATGACAACTAAAACATTGGATTAGTCTTCAACCTGCACTTCTTTATGCAAAATTCCTTTTTGGGGGCATAGATTGGCTCATCACTTTTTTACTTGATTTTTCTCTGTCTCCTAATTGGATATTATGGTTATCTCTATTTTTGTCCTATCCCCAACTAGACAGAATAGCTTATAAACTTTGTGATTACAGAAGTCTTTTTGAGAGCACCTCCCAAGCATAGAATACAGAGCTTTGAATATAGTAACATTTGATAAAGGTTTATTTCATTAAGTTGAATTTCAAAATCTAGGGGGGACTTGAGCTTATAGGTGGAGATTAATTAGTGCTAGATGGATGGAGGTGGCTCTCTTCAACGAGATGATTCAGACCAGTTCCAATTGTTCAGCGATGAAGAAAGCCATCCATACCCAGAGAGAGGACTGTGGGAATTGAGTGTGGTTCACAACATAGTGTTTTGTTTGCTTGCGTTTTATTTTATTTCTCTTTTTTTTTTTTCTGTTTTGATTTGATTTTTGGTGTGTGGCAAGAGATAATTGTATAAATATGTATGCATATATTGGATATAACATATTTCTACTAGAGGAGGGGGTGGAGGAAGAGGGGAAGGAATTGGAACACAAGGTTTTGTAAGGACTAATGTTGAAAAATAAAAAGCTTTTAAAAAAAAAGTAATGCTAGATGAAAGGATTACTGTAGAAGTAGGGAATTAGGGAGTCACATTTTGATTTCATTGTATAATTTCATTTCCCCAAGAAGATTATAAACTCCGGGAGGGCAGGAAATATGCACAATCTTTGTATCTTCCATAGTGTCATTCTAGCTCAGTCTCTAGGATTTCTCCATACAGTATAAGTAGTAGGTAAGGAAATGGTATCCACAGCTGTGGACAACGTCATTAAGTAGCTAGGAAAAAATAAATCTTGTAATACATGAGAGAAGCCAGCTTAAGTGTGCCTGGAGTCAGAAACATCATGGGATCATAGATTTAGAGCTGAAAGAGCTCTTAGAAAGGATCCTATGATTTGGTTTTAATTTTCTGGTATTGTTGCAAAGAGCTGGAAACCCTATATTCCACAGCTGTTACATAATTAACCAGACCCCAACCAAGAACCACAGGGTAGGATACACACTCCACCTAGTGGCGATGCTTGATATGACTCAAGTGTTTCTAAACATTTAAGTATTCTAATGCAGTGGGGTGAAAGAGAAAATATTTTATATTTCTGTGCTTCAGCGGAGAAAGCGCGGGGTCTGGAGTCAGGAAGACATCTTCTTGACTTAAAATCTGACCTCTCAGACACTTACTAACTGGGTGACGCTGGACAAATCACTTAATCCAGTTTGCCTCAGTTTCCTTATTTGTAAATGAGGTGGACAAGAAAATACAAAGGAAATATCACTCTGGTATCCTTGCCAAGACAGACATAACTGAAAAACAACTAAATGAATCCAGAATTGAACTTAAAGTCAGGAAGACGAATTCAAAACTGATTATACACACTAGCTTTATGACTCTGGGCAAGTCCTTTAACTTCCAGTTGTCTCAGTTTCCCCATTTGTAAAAATGGGGGAAATAATAATAGCACCTTCCTCCTAGAGTTGTTGTGAACATCCAATGTGATAATTTTTTGTAAAGTGTTTTGAAAACTTTAATTAAGAATTCTTGTTTTTGAGGTACATAGCACCCTCAGTTGAATTTAGGGAACACTGCCAGGTTGGTAAAACAAACAATATACTATCATTTTTTTTTTAAAACCCATCCATAAATTGTGCATGGGGAATTGGGAAAGGATTAGAATAGGCTCATTCCAGCCTAACATAGGGAAGGTTTTGGTTTTTTTCCCTAGATAATTCTTCTTGCTAATTAGGTGTTAAACTCTATTATTTCCAAAGGATTTTAAGTGTTGTCATTAATTTGGCACCATGGAATAAAGTCCTGATAATTCTAAAAAGCTGAGAGATGAGAATAACCGAATGCTAAGAGCTGGAAAAGATCTCAGACCAAAGAATGTTATGGCTGAAGATGTGTAGTCCACTCATTTTATAGCAGAGGAGAAACTGAGGTCAAGAGAGAAATGACTTGACTGATATCACAGTAAGTGGAAGAACCAGGATTAGAATCCACAATTCAGAAAGAATTCTATGATGGCAAGAGCACTTTTTCATTCTTACACAAATTTAGCAATTTACTTTGAGACCTAGAAAATGTCCCCCAAAAGTACAGAAGGAAATCTAAAGAGAAACATAGATAAGAAGGACATTTTTGGAATTACCATGTTGAATTTGTTAAATATTTAAAACAAAACAAAAAAGAGGACTGTCCATAATATTTTTGTTGTTATTTTACTCATCTCTTATTTTACTCATCTCTGACTCTTTATAAACCCATATGGGGTTTTCTTGGCAAAGATGCTGGAGCAGTTTGCTAATTTTTTCTCAAGCTCATTTTACAATTGAGGAAACTGAGGCAGACAGAGTTAAGTTACTTGCTCAGGATCAGTAAGGGTCTGAGGCCATATCTGAACTCAAGAAGATGAGTCTTCCTAATTGAAACCCAGCACTTTATCAATTTGTCCCACCTAGTTGTTTCATGTAATATTTGAGATGTTTCAATTACTTTTAGTTAAATATTTAACTATCTGTGAAAAACAGTATTGTCTAATTCTACATTTTCTGGGAATTCCCTCAACTTTTTTTCTTAATTACTGTAACAAGCATTTCAAGCACTACTCAAATAAATAGAATAGTTAATAATGGGGTAACATTCTTGTTAGGCCCCTTTCCCATTTGGGTATCACTATTACTACTAAAATTTCCTGTTTTGCCTCCATAAAAGGCTTCTTTTGTGACAGTTAAGTATAGTCCCACAAAACAAATCCAAAGATTGGGTAGAACTAAAAATGTTATATTCCACATCTCTGTCAAAAGATGGAAAACTTATTCATTATTGGTCTTCTGGAGTTGACCATTGAATTGATCAGAGCTCATGAATTTTGGTAGTTGTTTTTCTTTATATTATAATCATTGCTTCTTCTTACTTCATTCTGCATCAGTTCACAGTCTTCTCAGATTAATCTGAATCAATTTTTTTTCATCATTTCTTATAACCCTATAATGTTCCTTTACAGCCAAATGCCATAATTTGTTCATGGTTTCCCAAATTAATGGGTTGTTGTTGCTGTCCAGTTGTATCAGTCACATCTGACTCTTCATGACTCCATTGGGGTTTTTCTTGATAAAGATATTGGAGTGGTCTAACAATTTCTTCTCCAATTCATTTTACAGATGAGAAAATTGAGGCAAACAGTTAAGTGACTTGCCTAGGGTCACACAGCTGGTTAGTGTTTGATGCTGGATTTAAATTCAGGTCTTCCTAATTCTAGGTTCAGCCTTCTAACTACCTAGTTGCCCTAAATTGATGGGTATCCCTGGAGTTTCTAGGTCTTCACTACAACCAAAAATGCTACTATTGGGGGGGGGGTATTTTTTTGCATTCCATGATCTCTTTGGAGTAGACTACTGCTATTGGTGGGTAAAAGAGTATACAAACTTTAGTGACTCTTTAAGTATGGTTTCAAATGACTTTTCAGGATAGTTAGAAAATTCACAGCTCCATCAATAGTGCATTAGTGTTCCTGTTTTCCTTCACTACCTCAAGCAATTATGATTTTCCTTTTTTGTTATCTTGGTAAGGAAATTAAGGGAATCAACATGATTAGGAAGCAAGCATTTAATTGTAGGAGTTGAGTGTATCACACTGACTCCATTTTATGACTCAATTCTGGAGTTATCTCGGCTTCCTTTCCACTGATGAATCTAGTCCAGATTCTCTCTTATGAAAAAATTCTATTTAATTGTGAGAATTGGGAAAAAACCTTATTGTATTATTTGAACATAGTCCTGTATGGATAGGAAACCAGACTACCTTTACTTCTTGCTCAGAGACCCTTAAGTAAAGACCTAGGTTATGCTGACTAGAAATCCTGCTAAATTCAAAAATTAATACAAGAAGTTTTCTCACAATTGTACATCTCAAGCAACTCATATGTCTTATCTAAAAATTGACCCCATACTTATCAAATGATTTTTCTTTCCATGTTCCTTTGATTGTTTATAGACACTTGGGGGGAAATGGCACACCTCCTTTTCTGATATCAGGGAATTAGCCTATTCACTCTCTCCCTCTCACTTGGAAAATCCCTAAACTTTCCTCCAAATAGACATCAGATTACCTAATGTTGTATTATTTCCTTTTAATTAACTGGTGTAATTTGATTATTTTTAATGTGTAAAAATGTAATCTTTCCTTTGTATTTGAGGCCTAGGCCTAAACTGAATAAATCTAGTCTTCATTGTTTAGGTTTAATTAATTTAATTAAGCTAGGTACTGCTTAATAGAACAATATGCTTAGATGATGGAATCTTCGATTCGTTGGTCATTTCATCTTTCACCTGCCACATTAATCAATTTGCAGGATGGGGAGTAGAATCAAATAATTGCTTTAACTTACATTTCTTTTTTATTATTATTAAATTTTTGGAGTATTTTCTCTTCTTTTCTGGGTTTTGTTGGTAATATACAAAAAAGGTGATGATTTTTGGATTATTGTTTAAATTAATTTTAGTTGAATCTCTGTCATCTCTGTTCTCTCAATAATCGTCATTGTTCTACTGGCTCATTCCATCCTACCTATTGACATAGCCCATTCTGAAAAATGCTCACTTGATTCTTCTGCTTCTGCTAAGTATCATTTTAAATCTCTTTTTCCCTTTATAGCTAAAGTCCTTGTAAAGGTGGACTACAATAGTTTCCTCCACTTTCTATCCTCCTTTTAATCCTTTAGAATCTGGCTTCTGACCTTATCATTTCACCAAAATTGTTCTCTCCAGTTACCCATGATCTCTTACTTGTCAAATATAATGACCTTTTCTGTATCTTCCTTGTCCTTGACCTCTTTTCACCTTCTTCTCTTTAGTCTACTCTGTAGGTCTTAGAGACATCATTCTCTTGGTTCTCCTATCTGATTATTTCTTCTCTGCCATCTTTGTGGGATGTTCCTGCTTTGAACCATAGATGTATTTCAGAATTCTGTTTTGGACCCTCTTCTCTTTTCCCTAACTCAGTGATCTCATCAGCTCCCAAAGATTTAATTACTATTTCTATGCTGATGATTCTCATATCTACTATTCCTGCCCCAAACTCTGTTATCTCCAACTTTGCATCTCCTGCTGTCTTTCAGATATCTCAAATTGGACATCTTAAACTAAATCTGTCTAGAACCAATCTCTTATCTTTCTCCCTAACCCTTCTCCTGTCCTGCCTTCCTATTTACTGTAGAGGGCAATTCCATCTATCCTATCCTATCCAGGAGTCATCTAGAACTCCTCATTATTTCTCATTATCCCACTTCACCCCCCCTATCTAAGCTGTTACCAAGGCCTGATAATTTCACTTTGCAACATCTTTTGAATATGTCCCCTTCTCTCCCCTGGCACTGCCACCACCCTGGCACAGGCCACTTTCACCTCACACCTGGACTATTGAAATAATCTGCTTGTGGATCTGCCTGCTTCAAGACTCTCCAATGTGTCCTCAACCACCAAAGTGATTTTTCCCAAAGCAAAGATCTGATCATGGCTCCCTATCATCTCTAGAATCAAATACAGCGTGCTCTGTTTGGCATTCAAAGCCCTTCATAACCTAGCTCCCATCTTACATTATGTTTTAGAATTTCTGTTCCTCTCCTCTCCTCTTCACTCCAACTTGTTCCATTTTTTTTGATTATTTCTCATGCCTGGGGCAGTGAATAGAGCACAGGGATTGGAGTCAGAAAGACTCATCTTTCAGAGTTCAAATTTGACCTCAGATACTTACAACCTGTGTAATCCCACACAAGTCACTTAACCCTGTATACTCCAGTTCCCCACCTGTAAAATAAGATGGAGAAAATATGGCAAACCACACTAATACCTTTGCCAAGAAAGTTCCATCTACTGACTTCCCTAGCTTCCTTTAAGTCTCAACTAAAATCCCAACTTTTACAAGAAGCCTTTTTCAACTCTTCTTAATTCAGTTACTGCTTTCCCTCTACTAGTTATTTCCTATTTATCAAGCATGTAGCTTACTTTTCATATATTTGTTTTTCTGGTTTTTTCCTCATTAGGGCAGGGATTATCTTTTCTTCTTTTAGTATCCCCAGCTTTTAGCACAAAATCCAGTACATAGTAGGCACTTAATAAGTGTTTATTGATTAATTGATGGTATCATATACAAAAAAATCCAGTAAGTAGTTTCTGTCTAATCCTATTTCTTCAATTTCTTTTTCTTGTCATTGCTATGTACATAATTTCTGGATCCATTAAAAATGGCAATCCTTTTAAAATCCCTGATCTTATTAGAAAGACCTCTAGCATTTTTCCATTATAGATAATGCTTGTTTATAGAGAAATAGAATTTAAGGGTGGTCCATTTATTCTTATATTTTAAAAAGTTTTTCTAAAACAGAAATTCATGTTGAATTTTTCCAAAAGACTTTTCTGAATCTTTACATATAATATATAGTTTTAGTGTTTTTGTCATTAATATGTTCTATTATTTTTACAGGTATCTTAATATTGAGTAAACCTGGCTTCTTTGGTATAAATTTGAGCTAAGGATTATGTATATTCTTTTTGATATTTTTTCATAGCTTTTTTTTTTTTTTTTTTTGCTAATGCTTTGTTCCACATTTTTGTGTTATATTCGTTAGGAATATTGGCCTACAACTTGATTTCTTTCTTTTATCTTTCTCTGGTTAAGGTATTAAAGACCACAATTTTATGGAAAAAAAATTGGAAGGATTTTTTTCATTTCTTCTTTGTTTTGCAAATAATTTATGTAACATTGGAATTTTTATTGTTCTCAGGATGTTTGATAGAATTTGCTTGGAAATACATCTGATCCTTGGTTTGTTATTTTTCCCCCTTTGGGAAATTAATGCATCTTTGTTGAATTGACTTTACCTTGAACAAGTCATTTTTTCCCTCTGGCACTCAGGTTTCCCACTTGGAAAATAAATATGTTGAAATAAATGATTTTGGAGTAATGTTGAGTTCAAAAATCTTTAGAGGACATCCAATTTGAGATGTCCAATAGGTAGTTGAAGATATGAGATCGGAGGTTAGGAAAGAGGTTAGAGATAAGTAAGTGTAACTGAAAGTCAATCATTAGTAGAGAGATGACAATTAAATCCATGAAAACAGATAAGATCAACAGTAACATAGTAAAGAAGAAAAGGGAGTTGAGGAGAGGTAGGAATACCCAAAGTATATATAACATGAATTAAAATGCAACAAAGGAGACTAAGAATAGCTGATCAAACTGGTAAGAGGAGGATGAGAAGAGAGTAGGGTCATAAAAACCTAGCCAGAACAGAATATCATGGAAAAGAAAGCAATAATCAATGTCAAAGGCCATTAGAAAGGGCAACTAAAAGCTCATTGGTAATTGTAGAAAGAATACTTTTAGTTTAGGTATGAGATCAGAAGTAATACTACAGAGGAAGTAGCTGGACTTGGACAAAACTTTCTAAACAATTGACTTCTCTATATCTTTATATGCTTCATTTCTTGAAAGAGTTTAAATGTGGATCAAGAATATTAGAGCAGGTTTCTTTCTAAAATATATAGATAATTAACTCAAATTTATAAGAGAACAAGTTATTCCCCAAATTGATAAATGGTCAAAGGATATAAACAGGCAGATGAAGAAATTAAAACCATTTCTAGTCATTTCAAAAATAATGCTCTAAATCATTATTGATTAGAGAAATGCAAATTAAGACAACTACTTCACACCATTCAGATTGGCTAAGATGACAGGAAAAGATAATGATAAATGTTGGAAGGATATATGAAAACTGAGACACTAATGCTTTGTTGGTGGAGTTGTGAAATGATCTAACCATTCTGGAAAGCAATTTGGAACAATGCTCAAGGACTATAAAACTGTGTATACACTTTTGCACTGTCTCTATTGGGTCTGTATCCCAAAGAGATCATAAAAGAAGGAAAAAGACCCACATGTGCAAAAATGTTTCTAGCAACCCTTTTTGAAATGGCAAGGAACTGGAAACTGAGTGGATGTCCATTATTTGTGGAATGGCTGAATAAGTTATGGTACAGGAATATAATGGAATATTATTGCTTTATAAGAAATGATGAGCAGGCTGATTTCAGAAAAGCCCTGAAAGACTTATATGAATTGCTGCTGAATGAAGTAAGCAGAACCAGAAGAATATTGTACACAGTAATAAGATTATGTGATGATCAACTGTGAAGGACTTAGCTCTTTTCAACAATGAGGTGATTCAAGGCAATTCCACTAGACTTGGGATGGAAAATGCCATCCACATCCAAAGAGAGAACTATGGAGACCGAATGTGGATCAAAGCATATTATTTTCACCTTTTTGATACTATTGTTTGCTTGTTTTTTTTCCCTTTGAAGGGACTTTTCTTGAGGAATATGGAAATACATTGAGAAGAATTACACATATTTAACATATCAAATTACTTGCTGTCTTGGAGGGAAGGGAGAGAGGGAAAAAAATTGGGGACACAAAGTTTTGCAAAGGTAAATGTTGAAAATTATCTGTGCATGTATTTGAAAAAATAAAATGCTATTAAAATAAAATAAAATTACACAGAAAAAATAATATTAGAGCTAGAAGCAACCTTACAGATCACTTAGTTCAAGCCTACCATTTTACAGATGAGAAAACCAAATTTGGGTGAAATGACTTCCCTAAGATCACACATTTAAAGGGGAAGAACAATGACTCAAACCTGAAAATTCCTATTTTAAATTCAGTAGTTTTGTTGTTTAACTGTGTTGGCCAGGGGAAAACTGTCAAAACTCTATAAAATAAAGAAAAAAATGGGGATTAGACTGGATCTTTGATTTTATTGTTATAGGGAATTACCAAGGAAATTCCCTCTACCAATGAGTGTCAGCACTTTATCTATAACTTGCCGTCTTATAGAGTTGCCTAGAGTTGTAACATCCTTCATGTCAGCCATCATAAATAATGGGTCAGACTTAAACTTGTGCCATCTAGACATCATACCATGATGTTTACCCCAGAAAGCAGTGCTAAATTTGTGGGAAATTAATAAGTTTAGAGGTAGCTAGGTGGCCCAGAGATAGAGCACTAGGCCTGGAGTCAGAATTCAAATTCTGAATTCAAATCTGGTCTCAGATAATTACTGTGTGAGTCTGGCAAGCCACTTAATTTCTATTTGCCTTAATCCACTAGAGAAGGAAATGGCATACCACCTTAGTATTTTTGTCAAGAAAACCTCATGTAGGGGTCATGAAGAGTCCTACATCACTGAACAATAACAACAAATTAAGCTTTAGTAATATTTTTTTCTTCCCTTATGGGGATGCAAGGCAGCTGATATTAGCACTTTGCTTTTTAGTCAGAGAAAAGGAGTTTGGGTTGAAAAGATGAAAAGCGAAAGCTCTTATTGCTAAAGGTATTTCAGAGAGAGTTGGATTGGCTGTTGGTCTTCAGGAAGAGGGTGGAGGTGAGAAATTGAGTTTCTATTATACACTGGGTCATACTAAAGGTAAAGCTCATTTTCCCCAAGTTCCTTCCTTGAAAGAACTGATTACTGTTTCTTTAAAAGCTCTTCTGCAAGTGAATCCTAAATGCCCAAATCAATCCATACCAGCTTATAATCAACTTCTATTTTAAAAACCTTAATCAAACTGCAAAAAGGCAACATGGCATAGTGAATAAAGACCCAGCCTTGGAGTTAGAAAGAATGACCTGACTTCAGGTCAAATAAGGATTTGTTGAACAAAGTGAGCTTAGTTTAGAGAACAAAAGACTCTAGAATACAATATTTTTCTATAGTGAAGGAAGGGTTAGACTTGTTCTTTTTAGTCCTTGAGGCAAAAGTGAAAGCAACAAATCCAAGTTGCAAAAAACAAATTTAATCTTTTTTGGGGAGTGGAGGAGGGAGGAGGATTAAGTGACTTGCACTAAGTCTCACAGCTAGTAAATGTCTGAGGCTGGATTTGAACTCAGATCCTCCTGATTGCAGAGCTGATGTTGAATCCACTGCAAAAATCTTAGCTCACCTACAAATTTATTCTTAATATCATGGACAACCTCAGTTCCAGAGGAGAGATGATGAACTTCCTATTTTTTCCTCTTCATAAATGGACTCAGGATGTAGAAAGAGACATATGTTTTTGGACATGGTTAATGTGGGGATTTGTTTGGCTTGACTATCCATAATTATTATAAAGGGTTTGTTTTTCTCTTTTTTTTTTTTTTTCCTTCAAGGAGATTTTACAGATAAAAATCAATTTCTGTAAAATTGAAAAAAAAATTTAAATTATTTCAGTAAAACTTCTTAACAATTATACTTGTCCAAAAGTGGAACAGAGTATCTCAAGAGGTGGGTAATTATCCCTCTGTGGTAGCCTTCAAGCAGAGCTGGATAATCAGATGCTAGTTTATTATAATGGGGATTCCATCTGGATTGGACTAAATAGCCATTAAGGCCCCTTCCAATTATTACAAAAGTTAGAATTTCTTAAAATTTCATTGTAATTCCATGAAATTTTGTTCTATGATGTCCTATTCCTGTCATTTCTTGGCTGTGTGACCCTTGGCAAGTCACTTAATTTCAGTACCTTAGGCAAGTTTTTAAGACTAGTAAATTGTAAAGAAGGTGTTGATATTCATAGTCAATGAAATGACAGGTCCTATCTCACATAGTCCTACACCTCCTCAAAAAACAAAAACAAAAACAAATAACCAGGGGTTTACTGATACCTCTGGGCTCTGTTGGAGCTCAAAGACATAGTTTTGTATTTTGTTGTTTTTTAAAAAATTTCCCATAAGACAAGATTCTGAAATTGCCATGACAACCACTACTTGGTGTGGTTTCCCACTTACCCCACCCCACCCCACCGAGAATGGACATTTCAGATTATTTCCCTTTCTTACTAAAAGGTTTAGTTTTGGTTCCTGAGACTACAAAGTCTACTTGGAGATGCATATTCCTTTTTCTCCTAAAGTACTGCTAGTGAAGTTCTACAGCTCTATTAAATCTCATGATTTAATTCAAAGCTACTGAAAGAGTTTGGCTATTTAGGAATTTCAGGCTATGAGAGTAAATTTATACTAATAGTCATTTATTATTACCACCTTCCCTGAGATTGATAACTACTATGTCATAGTCATCTAAGTAGCACCTCAATAAACATTTTTAAAGCACCTAAAGCCAGGTACTATGTTAAATAATGAGGATACATAGGAAATGCAGGAAACAGCTTTCAAAGAGCTCCCTGTCTAATGAAAGAGAAAATATACAGTCATGTACTAACAAGACATAGATCGGGATAAAATGGAGATAAAAGCTCAGAGAAAAGGCATTAAAAATAAAGAGGACCAGGAGAAGCTTCTGGCTGAAGGACAGGTGTTGATAAAGAAGCATGGAGGCAGCCAGTGAAAATGTTTAGGCAAGAGATGAAGTTTCTTGTTCAAGGAACAGTTAGGAATCCAGGAACCATGTATCACAAGGTATGTGGCAGAGAGTAATACATGAGACAAGTTATACAAAAATTTAAAAGCCAAACAGAATTTTATATTTTAAACTGGAGATAATAGGAAACCATTAGAGTTTATTGAATATAGGAAGAAGATTAATGGTAACATGGTCAAACCTGCTCTTTAAAAAGATCAGAGGGAGAGCTGAGTGGAGATAGACTTGAGCCATCAGGTAACTGGAAATAGTCTAAGTGTGAAGCAAGGGGAGCTAGGTGGTACCATAGTGCACAGCAGGTCCCTGGAGTCAGGAACGCTCATCTTCCTGAATTCAAATCTGGCCTCAGGCACTCAGTTTCCTCATTTGTAAAATGAGCTAGATTAAGAAATGGCAAACTACTCCAGTGTCTTTTTCAAGAAGCTCCAAAAGGGGGTGACAGTGAGTCAAACACAACTTAAAATGACTGAACAACAATAACAGACATGAGATGATGAAGTCCTGGATTGGGTACTAGCAGAGCTAAAAATATGTACTTAAGATTGCACTAAAACTTTAATAAATTGAGTTGAGATTATCTGATATGAGGGAAAAAAAAAAGGTTGGGTAAGGTCCCAAGATTCCAAGATCATATATTTAGAACTCAAAGGGACCATGGAGACCATCTACTTCGACTTCCTATTTTTTGGATGAAAGAAAAAAAAAAAAAAACCAACAACTCCAAGATCTAGAAGAATTAAATGATTTGCTCAAGTAGTAATCTGAGATTTAAATCCAAATCTCTTGACTATAACACCATCTGAGTTGCTTTCCACATCTAGTGCTACTAGAGACTGTGTGATCTTTAAAAAGTTCTCTTCCTCTATCTGAATGATGGTTATTTTGTTTACAAAAAAAAGAAATAACATCCTTCTTCCCTAGTATGCACAAAGTCTTATATAGGTCATATAGATACAAAGAAGAATAAAATGCTTCTAATGAAGTTGGAGAAGATAAGGTATAATATTTTAATTTTTAATTTTTAATATTTTAATGGTATTTTAAACTAATATTTTAAATACTTTTTTGATTTTAATTTTTAATTTTCATATTTTAAAATATCAATATTTTAAATATTTTAAAACTAATATTTTAAAAAATCAAAATCATAATAAATGCATAAGAAAGATTTAATGTTAGCAGGTATAAGAGATCTAGTCCCAAAAAGTTTTAACTAGAAATATTATCTAAGCTAATCCTTGGTGGATAGGCAGGAATTCAGTAGAAAGGGAAATGAGGAGGAGAGTAGAATTTGAGATGATACCCCACCACACACCCTCTCCAAAAAAGAGGAAGACAAAACAATATGTGATGAGTTTGGGAGATGAGTGATTTCACCATTTAGGTTGGCCAGGTGTGAGGGTATGTGGTAGGAGCAGCATGCGATCATTCACTAAGAATGAAGTACCTTCTATGTGTCAGGCACTGTCCTTGTTACTGAAAATGTAAAGACAAAAATGAAATAATATCTGGTAGTAGGCTAGACAGGTAGGTTGGGCCTTGAATGTCAGACTGAATTTAGATTTTATTCAGACAGCAATAAGAAGCCATTGAAAGTTTTTAAGTAAGAGAGTGACAAGGTTATTTATTAAGTACTTACTGTGCATTAGGCACTTGGCCCTAGATCAGCACATATAATCAATGTTCTTGATTGACTATCGAAACTTATGCAATTCTGGGGCACCTAAGTATTGCAGTAGATAGAGCACCAGCCTTGAAGTCAGGAGAACCTGAGTTCAAATCTGGTTTCAAACACTTAACATGTCCTTGCTGTGTGATTCTGGGCAAGTCATTTAACCCTAAAATTGCCTCAGCTAAAAAACAAAACAAACAAAAATTTCATTCTGTTATAAACTTCATTATGGAGTATCATATTTTCAAACTAAAATATGCTCTCCCCCTTTTCCAAATTCAATTCTTAATCATTTTAAAATTAAAATTGTCCAACATTTCATTTTCATTGCAGCAAAATTTGTCTTTTTGCCTTCTTTATTGGGCTAGAAGGTCTCTGTCATCTCAGAATCTCTGATGCTTTCAGCTTGGACTTTTAGAGCCCCTGACTCCTCAGTCTGAGAACAGGGTCTTTTTCTAATGTGATTTTGTTTCATATTTAGGAAGTGTCTGGATTGGAATTTAAGAGTCTGAAAACAGGAACAGTATATTAACTGTCAACTGAGAGACCAGGACTCCTGCAGGGAAATATTTTTAGGTTGTTGTGTCAAAATAGGAGGATGGACAACTAACAGATTTGCAGATTACAAAATGCTGAAGATGCCTAAAGAATAGCCAAGAATGAAGAGATTTTTCCCGATGAGAGTAGGGCCCCAAAAGTGCTGGGGAGGAAGATGGGGAGGTAATAAAGCTATGGAAAGATCAGCAGTGTCCCAGTGGTCTTAATTATCTGCATCTGATGTGTTTCAGTTCTCTAGAAACAGTTTTTGTCTTTCAATCCAAGCCCACAGTTTAGGGGTTCCAGGGATGCTTGGGATTTATTTGAGAAACATTATTTTGCTCTACCTGATCAAAGATTGAGTTTGGAAAGGAGAGATAAAAATATAGTCTTTTTATATGGAAATAGTGCTACCAATCCATACTCCTTCCTAGGAAGGGGTTTTATTGTTGTTTTTCAATTGTTTCAATTGGGTCTAACTCTTTGTGGCTCTATTTGGGATTATCTTGGTAAAGATACTGGAATGGTTTGCCATTTCCATCTCCTGCTCATTTTACAGATGGAGAAACTGAGGCAAATAGGGTTAAATGACTTGCCCAGGGTCACATAGCTGGGAAGTATCTGAGGCCAGATTTGAACTCAGGAAGATGAGTTTTCCTGATTCCAAATCTGCTACTTTACCTTGTTCTTCACCTATCTGCCTCTTGAAAGGCATGTAATGTAATGCCTTCAAAATCCAAGTAACATGTCTGTTGAATTTTTATCCAGTTGCAGGGCTGATTTTGTGTTAAACTAATAGTCAACTCCCCCTTAGGACTGATGATATAGCACTACGAAAGCAATCTGTGACTGTAAAATACTGCAGAAATGAATCAATAAGTATTAAATATGGTCACTGGATTTGTGACTAAATTCAGGACATCTGATTCCTAATCCACTACTCATAAACCAGGTAGCCAAAGTCTTAGTGAAATAGCCTTGGGTGAGACCGCCAATCTTTTGCATGGCTTTAGGATAATGACACCTTACTTGATTAGACATGCAGCATTACCTCACCCCAAAATATCCAACAAACCCACAATTCTTACATAACTACTAGCTTCTTTTCCTTGGGTCACATTCTAACTTACTACTAGTTACACATAAGAAAACAATTCCTCTTCTCTCTCCCACATGTCCTCAAAACCAACGAATGTGCCTAACTTCCCTTTTTAAAAAAGAAGTTTCAAACCAAACACAAATTTGTGGGTATTATTTTCAAAGAATTTTATCACAATATCTAGCTATAGGGAACTCCATAAATATCTTCTGGTAAATCATAATGAACAGTAAAGTCCCTTAAGTGGGACCCTCAAAGGGGAGCTTACTTAGAACATAGAATGTTAGAACATGTTGGACATTAGAATTAGAAGATAGAATATTATCTTATAAAACAGAATGTTGGGAGTTGGGAAAGATCTTAGGGATTAACTGGTCCAATCCCCTAATTGTACAGATGAAGAAGCTAATGAATTCCTCCAAGTCACAAAGCTAGTTAAATTAGTAACACAAACATGGATCTCTGGTTTTCTTATTCCGAATTGAGTGTGCTTTTTGTTTTTCCCCACTATCTCTGAATGCTCTTCAATTAAGTCTTCTTGAGCTGACTAAAAGTGTTACTATTTCTCTTTAACAAAATGATGAAAAAAAAAATTTAATAATGACTTTGTCTATAATAACATATTTTATGGTGGACTCATAGGGTAATTCCACAGTCCTTTATATTAAATACATCCTCTGTTAAAAGAGGAAAGGAAATACAACAGAAGTCAAAGGTATAAATTGTTCAGAATGCATCTATCTTACTTCCCTCTCCTGTTCTCTTAAAAAATTTTTCTTCCTCCAAGGAAACTTTCTAGAATTTCAGAAGTGACACTGGTATAAAAATGGTATATGCAACTCCCTCCCTCCCTATATTAGGATTCGGTAGTTTTGACTCTTATTCTTGGTTAATAGAGAATAGCGTCTACAAATTAAATGTTCATTTTTTAAGAGGAAGCTGAATATCCCCATGCTGAATAGATCACACAATCTACATATTATACTAATTACACTTAGCATTAATATTATATATTGTGTGCACTGTGGTTATATATCATATGCATATTCTATTCTATATTAATATTGGATTACTGGTAAATATTTAACAATTAGTTCTCTGGGGAAAAATATGCACAATATACTTTTTTTTTTTTTTGGCTGAGGCAATTAGGGTTAAGTGACTTGCCCAGGGTCACACAGCTGGAAAGTGTTGAGTGTCTGAGGCCACATTTGAACTCAAGTCCTCCTGACTTCAGGGCTGGTGCTCTAACCATTACACCACCCAGCTGGCTCACAATATACTTTTAAGTTTACTCTGTACTTTTGACATTTTCTCCATCATTTTCTTAAGTCTAAGCAATCAACAAAATTTTAAAAAAAAATGAAGCTTTGATTTGCAGCTTTTGCTGATTTTCAAGGTGTAAATGCTCACATGGAAAATTTAACAATTAGCTGAATTCCAGTTGGCTATTGCCAGAAGACTATATCCCTGATTATTGCTATTTTTGTTTGTGTCTCCTACCCCCAGAATATTAAGCACCATGAAGGCACAGACTATGTCTTCTCAAAATTCTGTATCTCCTCTAGTCCTGAGCACACAGCACACAGCAGATAGTCAATAGCCATTTTAAATAGGAGTAGATTGTACTAGACAACACCTTCTGTTGCTTCTATTTTAAACACATAATGCCAGACTTTTTTTTGATATTATAAGCTTACTGAATTATTTTTCTCTATTGCCTCTTTTTTTTTTGGGCAGCTAAAAAACCATCTTTGTTATAAGGTACAATTCTCTGGAAGGAGTGAGTAGAAAAGATACCAGGAGAAATCCACTGTCAAAAACAAAATTATCAATAAAAATCTATTAAAATATTCTGTGATTTTAAGATTATAGTTAAACACTATTTTCACAGGTACTAAGAAAAAGCAAAGTGAGCTTGGAACAAGGATGATGAGTGAATTAAAGGAACATTCCATTAGGGAAAATTCCACTAAGTAATCCAGAAAGTTTCCACAGTGAGAAACAAGATTGAAGAGGGAAGTAACAACATAATATTGTGAAAAGCAATAATATATAACAGGATTAGGATTTCCAGCTCCCTAAAATACAAAGGATTCTGATCCTCCAGACATATGATAGAGAAAGAACAATAATGCTATAACCTGCTGGTCCATTTAATGGGTACTTTCCAAAAAACCTCTCCTCTGAATGCTATAGTTTTGAGGAGAAAAAGAAACAAGAAAAAGCAGCTTTCCAATTTATTCATTGGTCTGTGGAGATGGAGGAAAGCATCACACTCTGGATTTTCAGGACACATGGGATAATGAATTAAAACATTTTCTCAAAAAATGATTCCTTACATCTTTAAAAATCCTTTTGACTTCCCACAATGATTTTGAGTCTATGCTCTCATTTGATACAATAATCCCATAAAAAGATGACATGCTGTTATCTTCATTTTTAATATAAGAAAACTGAAGTCCAGAGCATGGATCCTAGTTAGTGAATTGCTTACATTTACACTACAATTTAGTATTGGAGTCAAGGGGAAAATTAGAACTCAAGTCTCTTTTACTTTCAGCCCAATGAATTTTCCACTAAGCCATGCAACTGCTCCAAAGATGTCCACAGCTTCCTATTTGTGAAACAATGTGGGCAGAATTGTGGGTACTGTGATTTGTATTCTGAATTCACTATGACTGTTTCTTTTACTTCCTCAGGGAAACAATTTTGAGTCACTGAGGTCCAGAGAGGTGAGGAGACATCTCATGGGGCACAAAGTAGAACTGATAGATTTGTCCTGGTTTTGCATTTTGCAAAAGAAAAAAGCCATTTGCATTCCTCAGATGAAGCATTTTGACTTTCCAACAAGCTGGTCCATACAGAGTAAATCTATTGACCTTACTTAGTTTCTATGAGAATAACAAAACGGATTGAGGCAAGAGGGAGGAAATTGTAAGAAAACACATGCTATCAAAAACTATAGACACCAATATGAAGCTTGAATGGGGGACAAGGAGAAGGAAACTGTAACAAAACACATACCATCAAACACAATCAGACACCAATATAATGAAACTTGCTCTTTAATTAACGGCATAAGACTGGAAAGTCAAACTGGTATAACAAAATGAATGCCAGATTTAAATATATTTGGGTTCAAATCACAATTTTGACATATATTTGTGATAACAATTAGTCAATCAATCAGCATACAGACCAGCCACTGTTCTGGACCCTTATGATACAAAGATAGATGGAGTTATGAAAACTGGAATTCAAATCATCACTATCAGCCTCAGTTTCCTCATCTGTAAAATGGGGATGGTAATAGCACCCACCTCCCAGAGTGGTTGTGAGGATCAGAGGAGATTATATTTGTGAAATGCTTAGCACAGTACCTGGCACATAGTAGACACTATAAATATGTTCCAGTCAAGTTGTTTTTTTCAGTAGTATTTAACTCTCTGTGACTCTATTTGGGTTTTCTTGGCAAAGACGCTGGAGGGCTTTACCATTTTCTTCTCCAGCTCATTTCACAGATGAGAAAACTGAGGCAAACAGAGTTAAGTGACTTGTGCAGAGTCCATCTGAAGTTGAATTTGAAATTAGGAAGATGAGTGTTCTGACTCCAGGCCTGGCACTCTACTCTATCCATTGCACCATCTAGCTGCACCCACATGTTAGCTATTATTAATATCATTCTTATTCTTAAAAATGAAATAGCTTCTGCCCTCAAGAATTTTATGTTCTATTGGAGAGGATAATAGTATACATAAAAGTATCTGAAATATATAAAAAATATATAGCATGTAAATATATTAATATAACCATATAATATTCAAATATAATAAACACATAATATAGCAAACATTACTATAATTAATATAGTGATTTTTGTTATAATATAATATTCTATTATAATATTGTTAAATTACATATTATATTCATATTGCTATGTGTTTTATTATATATAATTAATTTATATATACATATAATTTAAATATAAATTATTTATATACATAATATTAATGTTATGTATGTATTAACATAATATTAATGATCTATTATGATATGATTAATATAACAAATATAAATATAAATTATGTAAATAAATATACAAAATATCTCTCATGTGTTTATCACATTCTAATTTGTATTAGTAATCTGTATCCATGTCTAATCCCTTCAACAAGACTGTAAACTTCTAAGAGACAAAAACCAAGTCTCATTTATATTTGTCTAGAAAATAATACAACTCATACTAGATTCTTAACAAATGCATGTTGGATGAAATTAGTGAAATAAATTCTTACTTAATTAGTCATAATGGAATTTATCAATTTTTCTCAATATAGGATTTGATCAAAGATTAGGATTTAGAGATGGAAGGAAATGAACTAATATTTTAAAAATGCTTTGCTAAAAACTTAAAGCATTTATATAATGCTAGTTATTGATGGTGGTTTTATTAGGCATTATTATAAGTTTGGTGAATATCCTATGTTTCATATCTTTTTTCCCCCATAACTATCAAAGCTTTCCTTTTCTCTGTTCTATCTTCTCAAGTTCCTATTTTCTGATGAGAAAAAAATTAGTAATGGATTATCAGATAATCCAATTCTTGTTATGGTATTAGTTGATAAACTGCCATATAAGATAGTGAGTTCCCCTCACTATAAGTACACAAGTGATTTTATGAAGAGTGACAAAGGACATCTACTGTACCCCTCTGATTACTGGGCTTTTCCATCTGTTCTAAAGTTAAACTTTGTTTTATGGATTTTTCTCCCCCATCTAAAATATGAATACTTTGACTTTTCAGTTCTCTGTTGATATCCCTACCAATAGCTTATCACAGTGTTTGGCAAACAGTAAGTGGTTTTCCATCATTGGGAAGTATTTTCTTATATCACACCTGAATTTGCTTTTCTGCTTTCTTAGTCTTAGCAGGACTGCCTAGCTTTGCTTTAATAATATTGGACATTAACATATCACTTTAAAGTTTGCAAAATTCTTCATATATATTATCTCATTAGATCTTAATCCTATTGTGCCTGCCACATCATAATTGATTAAGAAATTCTTGTTGATTGATGAACCAGTATCAGTGCTGTTATTAATATGCCTATTTTTGAAATGAGAGAAATGAGGTTTTGGATGTAAGTTTTGGAGGCAGAATCTGAAGCTTTTTTTTTGGAAAAGCTATACAAGAGTCTGGGGAAGTTACATCCATTGCAAGGAACAAGATGCCTATTTCACATATATATGTTCCTGCCTCAGACCAATAGGAAGCTTGGTACACAATATTGTGTACTTTTTGCCACCTTATTTCTAACTCTTTAAAGACTTCCAGGTGAAAATGAATTCACTGTCCTGTGTCTACTTTGGGATAGCTCTTATTGTTATTAGTTTTACTTTACACTAAGTCAGCCTCCTGATAACTTCTACCTATTACTTTCAACTTTCTGTCTGGGGCCAAACAGACTAATCAGATTAAATCAAAATATAGTCTTTAAATTTATAGCTATTGTATACACTCCTGAGGGCAGTGAATAGAGTGCAGAGTCTGGAACCAGGAGGATCCCAGTTCAAATGTTTCCTCTGACATGTATTAGGTATATGACCCTGGGCAATTCATTTAACCCTTTTTACTTCAGTTTTCTTATCTGTCAAATGAGCTAGAGAAGGAAATGGTAAATAACTAACAATATCTTTGCCAAGAAAATCCCAAATGGGATCAAAGAGTTGGACATGACTGAAACAATTTAATAACATAATTCCCCTCATACTTCTCCTGACTAAACATTCCCAATTCCTTTAGTTTGGACATAAAAAGAAGTTCAAGAAACATAATTTCTGGGTAACTAATCATTTTATTAAATTATGGCTAGTAAGTAAACAAAGATGGATCATGGCAGCCTATTGACCCTTACATGCTCTTGGAAGAGTGGTGTGCTCTTGACAGATGGCTCATTGGTTAATGATTGATTAATGAGAAGAATGAATATTATAATGAGAGGTGGACTTGGGGATGGGGGACAAGAATTTGATCTTGTCTCCCTTACTCTCAGACCACCCCCCACCCTGAGGCAATTTAGATAAGCCTAATCCTGAGCAGATTACAATGGGTTTCCCCACTTGGGTGGGGTCTGAACAAAATTGAAGATAAAGTTCTAATCCAATTTCATTATCAGCCTGATTCTTGGGCTTATTTGACCTAATAGAGAAGGAGAAGATGGGAAAGGTAGCTAGGTGGTACAGTGGATAGAGCACCAACCCTGAAATCAGGAGGACCTGAGTTCAAATCTAGCCTCAGACATTTTAACACTTGTCCTAGCTGGGTGATCCTGGGCAAATCACTTAACCTCAATTGCTTCAGGAAAAAAGAAAATGGGAAAGAAAAAAAATCTTGGATCTATAGTTATAAATATAAAAGAGAAAATCATTTCTCTTGTAGCTGATGCTCATGATATAGATTTCTAGGATTCTTGTTACACTATTTATTTTTTGACTGCTCCAGTATATTAATGTTCTTTCTAAAACAAAGTACTCAGAACTAAATGGAGTAGTTTAATCTCCCATACTATCCTAATGTTGTAAACTAATTTTTCATGTGTGTGTTGTTTCTCTCTACTGGTACTGCTATCATTTTCCAGTCGTGAACCTGTGTTACCTGCCCATATCATTGCTTACCATGGTGCAGAACATATAAAACTTTCTTTTTTTTTTTTTTAAATTTTATTTTATTTAATAAAAACTTTCAATAAATATTTGACAAATATTTGTGGAGTTGCAATTACTTCTACCGTCTGAACCTATATTCAAAAAAATCTGAGTTAAAATCTTTCCTCCAATGCTTTCTAGCTATATGGCCCTGGTAAAATCACATTCATTTTTTCCATCTGTAAAATGAAGATAATAATAGCACTTGCTGTACTGGATTGTTATGAACATCAAGTGATGAACAAACTCTTGCCATATAAATGTCAGTTGTCATTTATTCTTGGTAATAAATTGCAGCAATAGATAGTGGAAGAAGAGGGACTAGAGAGACTATCTCACTTAATAAAAATTCAATTTATGAAGAGAGAAGAAAATTAGCTGGCTTTGAAACCAAAGTATTTATTAATATCTCAACAAGGTTAAAAAGAGTAAATCAGGTTCTTGGAAAAGTTATACAAGAGTCAGGGGAAGTTACATCCATTGTAAGGAACAAGATGCCTATTTCACATATATATGTTCCTGCCTCAGACCAATAGGAAGCTTGGTACGTGATAAAGAATGGGACATTGAGTTAATAGAGCTGGCTCCAAAACCCAACTCTGCCATAGTTAACTGGATTGCCATGAGACAATCACAGCATTTCTCTCACCAGATGTTCTCCTAAGCACCAACATTCTGTAAAAATCACTTTCCAAATAAGGTTTCTTACTTTAAGAATACATTACAAAACAAATTTAAAAAACATTGACTCAAAGGTGAGTTTACTCTTCCTTAATGCAGAATCCTCCTTTCTCTCTGGTGGCCAACATTCTGGCTGTTTAAATAAGGCTTTACACTTTACAATGTATTTTACAAATATTTAAACCTCTCAACAACCCTGAGAGGTAAGTGATCTTATTCTATCCATTTTATAGTTGAGGATACTGAGGAAGAAAGAGAATCACTTCTTTGGGGTCACATAGCTAATAAACGTCTGAAGGCTGGATCTGAACAGAGGGTTTCCTGATTCCAGGTGCAGCATTTCTATCCACTGTGTCACCTCGCTGCCTAGATTGCTTCTTGGGTTCTTGGTAGGCTTTGTCAGACCCTGTGTTTCTCTGATGTGCTTTTTAAGAAGTCATCATAAAATGATGATTCAGTGAAGAAATACTCTAGTGAACCAAACAATAATAACAATGATTCTTTGCATTTTGATAGTGTTTTTACAGTCCTAATCTTTTTTTTTCCTGAGGCAATTGGGGTCAAGTGACTTGCCCAGGGCCACACAGCCAGGTAGTTAAGTGTCTGAGGTCACATTTGAACTCAGGTCCTCCTGACTTCAGGGCTGGTGCTCTATCCACTGCACCATCTAGCTGCCCTTTTTGATAGTATTTTTGAGCTCTCTCTACCAACACTCCTAACACTTTACTAAATTTGTTTTGTCAATTATGAGGTTAACTTACTCCAGTACAGCTGGTGTATGTGTTGGTAGAGGGATAATTAACAATAATAATGATAATAGGTAGCATTCAAATAACACTTTACAAATATTATCTTATTTGATCCTCACCAAAACTCTAAAGTAGATGGCATTTGAGGGATAAAGAAACTAACTCAGATAGTAGATAAGTAACTTGTTCGAGGTGACACATCTAGTAAGTGTCTAAGGCTATATTTGAACTCAGATCTTCTCACTCCAAGTCTAGTGCTTCGCTATTGCACTATCTACCTTCCTCTCTCACATAAATGTAGCTATTATTATTATTATTATTTTTACTTTTCACATGCATATCTTCCTAGTTAGATTTTTAGAATTTTGGTGGCAGCTATTGTCTCACCATGTTATACAAAAAGATATATATTCAATGGCAAAAATGAAAGTACTTGCCCTCAAAGGCAAGATAACAGTAAATATAAGTCTGTTCAAAATATATATGATATAAACATAAAGCAATTCTATATCTAGCATTCTTTTCTCTATACCACATTGTCTTGTAAGAAGTCAGTTGTTGTTCAGTCATATCAAACTCTGTGACCCTATTTGGGGTTTTCTTGGCAGACAGTAGGGTGGTTTCCCATGACCTTCTCTAGCTCACTCTACAAATGAAGAAACTGAGGCAAACAGATTTAAGTGACCCAAGGTCACACAGATAGTAAGTATCTGAGACTGGATTTGATTTTAGGAAGGTGACTCTAGGCCTTGTACGCTATCTACTTCTCCACTTAGTGAACCTGATGTTAAAGATTAGAATAAATAACGTTGGGGCAGTTGTGGGAAGGTAGACACACAAGGGCATTGTTGGTGGAGCTATGAGAATCACTTCCACCATTTTGGAAATCAATTTGGAGGTAGGCAAATAAAATGACTAAAATGTCCATATCCTCTGACCTAAAGATTCTACCCTTTATTGTGGTTATACCCAAATAGTTCATTGATAAGAAGATAAGTTCCAATATATATCAAAATATTTATAATAGCACTTGTAGTTATAGCAAGGTAATTTAAATATAAATTGTTACTTAGAAAACAAATAGATAGTTATCAATTTGGGAATGGCTAAATAAATTGTGGTACCTGAATATAATATTACTGAACTCTAAGAAAAGAAGAATATAACAAACACAAAGAAACATGGAAAGATCTACATGGACTGATATAAAGTGAAGTTTCCTTGATCCTTAAAATAATCCTCAAAGCTAAGTAAGGAGAGGAAAAATTTTTATGGCCACTTGCCAGGGGGGAAATTAGAATGTTGAAAAGACAATTCATGCTTCAGGTATGGATTAAAATAAATGAACCTCTCAGATCCCTTCTAGTTCTAAGAATCTATGACTTGCCTAAGGTCATGTTGTGAGTTAGTAATGAAGAAGGAATTGATACTAGTAATTCTGTCTCCCAATTCAATTTTCTTGTCTTTTAAATGGCTGCCTTCTTATTTCTGGCTTTTTGAAAATGAAAGGAAATTCTACAAAGGCATAGAAAATAACCCTTGACATTGGCGGGTGCAAATTAAAGTGATGTATCAAATTCAGAGCAGCTCTTCTTGACTTGAGGCCAGAGGAAATTCTGGTCAGCTATGACTGCTGAAAACATTATTTTTCTCTAATTTAGCCACCACTAAGAGTTTGTCAGTGAGTGTTTGTGGTTAGGTGGCTAATGCAGCTTGTTGGTCCAAGACCAAAAAAAGAAAGGTTTATATACTTACTTGACTTTTCTTCTTTAATGTTGTATTCCAGCACATCTGAAACACTCTCATTCAGGGAAGGGAAATGGACTGAGAGGATCATGTGTTTGTGATTACTCGTCCGGCGGACCAAGAAGATCTAGAATACAAGGAAAGATGAGTTAGGTTCTCTGAACTGAAAAATGAAATTCCAGCGTAAGTGAAGAAAATAATACGTTTTTTTAAACATAAGAGAAGAATGTTCTTAAGAGGAAGGATGGTGAAAATAAAATAGTCAACTGAGAGAAGAGATCTAGATTCTGACCCAATCTGTGTCATTAACTGTCCTGAGACATTAGAAATATCATGGTACCTCTTGGAGCCTGACTTGTTCTTGCCAAATGAAGGAATTGGACTAGATGGGGGTTCTTAACCTAGAGTAGGTAGCTTGATTTTTTCATGTCAAAAGTAGGAATTTTAATTTTAAAAAAATTTCTACATTTATCATTTGCAGAAGAAAAATCAGATCAAAAGGGGAAAAATGAGAAAGAAAAAAATAAGCAATCAACAAAAAAGGTGAAAAATACTATGTTGTGATCCACATTCAGTCCTCATAGTCCCCTCTCTGGATGCAGATGGCTCTCTCCATTACAAGTCTATTAGAATTGGCCTGAATCACCTCATTGTTACAAAGAGCCACATCCATCACAGATCATCACATATTCTTGTTGCTGTGTACAATGTTTTCCTGCTGCTACTCACTTCACTTAGCACTAGTTCATGTAAGTCTCTCCAGGTCTTTCTGAAATCATCCTGCTGATTGTTTCTTATAGAAGAATCATATTCCATAGCCTTCATATACCATAACTTATTCAGCCATTCTCCAACTGATGGGCATCCACTCAGTTTCTAGTTCCTTGCCACTACCAAAAAAGGACTGCTAAAACATTTTTAAAACACATGTGTGTCCTTTTTCCTTTGGGATACAGTCCCAGTAGAGACACTGCTAGATCAAAAAGTATGCACATATGCTTTGACCCAGAAGTGTTCCTACTGGACTTAAGTACCAAAGAGATCTTAAAGGAGGGAAAGAGACCCACATGTGCAAAAATGTTTGTGGCAGCTCATTTTATAGTGGCAAGAAACTGGAAACTAAGTGGATGCCCATCAATTGAAGAATGGCTGAACAAATTATGGTATGTGAATGTTATGGAATATTATTGTTCTGTAAGAAATGACCAACGGGATGATTTCAGAGAGACCTGGAGAGACTTACATGAACTGATGCTAAGTGAAATGAGTAGAACCAAAAGAACATTGTACATAGAAACAATACTATATGATGATCAATTCTGATGGATGTGGCTCTCTTCAACAATAAGATGATTTAGGCCAGTTCAGTGATGAGGAGAGCCATCTACATCCAGAGATTTTTATGCTTTCTCTTATGTTTGCTTACATTTTGTTTTCCTTCTCAGGTTTTCTTTTTTCTAGATCTGATTTTTTTTATCCAGCAAGGTAACTGTATAAATATATATACATATATTGGATTTAACATATAATTTTAACATATTTAACATATATTGGACTACCTGCCATCTAGGGGAGGGGGGAAAAATTTAAAATAGAAAGTTTTGCAAGGGTCAATGTTGAAAAATTACTCATGCATATTTTGTAAATAAAAAGCTTTAATAAAAAAAAAGGTATGCACAGTTGATGGCCCTTTGGGCATAGGTGAACTTGATTTTTTAAAAAATAACTATTTTACTATGATTGATTTCCTTTGTAATCTTGTGTATTTAAAAATATTATTCTAAGAAGAGCTCCATAAGAATTCACCAGATACCCAAAGGGGTTCATGCCACAAAAAATCCTCAGACTAGATTAAGAATTTAGATGAAGAATTCTCAGACTAGATTGGTTTCTAAGCCCCCTATAAACTTGATATTCTATATTCTATTTATTGCTTGCCATAATGCTAATATATATATATATATATATATATATATTATTCTATTGTGATAATAGAATGTTTAATATAAATACTATAATCTACTTATTACATTATTGATAATAGCAGCAGAGAGAAAAGTGAATTCCTATTTTCTTTGACATTCAGCAAATAATAAGACAGCTTATGATAATGGAAGGAGTATTGCCATGGATGCAGGGGATCTAGCTGTGTAACAATGGACAAGCTGACTGATCTTTCTTGATTTCAATTTCCTCATCTATTTTATAGATAATAATACTTATTCTAACCAACTATTAGTATTGATGACCATAAAATATATTTACTGTACGGTGCACTGTTGGAATTCTTACAAAGTGTTAAGTCATTAGAATTGATAGAGACAATAATTATCTAATTTAGCATGGTTCAGTATGATTGATCTGATCCTACAAGGAGATGTTATGGGCCAGAACTTGAAACAAGGTAGTAAGTGGAATTGAGGGGACAATGTTTAAAGGACTGGATTTTAACCCCTGGCTGCATATGAAGTGATTATTACTTTGAACTGAAACCAAGGCTGTCTCCAGAAAACCTCCCAAGAAACCTGCTCCCACAGAGAACCATCATATTTTAGAAAAAAAGAAGAACACCACAGTGCACAAGTGATCATGGGTGCTCAAAAGTTAAGAAATCAAGAATGTTAGCAGGTTCTATCAAAATATATATATTTTTTAAAACCCAGTTAATTATGAGAGTCAAATGAAATCACATGTGTGTTTTGTAAATCTTAAAGTTATATTTTATAAAATACAAACTCATCAGCATATCATTTAAAGTTCTTCATGATCTAATTCCAATTTATCAGACTTATTAGCTCACTGTTCTTCCTACTTTCATGCCTGAGATCAGGCTGTCCTAAATCTAAAAAAAGTTCCCCTTCTTCACCTCTGCTTCTTAGAATCTTTAGTTTCCTTAAGGACTGACCTCAGTACAATTATCTTCTCTGGGAAACCTTTCCTAAACCCCTATTTTTTAGTTCTCTCTCCCTTCTCAAACTGTTTTTTCCTTATCTGTAAAATTATCTTTCCCTCCCCACTCTCTGAAAGTTCCTTGCATATAGTGTAGACCCTTAAGTATTGGTTATTTATGAAATGAATGAAATCTTCATATTGTGGAATCTTAGGGTTTGAAATTCATGGAATCTCACAGAATTTTCAGAATTAAAGAACCAAGGAATCTTAGAATTTTGCTTATTGTCACTATCATTTTTTTGGCTAGATTTCTCCTCAGCTATGTTTAATCTTTTCTGTCTAGATGTCTATTTGGAAAGAATAGGTCAGGTTCATCCTTGTCTCTTTCTCCTAAAAGAACCTGACATGTATGCACTCCAGGCTCCAGAACAGTTGAATAGCTACCCATTTGGTTAGTAGTATCACATAGGCACTTCCTCTTTAGCAATGGGTCTTGCAATCATATCTACTATTTCTGAAAGTCAACTCTCCAGATGACAGCTAGTTCCTCAACTCCCCTAGAAGCACAGGGAAATTGGATAATTTGGTTCAAGGCACACAGTAAAAATTGGCTCTGGGGATTAGATCAGAACTCAGTGTTATACCCATGGACTGATTCCATGCACAGACTGGTTTCTGTCTTGGAGAAGATCACAATCTAGTGGAGAGATACTGGCAAGCCACTGATTTAAGTCAAATACTGATGAAATGCTCTTGGCTATTTGTGTAGTATTGAACTAAGCCTATGTGGATACAAAGGAGATAATTCACTTCTCTTCTTTGGAGAACTTATACTATAGTTGGGACAGCAAGGCTTATAGAATGAAACAATTAGAAAATGGTAAAACAAAGGTGTATGCCCAAGTGCTATAATGTGTGATATACATGATTCAGTCAATTCAGTCCTTTTTCAGTCCTGTTTGATTCTTTGTGACTCCATTTGGAATTTTCTTTGCAAAAATACTGCAGTAGTTTCCTTCTCCAGTTCATTTTACAGGAAACTGAGGCAAACAGAGTAAAATGACTTGCCTAGGATCACACAGCTAGTAAGTATCTGAGGCCAGACTGGAAAGCAGGAAGATGTGTTCCTAACTTTAGACCTGTCAACACTTTATCTACTGTACCACCTAGCAATCCTGATATGGATGATAAATGCTATTAAAATTCAGAAACAGGTTAGGTTTAATGTAACTTACAGTCAATCAGGGGGGCCTTCAAGGGAGAGGTAAGAGGTTTTGATCTTATCTGAGTTCTACCATTTAGTAGTTGTGTAAAAATGCCCATTTAACTGGTCTTGTTTATCTGTGAAATGGGAACAAGCCCCCTTTGCAGCTCACAACATGGTTGGGAATAAATCTTATTTCTTTTGATCTCCACAAGGACCTTACTAAGTTGGTAAGTTCTACAGGTATTATCGTCCTTATTTCATGGATAAAGAAGCTGGGATTCAGAGAAGTTGCGTCAATTCCTCAGGGTCACACTATTAGAATTTGTGTTGATATTTGAAGTCCAGCTTTCTTTACAGTACACCACAGTGCAGATGCCACAGCTAGAGAGAATGCAGCCAAGAAAGAGCCAAGGGGGTCATAAATTTGGGGTTCCCTTCCTCCATCCCTGCCAAAACTAGGTAGATACTATGCATTCATATACTTCTATTATATTCTTAAGATACTCCTCCTCTGGCAGCCGCCATTTGTATATGCAATATATAGGCTGAAAGGACTGAGATCTTCCAAGCCGCAAACTCTTTTGTCTCTTTTCTGCTTAATGGTAGTATCTATTTCTATAGTACTTTACATGCTACTTAGTGATTTTTCTTGGGCAGCAAGATGATACAATATATAGAGCATTGAACCTGGGCTCAGGAACACTCATGTTTGTGAGTTCAAACTGGCCTCACACACTTACTAGCTGTGTGACTGTGGGCCAGCCACTTTCTTGTTTAATGAAGAAAAGAAGAAGAAAGAAGATAGAGGAAGGAAGGAGGAAGAAGGAGAAGAAGAGGAGAAGATGATGATGAAGAAGAAAGAAGAAAGAGAGGAGGAGGAGAAGAGAAAAAATGTAAATTTGCTATTTAGAAAAAGACATGGGGAAAAAATTGGGAGCAGAGAGAAAACTAACATGGACTAAAACAAGGACTCTTGGTTTCCAGCAGGGTTTATTTCCCTCATGTTTCCTCAATCCCTCTTTCTTGAGTATAACTCAAAATGACCTCTATCTAGCACATGCCTTTCTAGCAGGTGGTCTGGAGATTCTTCCTTTAAAAAAATATGAAAGAAGAAAGCAAAGCTGTAAAGCATGTAATCTTAGTCTGAGAGAAACCATCATGGATAAAAATCACAAATTTTGAGTTAGCAAGCAAGAGTTTTTTTTTTTTTTTTTCTCTGTCAGAGAGAAGGGGGAAATCCCTTTGCTGGAAGTAAGACACGCAGGGACGAAAAGATAGGATGAACAAGTGGGGTTGTTGACTTCTCACTTGCAGTTTGACTTCATATCATGTGAACTCAATCAATTGTTTATGGTTATTAGGAATGGGAAAAATATTCATGAGTACATTTCCATTTCCAGAAGGAACAATGGAAAAGATGAGAGGGAATCTTTGTCCTTAGAGGACATGCAACGTATAGCAAACTGGGACTGGAGTTGGCAAGATCTGAATTCAAATTTGGACTCAGACTCTCTCAACAATTTTTCTTGAGAGTTTTTGTTTTCATTAGGGTAGGAGATCTAATTTTTTTTTCCTTTTCCATAACTTGACTTTTATGGAAATGTTATGCATAACTGGTTTCTTAATTATGGATGAGAGTAAGAGAGACAATCTAGAACTCAAAAAATTCTAAAACAAATAGAAAAAATTTTTTTTGTTTGTTTTGAATGTAACTGGGGGAAAATATTAAATAAATAGATAAGTACCTAAAATGAGGATCATAATAGCACCTACCTCCCAGGAATGTTATGAGGATCAAATGAAATAACATTTATAAAGTGTTATAAAGCCATGAAGCTGAGACAAGCATTGTGGAGTGCTTAGAATTTGGCAAGACAGAAGATACCAAAATCATTCATTGGTCTTGGTCTGGAGTCTTTGTGACCTTCTGCACCATAGCAAGCAATACTGTCCATAGGAGTTTTTTGGGCAAAGATGTCAGAGTGGCCTGTCGTTTCCTTCTCCAGTGCATTAAGACAAGAGCTTAAGTGACTGGCTCAGGATCAAACAGTAGAATATATCCACATCTACCCATACCTACATATATGTCTATACCCTCCCTTCCTCACACATATCTCAATCACCTAATAGGCACTATATAAATGTTAGATATAGTTATTATCTTTTATTCTTTTTATGATTCAGCAGGACTAGGGACCTTACCTGTCATTTCATTATTGTACAGAAGTGTCCTTGCTAAGAAGCTTTCTCTACCCATACAAGTCAGCACCTTCCCTATAGCTTAGTTTTAGATACATCTTACCTATAGTCACAAAGTATACATTCTGCCAAGCCAGCTCTCTATCCACTATGCCATAGCTTCCATTACTATGGCTAATAATAGATAATAACAATAAGATAATATTTGTAAAATGCTTAAAACAATATTTAGTACATAATAAATGCTACATAAATGCTAGCTGTTATTATTAGCAATAGTGAAAATAACAGTGGGAAATGAAGACAGAGATAGAGAAAGATCATCAGTTCTATTGAGTCAGATCACCTCCTTGGTTAATCAGACTGGTACATATGTTAATGTACCATGACATCCAATCTCCCTTCTAAAGTGAATTGCTTTTTCTATTTTCCTGTTCATGATGATGTAAGCAAAAATCTTTGTGTTGTTCTATTCCATCTGTTATTTATTTACTAATTTTGCATGATGTGATACAGCAGAAAGAGCATTGGACTGGGAATCAGGACATCTGGATTTCAGTCCAGGTTCTGCTGCTCATTATTAGTATGTGACCTTGGCAACTGGTCAACATGCATTTATTTAGCACCTATTATATTCTAGGAATCATACTAGGTGATGTGATAAAGAGACAAAAATCCTATAGTCCATGCTTCAGAAAACTTACATTTATGGTGGGAGGGGTAATGACCTATATACATATATAATAATATACAAGGAAAAGATAAGTTATTTCAGAGGATTATTGTAGCTGATGATGACTAGGAAAGATCTCAAAATGGAGCTGGTAGTATAAGCTAGCTAACATTTATATATTGCTATAAGTTTTTACAAAATTGTTATATAATTGTTAATAAAACTGTTTGATCTTCACAATGATCCTGTGAAGTGTTATTGTTATTATTATTATTACCATTTTACAGATGGGAAATCTGAGGTAGAGCTTATGTGACTTGCCCAGAGATACACAGTAATAAGGATCCAAGACAACATTTAAACTCAGATCTTCCCGATTCCAAGTCCTTTGTCCATTACTTCACCTAAAAGCCTACCTGAGCTAAGGGTTCCAAGAAGCAGATATGAGAAGGGAAGGTATTATAGGCATAAGGAACAGTAAGTGGAAAGCATGGAGATAGTATATTCATGTTGAAGAAGAAAACCAAAAGCAAATAAGCTAGTTGGGTTGGATTGTCAGGTACATGAAGGAGACTAAGATGCAATAAACTTGAAAAGATGGTCTAGAACCAGATTGTTCTTTAAATATCAAGTCATTGCTCCGCACTGGGCTTCAGTATTCTTATCAATAAAATGCAGGATTTGAACTGCATAGAACATGAACCTTAGAAAGCATTCCTTTAGAGAGAATTATAAAATTCTGAGTGCAGGGACTATTTTTTTTTTTTGTCTCTTTTTGTATCTCTAGTGCTTAGCACAGTGCCTGGCAGATAGGAGATTGATAAATGTTTTTTTCATTGATTTAAATTCCCTCAATCTATATTCTCTCTCTCACACTTAATCACTGTGTGACCTGGGCAAATCACTTAACCTGTTTGCCTCAGTTTCCTCATCTGTAAAATGAGCTGCAGAAGGAAATGGCAAACCATTCTAGTATCTCTGCCAAGAAAATCCCAAATGGGGTTATGAAGAGCTTGCCTAAATGAATGAACCTTCCCTAGTAATGTTTCAGACACTATTTGATATCTATGGAGGTTGATTGTTGGGATTTTCAAGACCTTCTGAAATCACATCTGATAGACAACCATTTATTTAATCTATTGATATGGTCATCTTTACCAGTTTTTAATGCCATTGCATAGAAAGGGTAGATGGCACCCAGATAAAGATACCTGTTGCCTATAGACTAGGCAACCTCCTTTGTATATATATTGAGAAGCCCAGGAAGATTTCTCTGCCCTATCTCCTGGTGTTTCCTCCACTGACTAATTAATGTCTGAATTTTCATTATTAGATCATCATCCCTTTGAGCTACAGTTAGAATGCAATTACTCTCTGGTGAGAGCCACTTTAAGTTTCTTTCTGTCATGGACGTCTCCACATAGCAGACAGAACACTGAACTAATGACCTGCTGAGTGTCCCAGGTCAGATCTGGATGGACAGTGGGGTTAGCCAGTGCCTGGAGATAGCTGACCTATTTCAATCTTGCTAAGTCTCTCCATAAAAATGCCCAGCTGCCTTCACGCCTGGAAAAGCTCATTCAGGACGAAATTAATTTTTATGGCCACAGAGGTCATTGCAAGAGGAATTCAGAAGCTTGCTATATTTGGAAAACCTCTGTTGTTATTAGTTTCCAAAGAACCATTTACTCTCCATTTTAGCAGACCTAAGCTGAGTTATCCTGCTGACTTTCTGGGGCCAGTCCTTGAGGCAAGGGAGGAAAAATAACTGAGTTTCCATTGAGCCATAGTTTTATTTCATTTATTGATTCAACAAATATTTATTCATCATCAACTGTATGTAAAACATTATACTCTATTCTATGGGAAAATAAAAGTCAATAACTTAAGAGATCCTGCCCTCTTGGAGCTCATACTTGAGCAAGAGAAACAAAGGCAATTAAAACCATAAGGAGAAGATAGGTAAAATGTGAGATCTACAGAGGAGGGGTACAAAGAATTCTCTTTATTATAGATACAATGTTTTATCCAGTAACTTGGTGTAATTTATACCTGTCTAAATTCCAATGGACTCTTGATGTAATCTGTACTCAGAGAGAGAACACCAGATAGATAATTTTAATTACATTAAGTTAAAAAGGGTTTGTACAAACAAAATTAATGTAGACAAGATCAGAAGGGAAGCAATAAAATGGGAAATCATTTTTAAATTCAAGGGTTCTGGTAAACACCTCATCTCTAAAATATATAGAGAATTGACTCAAATTTATAAGAATCCAAGCCATTCTCCAATTGACAAGTGGTCAAAGGATATAAAGACAATTTTCAGATGAAGAAATTAAAACTATTTCTAATCATATGGGAAGGTATTCCAAATCACGATTAATCAGAGAAATGCAAATTAAGACAACTCTGAGATACCACTACACACCTCTCAGATTGGCTAAGATGATAGGAAAAGACAAAGACAAAAGTTGGAGGAGATATGGGAAAACTGGGACACTAATACATTGTTGGTGGAGTTGTGAATGGATCTAGCTATCCTGGAGAGCAATTTGGAATTATGTTCAAAAAGTTATCACACTGGGCAGCTAATTGGTATAATGGATAGAGTACTAGCCCTGAAGTCAGGAGGACCTGAGTTCAAATATGACCTCAGACACTTAATAGTTCCTAGCTATGTGACCTTGGGCAAGTCACTTAACCCCAAATGCCTCAGCAAAAAACAAAACAAAATAAAACAAAAGTTATCAAACTGTGCATACCCTTTGACCAACAGTGTTTCTATTGGGTCCATATCCCAAAGAGATCTTAAAGGAAGGAAAGAGACCCACATGTGTAAAAATGTTTGTGGCAGCCCTTTTTGTAGGGCCCAAGTGAATAATGAGATTAATGAAATATCCATGATAATGATAAATTTATTACTGTCTCTGATAGGTCTCACTATAGGATAGTGTAGCAAGTATAGCGTTGGACTTGGAATCAGGGAGATGTGGTTAAAATTCCATCTCAGATGCTTACAAGAAGTTGAGGAAATTGGGAAAATCACTTATGTTCTCTTAGCTTCATTTTCCTGTAAAACTTATAAAATGGGGAGAATAACAACTGTAGTACTAACTTCATGAGAACCAAACAAGATAATATATAAAAAGCACTTGCAAATTTTAGAGTGCCGTATACACAAATGTCCATTTTTAATATTCTCCTGCCTTCTTTGAAGGACTTCCAAAATTTTGGCTCTGCTTCACCTATTTCATCTAATTGGATAACTCTCTGGTTCTGCTCCTGCCAATCTCATCAGTCTGCTCTCCTCTGACCCACAAACAGAAATGGAACTTCTAAAATGTTCTGCTTCCCAACTCTGAATACTTTCCTTAGACAATTGAAAGGAAGGCAGGAAGCAATCATTTTTTATTAAATGCTTATTATGTGCTAGGCTGTGTAAGCACTTTACAAATATTATCTCATTTGATCCTCAACTCTAAAATAGATATTACTATTATCCCCATTTTACAGTTCAAGAAACAGAGGCAGGCAGGTAGATTAAATGACTTCCTCAGAATCACACAACTAGTAAATGGCCAAAATCAACTTTGAAGTGTTCCTGACTCCAGGAACACTGCAGTATTCAATTTATCACCTACATATCTCTTAATTCTTCTTTTCTCTAAAGGATCAGCTCAAATTTCTCTTCCTCCACAAAACCTTCCTTCCCTTCTAAATGTTCCCAGTCAGAACTTATTTTTTCTAAACTTCCATGATGTCTGCTGTCCATACCACTCACAAGGCATGATATACTGCTCTCTTCCAATGTCAGCTTTGAGAATCTTGGATAAATTAAGTGATCTCCATGAACTTTACTTTTCTCATTGGCAAAATGTGGGTAATAATTTATGCTACTGACCTCAGAGGATTGTTAGAAATGTGTTTTATAAACTAGAAAACATTAAGGGATTATGAGCTGTTATTATATGCTTTATTTTCCCAGCTTGATTATAAGTTCCTTTTGGACATCACTTTGTGACACTATGGTTAGAGTTCTGGGCATGGAGTCAGAAAGTTCAAATCTAGCATCAGACACTTTACTAGATGTGTGACCCAGATAACTCATTTAATCTGTTTGTCTTAGTTTCCTCAAGTGTAAAATGGGATTATAACAGCACCTATTTCCTAGGATTGTTGTGAAGATCAAATGAGGTGATATTTGTGCAATGCCTGGCATATAGTAGGTGATATATAAAAAGGATTATTCCCTCCCTATTTTTGTGTCTTCTATAGTGTCTAGTATATTGTAGGTACTCAATGAACTATTTTCAGAATGAATGGATTTCTATAATTCTCACTGATTCTGTTTTTGCTGTGATCAAAACTTTTACTGACAGAGAAAAAAAGTTCAGAGAGACAGAAAGAGACAGAAAGACAGACAGAGAGAAGGGGAGAGAGACAGAGATAGACAGAAAGCAAGAGAGAGAGATTAAAGGGAGGCAAGAAGTGCTGAGAGCAGAAGAAAAAGTTTGTTTTGGGTTTTTTTGGTACATTTGGTCTAAAAGAGTGGATTCCAGCACAGTAACTGATACTTAGTAGATGTTTAATAAATGATTGTTAATAAGATAGGTTAATTGATTGATAGCATGCTAGACTTAACAGTCGGGAAGACCTGAGTTCATACTTACAAGCTCTGGGATCCTGAAAGAATCATTTAACCTATATTTGCAAAATGAGGATTATAGGACAGTAACATGGTGGTGCTATAGATAGAACACCTAGGCCTGGAATGAATAAGGCCTGAGTTCCAATCTGGCCTCAGATATTTAGTAGCTGTGTGATTTTGAGGAAGGCATTTCTCATCTGTAAAATAAGCTGGAGAAGGAAATGACATCTTTGCCAAGGAAACTCCAAATTTAGTCACTAAGAGATGGACATGGCTGAAAAATTATTAAACAACAGAATGAGGACGATAATTTTTATAATTTCCACTTTTGTGAGGTTTAAATGAGAGTGAAGAGGAAGTGTTTTTGTAAACTATACCATAGAAAGCTCAGTTACTTCATAATAACTGACTTTTTATTTAATAATAATAATAATACTATCTTTGGATAAAAGAGGGGAGGGGCTGATTCCTAGTCTCAGAAACCCTGTTTTCACATCTTGGTTCTAACATTTCCCAGGGAGCTAAGCTAGGTGGCACAGGGAATAGAGTGTTGGAATTGAGTCAGGATGATTCAAATCGTCCATCAGGACTTTTTAGCTAAGTGACCTTGGGTGAGATACATAACCTGCCTTCCTCAGTTTCCTTATTTGTAAAATGGGAATAAAAATAGCCTCTACCTTCCAATGTTCTTCTGAAGATAAAATTAATTAATGTTTGCAAAGTGCCCTATAAATCTTAAACCATTATATAAATGCTAGCTATTTTTTTTTCCTAATAATATTTTATTTTTCCAAATGCATGCAAAGATAGTTTTCAACATTTACCTTTTGCAAAACCTCGGGTTCCAAGGTTTTCCTAGATCTCCAAGACAGCAAACAATCTGATGTAGGCTAAATATATACAATTCTTTTAAACATAGTTCCATATTCATCATGAATGCTAGTAATATTACTATTATTTACTAGTTAAGAAACCATTGGCCTGAACCTCTATTTTTTCACTGTGTAAAATGGGGATGGTACATCATTCTAAGGAAAGTACTTTGAAAATCTTAAGGTGTCATAGAAATGTGAGTTGTTGCTGTGATTGCTACTATTGTAACTGCATTGACTTCCTTCCCCAGGAGGAGCCAGAAGGGTGTGGTTCTTCCAGGCCACATTGTAACAATCTGCTTCCAGTCCTTCCCCTTCCCAAAGCACAGATCTCATATTCCTACAGATAGGTACAGAGAGCCATTCCTGCACATCTCTGCAGAATGTTCCTTGCACACTTCTCCCTGATGATTCCCCAATGTTTCTCAAGAAGAACCTAAGAAATATGAATTTCTTCCACCTCAAAAAACTATCATCCTTGGAAAACTCTGATCTGCCTTTTCATGCCTAGGATAGAAAGACTAAATTTCCTCCTGTTCTTCATGAGTGGGGAGGATTAGCAAGCAATGCCCTAGTTCAAGCAATTGGGAAGAAACCTCTGATTTTATTTTTCTGAGTCAACTTCTCTTCTTAGAACCTTGAGTTCTTTCCCTCTAAGACATTTTATTTAAAATTTCTCTTTCTTTTTCTACCCTTCTCTCTCTCCTTTTGTCTCTATCTTTGCCTTCCTTTTCTCAAGTCAGTGATATATTCCCCCCTTTTGTTGTGGTGGTGGTTATTGTGATTTCACCTTGTTCATGTGCGATTTTGTAGATATCATTTTCTGACCTCTATTTCATTCAGATTACAAAGGATTATTTATTTTCTTATTTTTTTCAAAGCACCAGTTTTTAATTTTGTATTTCATTTCTATAGTTTTAGTATCCAAATTATCAGTTTCTCTAATTTTTCTCTTCCTCCTCTTTTCCCTTTTTTCCTTCTTTTTCTTCCTCCTTCTCCTCTTTCTCTTTCTTCTCTTCCTTTTCTTTGCAAAACCTAGATTCCCCACCTCTAAGGTTTCCCTACCTCCTTAAAACAGCAAGCAATCTGATATAGGCTATATATGTATAATTCTTCTAAATATACTTCCATATTTGTCATGAATATTAGTAATGTTGCTATTATTTCTTGTTGAACAACCATTGGCCTGAACTTCTTCTTCTTCCTCCTTCTCCTTTCTATCTTCCTCTTTTTTCTCCTACTCCTCTTCTTCTTCTGCACTTGGGGTTAAATGACTTGCTTAGGATATCATAGCTAGTAAATGTTTGAGATCCAATTTGAACCCAGGTGCTCAATCAACTTCAGACTTATTTAAAAATCAAACAAAACAAACAAACAAAAATCTTTGTTTTACATCACCATCCCCTCATGTTATCCTATATTTCTCTTCCCTTTTGCCACCAAATTCACAGAAAGTAATAGCTATTCTACTCCTTTCCCAACTGGGTCAATGTTCCTTTGGCAGTGCTCCAGTATGTCAATGTTCTTACTAAAATATGGCACCCAGCACTGAACACAATGATACATCTCAATCTCAACTTACCCCAGTTGTTTGGCCTTGGAGGATCTGAGTTGCCTTGTCCCTGTCCATGTCCAACTGCAGCCAGACCGGGCAGGTTGCAATAAGTTTTTCTAGAACACTAATTCCTCGGGGAAGGCGATTCCTCAGAGCAGCTGACCAAAGTGGCTCAGTGTCTTCATCCTCTTCCTCCTCTGTTTTCTCTTCTTTCTCTCCTTGTCCAACATTTGGAAAAGGACTGAAGGGACAAAAGGAAATTATCATTGCATAGACAGACATACCAAAGGAGAACTAGAGATAAATTTTAAAAAAAAATGATAAGAAATATCATTCCCAAGTTCTCAATGTTTTTCTGTAGCAGTGAATGTCTTTTATTCCTAAATTCTCTAGCAAAATTCACATGTTTCATTTTTATCTTTGTTTCTCCAGCACAAGATGTCATGGACAGAGCCAGGCAAACATGAGGTCCTGTATGTCCTTATTTATATGCAGTGGTAGATGAACCAATGTCGCAGGGGTCCACAGCTCTCCACAAATAGAGGCAAGTAGAAAAAGAAAGATTCTAGATGATGTGACTTAGCCTCAATTTTAATAAGTTGCCACTTTTCACCCTTCTCTCCTTCCCTTAGGCCCTTGCTGAATCCTAATACTACAAAATGATACTGTTATAAATGACCTTAGGACATAGAATACAGCTAAGTAGTAGAGTGGATGAAGAGGTCCTGGGCAACTAGGTGGAGTTGTCAGAGAAAGCCTAAAATAATAAGATTATAATGTTCTCTGAGGCAAGCATGGAAGGGTATCTATGGGTTCCAGCTCAGTCTTCCAGTCTCACCCCTGTGGAGGTCTCAAACTCCACTTTATTGTACCTAACCAGAAAGGCAAATTATGATGTCAAACCTGGAAGTTAAAATTACCCTATCAATCTGTCCATGGCCCAAGCTAACCTTTTTGGGTTAGCCCAGTCTGCCTTATGGTGTCTTTCTCTTTGGAGTTAACTAATTCTTTTAGAGTGCTAAACTCTATGGATTTAGTCTGCCAGTCAATGGCATGCTTGCACCTCATGGTGTATTCCCTTTCTCCTGTTTAACTCTGAATTCTACTAGGGAACTCGTATTTTTCATTGTTAATTGTTAAAACCCCTTTCCTTGCTAAGTATATGCTCTCCCAAATCTATTTCATATTTTCCATTCAGTGTCTATTTTACCTCTTGGTTTTGTTTGTAAATAAACCTACCTTTTGGCAAAGGAGAGAGACTTGGTGAATTCTTTACCTGTCAATTGCTACCAAACCCCATCATTTGATGTGTCTACCTCAATCTCATTATTATTCACATTTTGTAAATAAGGAAAAGGAGGCCTTATTTGTATAAAGTCACACAGCAAGGACCTGTGAAAATTGAAGTCCAAGTTTTCTGGATCTTTTCCTACTTTGCCACCTTTTTAATTACAATAGCCTCCTCTGAGAAGCTGGTTTAGTCATTGTATTAACAATGTTTTGTACACAAGTAGTTTCCTTACTTCCTTAGAAACTTAAAAACAAGTGCTCCCATCCTGGAAAGACTTGATGTTTATCTTGTTTCAATTCTACTCTAGGGAAACTCACTCCCCCATAGGGCATGGGGGCCATTGCCCAGCAGCCTGGGATTAACCTGTATTTTTATACCCTTGGAACTGAATCTGTGCCAAGTGACCTAATCTCTCAGGTTTTTTGCTTAAGCTGCCCTGTCAGGACTGAGAGTAGCTTTTCTTTTATGACAAAAGAAATCAGTGTCAGAAAGTATGATTCTATTCTTTCTCCAAATGTATCTTCAGTTCTCTGAAAATATTATGGGAAGGAATAGCAATGGAAACAGTATTGAACAACATAAAGAACACTAGGTTGGAAGTCAGGAGACCTAGGTTATAGTTCTAGTTCTGCTACCTATATGACCTTGAACAAAGCATTTTTCTTTTAGGGGCCTCTCACGTCTCCTCTGAAAAATTACAGATTAGAACTGGATTCTATATCACTGTGATTCTACTAAGCGTGCCTACATAGTGTTATCATAGGTTTTCTTGTCTGGTTCAAGTGATGGAGGTAGCCCTTCCTCATCTACCTGGACCAATGGAAGGATAACAATGTGTTAATTGGATGGATGATAATGTGTTGACGCAGTATGGCATAGCTTCTCATCCAAGTTGACCACAGAGACACATGCTTGACGAGGTGGGAACTATACATGAATATCTGAACTTCAAACTCCACAGGAAATAGGAGATAAATGGAAAGGCAGAGTCCAAAACTAAGCTGAGAAGGAGTCCAAGACTAAGCTGATGTGGTTGTTTATAACTTCGGGGCATCCACTTCATTTCCTAAGAAGTATTCTTAGTTTCTCCTATAAGCTGGGCTACTTTTCCCTGTGGGAAAGGCAAGAAATAACTTATAGACACAAAACTCAGATAACTAACTGGAAAGCATTTTTCACATGTATCAAGCTCATTGGCCCTTACCGCAAACCCATAAGATAGGTAGATAGAGTACTAGTAAACCCATTTTGTAGAGAGAAAACTGGAGGCTGAGAGCAGGTAAGTGACCTGCCTTACTCCCTAAAGGTCCTCTGAAAAGGATCTAAAAGGTCTCTAAAAAAAAAAGAGAGAAAGATAACTAGATCTTCTGAGTCCAAATATACCATAGTTATGTTTGTATGTGCATAGAAATTGGTATAGGTGTAAGTATAGATGTAGATAAAGTTACACATAAATTTCCATTACAACACAATTAATATATTTAATTAAAATTTTTAAAGCATGATAGGCATTTGAACTAGTTATTACTACTATTAAACATATTAATTTAACTTAATATATTTAGTAGTAGTAATAACTAGTTCAAATGCCTATCATGCTTTAAAATTTACAAAGCACTTTACAAACGTTTTCTCATTTAGCTTTACAACAGTCTTGGGAGGTAGTTAATTATAAGTATTATTCTCATTTTACAGATGAGGAAACTGAGGTTGATTTAGAGATACAAAATGACTGACTCATGATCACCTAGCTAGGAAGTGTTATTTGAATGTAGGTGATTCTGTCTTTAAATCCAGTGTTCCTTCTAAGTCATGTTTCCTATTAATACTAATACCAATGTGTATGTATATATATATGATGTAAACTGTACCCCTTTAATCTTTGGGGGAAGGATTGGAAAGGAGCCTTTGGGGGAAAGATGCTCTAGACTCTCAAACCCTCCAGATCTCTGAGAGGCCACAATCCATAAGGGAAACTCCCAGATAAGTAATCTCAGTTAATTGGAGATCTTGGCCTGGGGTATAGTCACTATCTTCTATTGAATTGAAAAATCTCCTTAGCTTAAAACCTCAAAAGGCTAATAAAAGACAACTCTGAAACTGAATCTTTGCTAATACTCTTCTGCACTTATCCCATTGGGTCTTTCTCAGTGTAAGCCCATCTTTGCAATAGTCCTAATAGGATCTTGCCCACTAAGAAAGCTGTTTCCTTAGTATAAATAAACCCATGCTTGCCACAAACCTCGAACCTTTATTTATTGGGATTTGCAAATTCTTTCCCAAAACCTGAAACCGGCCAAAGGGGATCCCATTGCTGTCAGAGGATCCCTCAACCCTCAATTCACACACCTCATCATACACATACACACACACACACACACACACAGCAATTGGGGCTAAGTGACTTGCCTAAGGTCACACAGCTAGGATGTGTTAAGTGTCTGAAGTCACATTTGAACTCAGGTCCTCCTGACTTCAGGGCTGTTGTTCTAACCACTACACCAACTAGCTGCCCCTAATACCAATAAATATTAGGAAGACTAGTGATGAAACAGTATCCATTATAGAGAGATGATGAGCTTAGGGTATAGAATGAAACATACATACACACACAAAGAAACATAAAACCATTGGAAGAATTTTTTTTTTTTGCTTAATTGTTACAATTTTTCCTCCTCTCTCTCCATATCTATCCCTATGTGAAAAATGAATGGATAGTGATTTTCTTTCCCTAAGAAAATCAGTAAAGAGGTAGGGGATTCTACAGCTGTGAAATTTTATATAAACTTTTGGACAGGGTCATTGTATTGTTAGTTTTACTTAACCATTTTGCTTTGTTATATGAGACCTCTTGAGAAGTAGGAGTAATCTGTAAATGTGTTTAATGTGAAAACAAAACTCATCAACAAAACTGAAGTATAAAAAGAAACAGTTTTGACCACACAGAATGTCTGAAAAGGATTTAGAGAATACTCAGGGATCCCTGGGCCACATTTTGAGAATCTTTGGTAAATATAGATCAATTCTATGGTATGGACATAAAACTCAGAAAACTGGAAAATACTTTTCACATGTGTCAAATTCTTTTGGCTTTTACCAACAAATGAATAAGATAAGTAGACCCATTTTATAGAGGAGGAAACTGTGTGATTCTTGTTTGTGTCCCTTCTATGATTCTTCTCTAGAGGTTATACCTGCCCAATGTGCTTGAGAATATTATTTGAGTTGTTTTAAACTTTACAAATGGCCAAGGAAAAACTCTGTCCCTCTATCTATCCTTAGTCTTACACTATGAGTGATTTCATTTTTTGGACATATGTGTCCATAGTGACTATTTTTATAGATGAGTCACTGTTGGGAATATGCTGTCCCTGTTCTCATCATACATGGGTTTCCATTTCTCCTTAGGGGTATATATATATATGTGGTGGGGGGGGGGAATATATATATTCCCACCACCACCACCATTCTCCTGAGATTGTGTGTTCCATGATTCACAGCCATATAGCATCATAATTGATGTCATTCCCTATAGATGGTGAGCTCCTATTTATATATGGCATCATGACAGTTGCACCAAGACTCGTTACTACAGAGATTTCTTGAGAAAAACTATGATTATTTAGAATAGATTTGTATAGCTACTCACTTTAGAAAAAACAAGTCTATGTAAAATGCATTTTTTCTATATTATGAAATGTACACATTTCACAAAAAGTTATCACCCTGTAGATTTTATAACTCTCCAAAGATGTCATCTCAGTAATATTTTCAACTTTCCATCAGTACCTTCAACATATTCTTGCAAGTGGCAAGGGCACAAAAAAGATTGTTGAATAAAGGAATAAAAGCCACAACTTTCCTTTCTATTTAAACTCTGATCTTGGCCATCACAGAGATTTGCTGGGTACACACTGGCAACTTTCATTAGCAGTGGCAATCTTTGTTAATGAGCAGCCTGCCTGCCACAAAATAATGAGCCTCTTCTCACAGAGGCTCCCCTGGAAACAATAATAGTTTCAGGACAATTTTCCCTTCCGCTCACAAGTAATGAAACAATAGTTTCATGCAGGAAGTATAACTTCATAAGGTTTGCAGAATTAGGCTAGAGTGGAGGCATGTGGGGGAGAAAGGGATCCCAAATCACTTCATTATGGAAAGTGACTCAGGAAACCCTACCCTTTGGGCCTCAAAGTGTAAATCCCAGACTCTCATTTTCTTCCATATTGTGAGGATTAGTCCATGGAGGATTTTCTAATCAGATCTCAGAAGAAATGATCAGATTGGCATCTTCCATTATTAAAACATATATATTTGTGGTACCCTAGTCCCAGGTCTCTTGTTAAACTTCATGAAAAAGAAGGAAAGCCCAGTTTCTTGAGTGGAATAGGATGGAAGATGATGTGTGGAAAAAGTTAAATGACCTGGCAACTTGGGAGTGATGGGACCTAGGCCAATGGCTAAATCTGCTTCAAAGGAAAGAAAGGCAGTAGTCCAACTATAAGTGGATCCATAAAAATCTTGCTCTGGGCTGCCAACATTAGGGCCCTTGGAAACCAATTCAGAAAAGACCAGAAAGATGTGCACCCTAATGAGACCCTGAGATAGGGAACTACTAAATAGACAAATACAGAAGTCCAGGGAAATCAGGAGAAAGGATTGAAGGTAGAGAGAAGAGGATACCGTACTCATCCCCTATTCTGATCAAAGCCACAAATAACCTTCTTTTACTTCATCCTCTCGTGCTGCAATGACAATAATTTTGCCATTCAATCATTTTCATTATGGCTGACTTTCTGTGACCCCCTTTGGGGATTTGTTGGCAAAGATAATGGAGTGGATCTTCTATTCATTTTACAGATGAGAAAACTGAGGCAAACAAGATTAAATGATTTGTCCGGCGTCACACAGCTAGTAAATATCTGATCACAAAGAGTTGGACATGACTGAAAAATAACAAAATTGTCATAAGTTTACAACCTTGGAGTCATCCTCTTCTTCTGTATTCAATCGATTGTCAAATCATATTAATTCTATCTCTTCAATATTTCTCCTACCTTATCTATTTCAGATCCTTATCATCTTTGAGAAGATTATTATAACCCCCAGTATCCATTCCCTTCTTCAATCCATCCTCCATATAGCTGCTAAATTGATATAACTTAAGCACAGGTTTGAATATTATTCCTCAACTCCAGAAGCTTCTTTGACTTGCATTGCTCTTATAATAAAATATAGACTCTATTATCCTTTATGCAGCACTTGTCCTTTATACAGCATTTAAAGACTTTCATCATTCAGCTTTAACCTGTTTATCCAACACTGACCTACTTGCCGATTCCTGTACACCAAGTACCTTCTGTCACCTGTATACTGGCAAAACTTATCAGAAGTGAGGAGCTTCTGATACTTAAAGCCCCTAATTAGTACCTTTCAGAAGTCAAGGGTCAGCTCAAGTGCCACATCCTACAAGAGATCTTGTCTACATTTTCCTCATCACAAAATTACTTTGTAATTACCTTGTATGTTTTTTATATTTATGTACCTATATATCTATTGCCTTACTCCAACAGAATATAAACTCCTTATAAGCAGGGACTGTTTGGATTTTGCTTTATTATGCTAAATACTCAGAGTTTAGAATGTAGAGGATTCCTAATACATATTGGTTTAAAAGAAATTATTTTCTTTAGCTATCATCAAGTATGACAAAAATATCCTACTCATTCAAGTATCTGTACTTTTTGTTTGTTCTATAGACATGTCTGACACTTCATGACTCTGTGGACCATGCTTTCCATAGTTTTCCTGGCAAAGATAACCAAGAGAGGTTTGCCATTTCCTTCTCCAGTGGATTAAGGCAAACAGTGCTAAATGATTTGTGCAGTTACACAGCTAGTAAATATCTAAGGCTGGATTTGAACTCAGAGCTGCTTCACTCCAGATCCAATGCTCTATATATCTGGAAGCTTTCTTTCTCTGCTTTACCAATCTATCAAGTCCTTCTCTTAAGTCAGGAGTGGGAAAAGTTTTTTTTTTTTTTTTTTTTTTTTCTGCCAAGGGCCTTTTGAATATTTATAACATCATTTGTGGTCCATACAAAATTATGAAACTTGAAAACTGAAAAAGCTGTGGGATATTGGTGAATCTAGCTTTCAGTTCATGATTGCCTGTGATTGGCTTGGCAGGGCCAGATCAAATGATTTTGTGAGCCTTGTATAGCTGGTGAGCTGGATGTTCCTTATCCCTGTCTTAAATACTACCTCCTTCAGAAAATTGCCTGGCTATAATGGTTTCCTATGATACTTTGTTTTAGCTCAATTCAATAAACATCTAACAAGTGCCTATTTTGTTTATAGCACAGTCAAAATGACATGAAAATAATTTCTGCCCTCAAGAAGTTTACATTCTGAACTTCCACAGAACTTGAAATCATAGACTCACTGAATGTTAAGAGTTGGAAGGGACTTTAAGAGATTCTTTCCATAAGCAGCTAGGCGGCACAGTGGATAGAGTACAGGGCCCAGAGTCAAGAAGACTTGAGTTTGTGGAAACTGAGTAGATACCCATCAGTTGGAGAATGGCTGAATAAGCTATGGTAACTGTAAAGGAATATTATTATTCTTTAAGATATGATCAGCAGGATGATTTCAGAAAGACCTGGAGAGACTTACATGAACTAATGCTACGTGAAATGAGCAGAACCAGGAGAAAATTGTACACAGCAACAAGAAGTTCATGTGATGGTCAACTGTGATGGATGTTGTTCTTTTCAACAATGAGATGATTCAGACTAATTCCAAGGGTTTTGTGATGAAGATAGCTACTCAGAGAGAGGATTGTGGGAGCTGATTATGGATGACAATATAGTATTTTCACTTTTTAAAATTGTTGTTTGCTTGCATTTTGTTTTCTTTCTCATTTTGTTCCTTTTTGATCTGATTTTTCTTGTTCAGCATGATAATTGTGGAAATATGTATAAAAGAATTGCACATATTTAACATATATTGTATTACTTGCCATTTAGGGGAAGGGATGGGGGAAGGAAGGGAAAAAAATTGGAAGACAAGATTTTACAAAGATTAATGTTGAAAATAACCTATGCATATGTTTTGAAAATAAAAAGGTTTATATATATATATACTAAACTAGAGAAGGAATTTGTAAACCACTGAAGTCAAGAAAAAAAAAACAACAACAAATGGAGTTACAAAGAGTCAGGCACAACAGAAACATAATAAAAGATACTTTAGTACAAAGATTCTTACACTTATTTGTGTGTCATGGACACCTTTGGTAATTCAGTGAAACCTATGGACTCCTTCCCAGAATAATATGTTAAAATGCATAAAATTAAAATAAGGATCAAAAAGAAAATCAATTCTATTAAAATAGTTAATAAAGTATTTTACAAACCAAATTCTTGAACCTCAGGTTAAAGATTCCTAATCTGGTCCAATTCTCTCCTATTAATAGATAAGGATTCTAAGAAGTAGGGAAGTCTACATCCAGGCAAAGCCTGGATTGACATCAATACTTTCTCTACCATACCAGTTTAACACTCAAATTTATGTTGGACCAGATCTGTGATTTCACTGGTGAAGTGACAGAATTTACAGTTAAGAAACTTTATCAATATAGTTATACCAGCTAGACAATTTGTGTTCTTAGAGTTGTCTGAGGTACCAGGAGACAAAGGATCACATAGCCAATCCATAAGGTCAGCAGGTCTTGAACCAAAATTTTCCAAACTCAGAAGCCAGCTTAGATGTCTTTTATCCTTCCTTATGTTGGCTTTCCAACTACTATTATCCCATTCACATCAGAACATTCCCCATGAAGGTTTCCATATGTTGAGGGTGAGCATAAGAAATTAAATGAGAATTTGGAGGGGAGAGTTTTGAGGAAGCCATAGATGACACAGAGCCTATAATCAAATGTTTAACCCAAATTTTACAATAAGGTATTGTAAGCATCCTATAAGAGAAAAAGAAAAAAAATTCAGATCTCTTTTCTGGTACTAAGGGAGGATCAAAAAATTTTACATGGATTTTCCATATTGCAGACACTTGTGATGTGGACAAGATAACTAAATTGAAGGAATTTGGGAGACAAGGAGCATGTCTTGTTGGTGCTTCATTATGTCTCCCACCAGACTATATGGGATGTCCCAAAAGTCTTATGCAGTTTTAATTTTCTAATTTCTTAGTGCACCAAAACTTTAGGGGAGCTCTATTTAGCTAAGCTGAACAACATAGCAAGAACTCCAGAAATTGTTGTTGATTGATTGAGGTCAGAGAAGATAAGGGTGTGGAAGGAAAGACAGCCAGGAAGGAAAGTTAGTGGGACAAAAAGGGCAGCCAAGTTCTACAGATATGGAGAAATAAACTTCCCTATAGAAACAATGTTATAAAGGGTGATTAAATTCCTAGGCCAGTTTACAAAAGCCTATTTTACTCACAATATGGCTGGACAGCAGAAAGGTTAGAATTTCCCCTTTTCCTAGGAAAAGACCTTATGAATTCCAATGGCAAACTGAAGGAATTTGTCCTTTCTCTTCCTCAGCTATTTCCTACTACTTTAGCCTTTCTCATTCTCCTTCCCTTTTACCCCCAAATAAATATTGAGAAGAAATTCCTCCTCTCTCTTCACCATTCCAGTAATAATTATTGACATATAAGGTCTGGTCATCTACTCTGCAGGTTCAGAAACTTGACTTGATTAGTTTGCTCAGGTGATCAGGCTGAGAAGACTGCTGGATGATGCTAATTTAGCCAGAATGCCAACTTGACCTCTTGTTTGCATTTTTAGTATACCTTATCTATCCATCTATCTATCTATCTATCTATCTATCTATCTATCTATCTATCTATCTATCTATCTATCTATCTATCTATTCATTTTTTTGTTTGTTCATTTATTTGCTGGGGCAGTTGGAGTTAAGTGACTTGCCTAGGGCCACACAGCCAGGAAGTATTAAGTGTCTGAGGTCAAATTTGAACTCAGGTCCTCTTGACTTCAGGGCTGGTGCTCTCTCCACAACTTCATTATTTATAAAAGCATTTTCATACCTCATTTTATCTTCCTAAGAATCCAGCAGGGAAGGTATCATTATACCCATCTTACAGATGAGAAAACTAAGGCTCACATTACTGAAATGACTTGTCCAAGATTATAAAACTGGGAATAGAATTAGGGCTTGAGATGCCATGTCCAGTATTTTTCCCATAGTGCTGCACTGCACTATGGTATGCTTAAACTACTAAAGGCTATACACTCAACAAGATAATTGTATCTACGATGGCAAGCCAGATATGGAGAGAAGGTAGAGAATTTTAGATATGGGAAGAACAAGTGAAAATGCCCACAACTGGGAAGATGGAGTGTCTTGCTGAAGAAATGAAGTCTTTCCCCTGATCCCCCTGATCAGTCAGGAGCTTGTTACATTTATGGTAATATTTTATTTTGTATCTTCCTAATGATACTGTGTAAGGTAGTTTATATGAATTTGTATCATTTCTCAATAGATTTTAAACTTTATGTGGGCAAGGTTTGTGTTTTATCTGAACTGTGTCTCACCCTGGCTTAAGCACAGTGTTCTGTAAATGACAGGAATTTTTTTCTTCCTTTAAACAAGCATTTATTTTCTTTCCATATCTCTCTATCCCATCCTATCCCCACTTCCTGGAAAAAAAAATAACAACTTTTTGAACAAATATACAAAATCAAGTAAAACAAATTCCCATATAGCTCAGTCCTGATTTGAACTCAAGGAGATGAATCTTCCTGACTCCAGTTCTGACATTCTGTCTACGGGCCATTCAATTGCCCATTTCTCTTCTCTATTTATGTGGCTTTTGGTAAAAATGATTATAAATTCATAATTTTACAATGTTGAGGAATTCTATTAGGAAATTGAGTCAAATATGGCTAATTACTTGCACAGGGTTACATGGTTAATAAAGCTACAAGAATGGATTTTGAAGAATTATGTTTAGAAATTCTGACATCCAGGGAGAATTAACTTGGGGAGTAGAGGAGAAGAATGAGGATCAAGATACATCACCATCATCACTGATCCTACAAGGTAGGTCCCTACAGAGCTAAAAAAAATTCAACTCAGTGACAGCTGTGGTGGTAATGTACAATAAAATAGTTTGCAGTGGTTGGGGAGAGTGGGAGCCTTGGGGAAATGAGTGTGATGGTGATGGTATCTGAGGGAGTATGGATGCCCATGGAACAGGCAAAGGTGAGACAACTTGTGCTTGTAGACGCCAGACCAGTGGAGGATCCAGTAAAGCTTGCCCACCCAGCTGTCACTGCCTTGGGATAAAGACCATGCTGCCCTGTGTTAATTACAGCTCTGGGGATACGTTGCAGAAGTTTGTCTCTAAGTCAGCTGGTTGTAATGAGGAACAGATTTTCCCAGAGAAAATACTTTAAATAGTGCTTGTATTCCCCAGGCTGGTTCACAAAGGAGTATTTAGCCCATTACATATAAGATATTTTCTATTAATAATACTAATCTATTAGAAATGTAGATGATGTAGTGGAAATTAGAATCAAGGGAGCTGGGTTAAAATTTGACTCAAGTAATGATTATCTGGGGCAGCAAGGTGGTACTGTGGATAAAGTGCAGAGTCAGGAGGATGTGAGTTCAAATCTGAGCTCAGACACTTATAAGCTGTATGATCCTGGACCATTCACTTAAAACCCTATTTGCTTCAGTTCCTCATGTGTAAAATGAGCTGGAAATGGCAAGCTATTTCAATATGTTTGCTAGAAAACATGAAATGGGGTCATAAAGTCAGACATGACTGAACAAATGAGTAACTGCTTGACTATTTAAACCTGTCAAAACCTCAGTTTCTCTGTTTGCCAAAATATACAATTATATTACTTAACTATAAGGCTATTATGAAAAAAAATATTTTGTAAGCTTTAAAATATTATTGAAATGTGATTTTAAAACTATCAACCTAAATACAGTACTTGGAAACAGAGAGGATCACATGCTGGAAAAGTTGAAGAATTTCCTTCCTCTTTCCTGGGGGCTGTGCAAATCAGAGATAACCCTTTGAAACAGATGAAATTTGAGTCTGACATCCTTTTACCCTCTTATCTGTACCCCAGTGCCATCTCCTAGGGTACCTACTGGCTCATACTAATTATAATAGCAAAGATTGATATGTACACAAAACTGAAAGATTTATCAAGTGCCTTATATACTTGACATTTAATTATGACAACCCTTTTAGTGACAATAAAAATAAAAATAATGATAGTAGGTTTTATATAGCACTTAAAGGTTTGTGAAGCATTATATATATATAACTCATTTCATCCACATAACTCCCTCAGTGAAATAGGTATTAGCTAATATTATCACCATTTTACAAATGGGAAAGCTGACATTCAAAGAGCAGCTTGTCCAGGGTTGCCTGACTAGTAAGAAGCAGAGAGAAGATTCAAACATAATCCAATTCCCTCATTTTACAAATGACTTTCTCAGCTAAGTGGCAAAGGAAAGATTTGAACTTAGGTCCTCTGATTTTAAATTCAGGACTCTTTCCACTGTACAGTATTGCTTCCTTACATACTGCATTGACAGTTCATCCTGAGATTGGATCTAAAAGATATAGAACTCAGATCATTAAGGACTGAAAATAGCAATTAGCCCTTATTCAAGTTTCATTTCTATTAACATAATATACATTTACACATTTCTCATGATCCATAAATACTTGGTTTGATGCTCGAGATCATGTAATTTCAATCTCTTATTTTCCACGTGAGGAAAACCGAGCCCCAGACTTGATCAAGGCCATATGGCTAGGAAGGAGCAGGCCAAGGTTTTGAACCACACTTTGAAATCTTTCCCCTTCCCTTCTCTTTCCTTTCTTTTTTCCTATCTCTTTCTTCTCTTCTTCCCTTTTCTCTTCTTCCTCCTCTTCTCTTTCTCCTTCCTCTTCCTCTTCCTCTTTCTCCTCCTCCTTCTTCCCCAGGGTCATACAGCTGTTAAATATTTGAGGTCAGATTTGAACTCAGGTCCTCCAGGTCTTGCTTCTTGAGGGCTTATTTTTGTCTAGTCCTGGAAAAGTTCCTTGACCTCTCTAAAACTATACAGACTTGGGAAACAGAATGGTTATTCAGTCATTTTCGGGCATATCCAACTCTTCACAACTCTATCTGGGATTTTCTTGGCAAAGATAATAGAATGGTTTGTTATTTCCCTCTCCAGTTCATTTGACAGATAAGGAAACTGAGGCACACAGAATTAAATGTCTTGCCCAGGATCACACAGCTAGTAAATATCTGGGAATGGATTTGAACTCAGGTTTTCCTGACCCAGATTTCTGTCTACTTGGTCATCTAATTGCCCAATTTAAGAAAGGGTTAATGATATATATTAAACTTTAATGCATCTTTTTCCCCCCTGGAAAAATGATTATTAAAAATTTACCAGCACACCCCTTCCCTATTGTACTTATTATATACACCAGTGCCTTTTAAAATAACCTAATTTATTAGAGACTTAAAGACTTAAAGAGATCAGCCCAGCTTCAAAGTCCAACTGAACCAGGTTACTACAAACAGATGGTTATCTCGCCTATCTGAACAGAAACTGTCAAGGAAAGGAAATACACTCCCCTGGCCATCTGGTCCAATGTGTAATAGACTTCTTGATGAGAACAACTTCATTATATCTCAAAGATCATAAATTTAGTGCTTAGAACAGTGCCTGGCACATAGCAGATGCTTAATAAATATCGACTGATTTTGAATTGGAAAGACCTTAAGAGCCACTGCATCCAATCCCTTCATTTTACAGATGAGTAAACCGATGCAGGTTGAATGACTTACTGAGACCCCCCATAGCTGAGCATCTAAGGCAGGATTTTAATCTAGATTTTATCAAATGCCAATTCAGTGCCCCATTTACTGCCCTCTTAATCTTGTTCTTCCTTTTATGGAACCTGTTCCTTGAATAAATTCTGGAGAGCTACCTTCATATTCTAAAATTTCATTTCTCTTATTGTTGTTCAGCCTTTTTCAATGGTGTCTTGACTCTTTTCTTGGCAAAGACACTGGAGTGGTTTTCCATTTCCTTTCCTAGTTCATTTTACAGATGAGGAAGCTGAGGCAAACAGGATTAAGTGACTTTCCCAGGCTCACATAGCTAGTAAATGTCTGAGACCAGATTTGAACACAGGAAGAAGAGACTTCCTGACTCCAGTATGACACTCTATCCACTTGACCACTGTCAAGTGCCAGCTGTCCGTTTCTCTTAAATTACCTTATATTCTTCTCTATTTGTATCTTTGGGTAACAGTAATTATAATAAGCTCACAATTCTACAGTACTTTACAAAGTACTTCCCTCATGGCAGCCCAGGGAGGTAGAGAAATGAACCAAACATTTAACATTTATTAGGTACCTACTAAGTGTCAAGTATTGTGCTAGTCAATGTAGATGCAAAGAAAAATCCACACCTGTCCTCAAGAGAACTTACATTATGAAAGGGGACCTATAGGTCTGCCTATGGTCATAGGGCCAGATCGATAGAATCAGGACATTTTTGTCTTTGCTCTCAGTACAATATTCTTTCCATTAATTTTTTTTTGGGGATTAGACTCATGATTTCATTGATACAAGTAGCTTTCAAGGAATTTCCCCTCTACCAATTTCCCTTCCAGCAGTTATTCTGCAATTTAAAGTCTTTGAGAGATTCCTGGGGCACTCACTGAGAGGTGATTTGCCCAAAAATCACACAGTTCTTTCACATCAGAAGTGGGATGTGAATCCAAATCTTACTGATTGGCTCATTTATGAAATGAGGATAATAACAGCACCTACTTCCCAGGGTTGGTTGTCATGAGGATTAAATAAGATAATAATCATCAGGCATTTAGTAAGTTGTCTGACACATAGTAAGCACTATATTGATATTGTTATTACAATTTTCAGATGAAGAAATTGAAACTATTTGTAATCATATGAAAAAGTGCTCCAAATCACTATTGATCAGAGAAATGCAAATTAAGACAACTCTGAGATAATCACTACACACCTCTCAGATTGGTTAAAATGACAGGAAAAGATAATGATGAATGTTGGAGAAGATGTGAGAAAACTGGGACACTAATATATTATTGGTGCAATTGTGAATGCATCCAACCATTCTGGAGAGCAATTTGGAACTATGCTCAAAAAGTTATCAAACTAAGCATACCCTTTGACCCAGCAGTGTTACTCTAGGCTTATATCCCAAAGAGCTCTTAAAGGGAGGAAAGGGACCCACATGTGCAAAAATGTTTGTGGCAGCCCTTTTGGTAGTGGCAAGAAACAGGAAACTGAGTGGATGCCCATCAATTGGAGAATGGCTGAATAAATTGTGGTATATGAATATTATGGAATGTTATTGTTCTGTAAGAAACAACCAGCGGGATGATTTCAGAGAGGCCTGGAGAGACTTATGAACTGATGCTGAGTGAAATGAGCAGGACCAGGAGATCATTATACATGGCAACAACAAGACTATAAGATGATCAATTCTGATGGATATGGACCTCTTCAACAATGAGATGATTCACCAGCAGTGTTACTACTGGGCTTATATCCAAAGAAATTTTAAAGAAGGGAAAGGGACTTGTATGTGCAAGAATGTTTGTGACAGGTCTCTTTGTAGTGGCCAGAAAGTGGAAATTGAATGGATGCCCATAAATTGGAGAATGGCTGAATAAATTGTGGTATATGAATATTATGGAATATTATTGTTTGGTAAGAAATGACCAGCAGGAGGATTTCAGAAAAGCCTGGAGAGACTTACATGAACTGATGCTGAGTGAAATGGGCAGGACCAGAAGATCATTATATACTTCAACAACAATATTATATGATGATCAATTTTGATGGACATGGCCCTCTTCAACAATGAGATGAACCAATCAATTCAATAGAGCAGTAATGAAATGAACCAGCTACTCCCAGCGAAAGAACTCTGGGAGATGACTAAGAATGACTACATAGAATTCCCAATCCCTCTATTTTTGTCCACCTGCATTTTTGATTTCCTTCACAGACTAATTGTATACTATTTCAAAGTCTGATTCTTTTTGTACAACAAAATAACTGTTTGGACATGTATACATATATTCTATTTAACTTATGCATTAATATATTTAACATGTATTGGTCAACCTGCCATCTGGGGTAAGGGGGGTGGGGGAGGAGGAGGGAAAGATTGGAACAAAAGGTTTTGCAATTGTCAATGCTGAAAAATTATCCATGCATATATCTTATAAATAAAAAGCTATAATGTAAAAAAATTATATATTAAAAAAATGACAATATTCAAACCAGTTCCAATTGTTCAGTGATGGAGAGATCCATCTACACCCAGTTTGTGGAAACTGAGTGTGGACCACAATATAGCATTTTCACCCTTTTTGTTGTATTCTTGCATTTTTGTTTTCTTTCTTGATCCGATTTTTCTTGTGCAGCAAGATAACTGTATAAATATGTATACATATATTGGATTTAACATATCTAACATGTATTGGATTACCTGCCATCCAGGGATTAGGGTGGGGAAAGGAGGGGAAATTTGGAATAGAAGGTTTTGCAAGGGTCAATGTTGAAAAATTACCCACGAATATGCTTTGCAAATAAAAAGCTTTTTTTTTTAAATGAAAGAAATGTTCATTTTATTTTGTGTTTGTTAACTTCAAAATAATTTTTTCTTAAAGAGTTTAAGTTCCTATCAAATTGTGCATATTCTTTGATCCACCAATCTCATTACTGGATCTGTATCCAAAGAAATCATAAAAGATGAAAAGGAACTCATATGTGCAAAAATTTTGTTTGTTTTGTAGTGGCAAGGAACTAGAAATTGAATGTTTTGGGGAATGGTTGAATAAGTTATGGTATATAAATGTAATGGAATATTATTGTTCTATAAGAAATGATCAGGAGGATGATTTCAGAAAAGCTTGGAAAGATTTATATGAAATGATGCTGAGTGATGCGAGCAAAATCAAGAGAACATTGTATATAGTAACAAGATTATGTGATGATAATTGTGATAGACTTGGCTCTTCTCAATAATGTGGTCATTCAAGGCAGTTCCGTTAGAAGTGTGATGGAAAAAGTCAATTGCATGCATCCAGACAGAGAACTATGGAGACTGAATATGGATTGAAGCATGGTATTTTCATCTTTTTTTTGTAGTTGTTATTTGGTTTTTTCTTTCTCATATTTTTTCCCTTTTTGGTCTGTTTTTTTTTCTTTTTTTTGCACAACATGACAAAAATGACAATGTTTTTAAAAATTGCATATAAGTTAAAACTTGGTGGGGATAAGGGAGAGAGGAGGAAAAATTTGGAACACAATGTCTTACAAAAATGAATGTCGAACTATCTTTACATGTATTTGGAAAAATAAAATACTATTGAAAATTAAAAAAAAAAAAGATTATAAGCCTCCTTGAGATCAGGGTGTTTTGTATCTGCCCTTGTATTCCAAGTGCTTAGAATTGTAGAGGGTCACAAATGGTGGAAAAACTCTGGATGAGATATAAGACCCTTCAGCCCAAAAGGAACCTACTAACAATGTCTGGTTGGGCTCCCCATCTCTCTAAGGTCTCTTGGCCTTCCTGAAAAGTCAGGGGATGGTGACAACCTGTGTTGAGATTGAAGCAGAATGATAGCAGGTGGAAGAGTGATACCAGATGGGAAATTATATACAATAGCAAGTTGTTTATGTGGTCCCACATGCGCATTTTATACTTAGCACATGCCCAGTGTTGTTTTGGTTACATAAAGGTATTAGGGTATAAAAAGGGGAAAGAAGTGGGAATAAACAGACTCCATATTTCCACCCTCCTCAGGAGTCTCGCCTCATCACTTCTCCGCTAGGATGGTTTATTTGAATCACTCTGGCATGGGGGCTCTAGAAAGCAGGACACAAAATAGAATTGGTTTTTGTACAGAATGTTTTTAATTGAATTGAATGACATTAATTCAATATTAAGATTTATGTTTTCCTCAGGCTCCCCCTTGAGTTATAATCCCATTAATATATTGTCCACTTCTAGTTTATTAACTGCATTCTGAGATTCACATAGCCCTCCTTTCCTCTCCCCAGCCTCATTGATCCAAAACTAATCTTTTAATTTTTGTCTGTGCAGGAAAAGGGCTGAGAAATAAGCAAAATTGTTCCTTCACCTCATATTGTATTGGGCAAGAGGGTGGTGTGATATGGGAAAAGGGTTAAAAATAGAAAAGACAAAGAAAAGAGAAAATAAGTATGTGTGTGTATGTTATAATTCAGAGGACATTTTTCTTCCTCAGAAGAGAGAAAGCCAAATTCAAGTCAATGAAATGTCATTGGGGCTTATACCCCAAAGAGATACTAAAGAAGGGAAAGGGACCTGTTTGTGCCAAAATGTTTGTGGCACCCTGTTTGTAGTGGCTAGAAACTGGAAAATGAATGGATGCCCATCAATTGGAGAATGGCTGGGTAAATTGTGGTATATGAATGTTATGGAATATTATTGCTCTGTAAGGAATGACCAGCAGGATGAATACAGAGAGGCTTGGAGAGACCTACATGAACTGATGCTAAGTGAAATGAGCAGAACCAGGAGATCACTATACACTTTGACAACGATATTGTATGAGGATGTATTCTGATGGAAGTGGATTTCTTTGACAAAGAGACCTAACTGAGTTTCAATGGATAAATGATGGACAGAAACAGCTACACCCAAAGAAAGAACAATGGGAAACGAATATGAACTATTTGCATTTTTGATTTTCTTCCCGAGTTATTTTTACCTTCTGAATCCAATTTTCCCTGTGCAACAGAGAACTGTTTGGTTCTGCAAACATATATTGTATCTTTTTTTTTTTTAATTTAAATTTTATTTTATTTAATAATAACTTTGTATTGACAGAATCCATGCCAGGGTAATTTTTTACAACATTATCCCTTGCACTCGCTTATGTTTTGTTTTTTCCCCTCCCTCCCTCCACCCCCCCCCCAAGATGGCAAGCAGCCCTATATATGTTAAATATGTTGCAGTATATCCTAGATACAATACATATTTGCAGAACCGAACAGTTCTCCTGTTGCACAGGGAGAATTGGATTCAGAAGGTAAAAATAACTCGGGAAGAAAGTCAAAAATGCAAATAGTTCACATTCGTTTCCCAGTGTTCCTTCTTTGGGTGTAGCTGTTTCTGTCCATCGTTTATCCATTGAAACTCAGTTAGGTCTCTTTGTCATAAAAATCCACTTCCATCAGAATACATCCTCATACAATATCGTTGTCGAAGTGTATAATGATCTCCTGGTTCTGCTCATCTCACTTAGCATCAGTCCATGTAGTTCTCTCCAAGCCTCTCTGTATTCATCCTGCTGGTCATTCCTTACAGAGCAATAATATTCCATAACATTCATATACCACAATTTACCCAACCATTCTCCAATTGATGGGCATCCATTCATTTTCCAGTTTCTAGCCACTACAAACATTTTGGCACATACAGGTCCCTTTCCCTTTGTTAGTATCTCTTTGGGGTATAAGCCCAATAGAAACACTGCTGGATCAAAGGGTATGCACAGTTTGATAACTTTTTGGGCATAATTCCAGATTGCTCTCCAGAATGGTTGGATTCGTTCACAACTCCACCAACAATGCATCAGTGTCCCGTTTTCCCGCATCCCCTCCAACATTCATCATTATTTTTTCCTGTCATCTTAGCCACTCTGACAGGTGTGTAGTGATATCTCAGAGTTGTCTTAATTTGCATTTCTCTGATCAATAGTGATTTGGAACACTCTTTCATGTGAGTGGTAATAATTTCAATTTCATCATCTGAAAATTGTCCGTTCATATCCTTAGACAATTTATCAATTGGAGAATGGCTTGAGTTTTTATAAATTTGAGTCAGTTCTCTATATATTTTGGAAATGAGGCCTTTATCAGAACCTTTAATTGTAAAGATGTTTTCCCAGTTTGTTGCTTCCCTACTAATCTTGTTTGCATTTGTTCTGTTTGTACAAAGGCTTTTTAATTTGATATAATCAAAATTTTCTATTTTGTGATCAGTAATGGTCTCTAGTTCATCTTTGGTCACAAATTTCTTTCTCCTCCACAAGTCTGAGAGATAAACTATCCTATGTTCCTCTAATTTATTTATAATCTCGTTATTTATCATATATTGTATCTAGGATATACTGCAACATATGTAACATATATAGGACTGCTTGCCGGTGTGGAGGGAAGGAGGGGAAACATCGAAACAGAAGCGAGTGCAAGGGATAATGTTGTAAAAAATTACCCTGGCATGGATTCTGTCAATATAAAGTTATTATTAAATAAAATAAAATAAAATAAAATGTCATTGGGTACCTTTTCCCCCCAGACCTCCACCACCAAGTGTATTAGATTTCAATTGAATTACATTACACTTTTGTCCTTTAATTCAAATTTCCATGAATGGTTCATGGAAAAAAACACTGAGTTAGGAGCTCAAAACTCTTTAAGTCCCATTGGGACTTCCATTGGAAAAAGTCACTTTCCCTCTATGAACCTCAGTTTCCCTGTCTCTTAGAAATGCTGTGAAGTCAGAGTAGGGAATGACTATCCACATTTAGTCAAAAGATAAATGGACTTTAAAGAAGTCTTGCTCTTAAAAAAAATACACAATCATATAATAGATATCAAAAATAAGATATTACTTGTTGCAAAGGAGGATTATATTAGAGGGTGGAGATGAAATCTTTGAAAAGTGCATCAGCAAAACTTTTTTTTTTTTTTTTTAAGAGAAATAATGGATCCTACGATTGCGAATTGGAACTGACTTTAAAGACTGTCTAGTCTGACTACCTCATTTTAGAGTTCCACCTTATGATTTCATTCTTGCCTTCTAAACCATTGGTCAAGCTGATGTTTGATCAGCCCACAGGGCTTTTATTTTATTAAGATAATAAGAAAATAGTACCAGAGATCAATGCCTGGCTGAAATACTTCAGTAAACTCAAGTCAGTCTTACAACTCCCCACACCTCAGGTTCCATCCACTGAGTCACCAATGAATACTCCCTAGTATGACTCTACAATCTGCCTAACACTTGTGACCACATTTTCCTTTGCTTGGTGGTAACAGTGTCATGTGAAAATCAAAGACTTTATAGATAATAAATCTAAATGTCAAATATCAATTTATCTTATCTATTAGCCTACGCCCCACCTCCTTCCCACCCACCTCTAAAAGAAAGATTACTAGGGCAGTAGATTTTCTTTAAAAAAAATCTCTCCATGATTATCAAGGACAATCTCTAAGTTGAATAGGAGTAGATGCCTACAAAGTACAGTAATCCCTTCCACATCACAAGGGTAAAAGGTACAGTGCCTACAAGATCTGGAGAATCTGCGTAAAAATTTTTGAGTTCTCTCTTATACTAGAGAAGAAGTCTGAATTTTTTCTTTTCCTTTTATGGGGTATTTATAGGGGTATTTTACAATCTTATTGATTGTAAAATCTGAGTTGATATTATATAATACTATACATATATTTTATGCATTTTCGAGTTTTTAAACTTTTTCTATATCATCTGTTGGCCTTCTGTCATCAGCAGCTTTGGCAAAACTTCTGCAAAATTCCCACGTCATTTCTTTTCATATATATATTTAATATTTTTATTTTCCTAGTTACATATAAAACATTTTTTAAATATTTGTTTTTAAATTTTTGAGTGCCAGATTCTCTCCCTCCTCAAAAACTCCCATCCCCCCCCTTTTTTTTTTGCTGAGGCAATTGGGGTTAAGTGACTTGCCCAGGGTCACACAGCTAGAAGTGTTAAGTGTCTGAGCCCAGATTTGAACTCAGGTCCTACTGACTTCAGGGCTGGTGCTCTACCAACTGAGCCACCTCGCTGCTTCCCATCCCCTTTTAAGAAGACACATGTGAAGTGGTTATGCAAAACATTTCCATAAAATTCATGTTGTGAAAAAATATATAGATCTTCCCCCCCCAAAAAAAAAAACCCTTAAGAAAAATAAAATTTTTAAAAAGTATGCTTCAATCTATATTCACACACAATCAGTTCTTTCTCTGAATATGGATAGCATTTTTTATTATAAGTTCTTCAAAATAGTTGTGGATCACCATAATTGATGAGGATAGCAGTTATTCATAGCTGGTCATCTCACAACATTGCAACTACTTTGTACACAATACATTTCACTTTGGTTGAATTCATGGAGGACTTTACAGATTTGTCTGAGAGCACCGTACTCATTATTACCCATAGAACAATAATATTTCATCAAAATCACATACCACAAATTATTTATCCATTCCCCAATTGATGGGCCATCCCTTAGTTTCTAATTCTTTGCCCTGAGAAAAGAGTTGCTATAAATATTTTTGTACACATAGATCTTTTTATTTAAAAAAAAAATTCATGCTTAGTAGTACCACATAATTTCTTATGCTGACCCAATATATATTAAAACCCAGATGGGGAAAGTTGTGGAGTGAAAGGGTAACTGAAGAATGATTGAAGGAGTATCCTTGCTTTGTCTGCTTTCTTTATTTCTCAGATTGACAGGGGTGAACTCTGAAACTGCACCCCCTTTAGTCTAGAAAAGAAGAAGGATTGGGGTTTCAGGTCAGAGATGCAGTCGCACCCTCTATTGAGTTGAAGATTAGCCTGGGACTACTCCCAGGAGCTCAAACTCCCAGTTAAAGGGTCTCATTCAGTTGGAGATCTGGGCCTGATATTCCTATTGAGTGGCTTAAAACTCCAAGAGAAATACTCTCTTTTCAACTCTAAATCTAGGTTTGGGGGAATTGACAATATTGAGAGATTCTCATTCAATTTTGAATAGAAGCCCTAGCCTCAGACTGCTATAAAAGACAATTCTGAACCCCGGATCTCCGCAGAATCCTGAAATAAGAATTTGCTTTGCCAAGGGACCTCTCTTGTTGGCACAGCTGCCTGCCAGGACTCCTGCCTACTGTGAAGATACCCTCTTCTCAGTGTTAACCCTTGTTATTTCTCTGACAGGACCTTGCCCCTGAGGAGTTTGTCTTCCTAGCAAAACTGGCTTCTCAGTGCCAATAAAATTTCCTTTTCCCTCAGACTTTTGGGTTCGTGAATTCTTTCACATTGGACCTACATTGACCAGAGGGGATTCTCTACCCCAATTCTCACACCACTAGCACCTGATATGATTTTACCTATTAACCAATGTCTGAAATTTTACCATTCGCACATTTTTTTCTTTCTGTTGATTTAGATACAGGACAATGCCAATCCTCTAAGGAGCAACTCTGAACTATTTCAAGTCCCTTACATCTCAGTGCACTTATGGGGCAAATTTGGATAGATTGGAGGAAGGTAGGGAAGAACATTTTTGAGGCTTGTGCAATGGGAGGGGAAGTCAGGAGATACAGCTGAGGCAGGAAAAGGTTAAGAAAAGGCTAAACACTGAAGATTTCAAAGGCAAACCATAAACTTATTTGTCCTTTGTTGAATAAGTTGTGGTATATTAATGTAATGGAATATTATTGTTCTATAAGAAATGATGAGCAGGATGATTTCAGAGAGATCTGGATTTATATGAACAAATGCTGAGTGAAGTGAGCAGAATCAGAAGAATATTATACACAGTAACAACAAGATTATATGATGATCAACTGTGAGGGACTTGGCTCTTTCCAACAATGTGGTCATTCAAGGCAATTCCATTAGACTTGTGAAGGAAAGTGCTATCCACATCCAGAGAGAGAACTATGGAGACTTAATATGGATTAAAGCATAACATTTTCAACTTTTTGTTGTTTCTTTCTCATGGTTTTTTTTTTTCCCTTTTGGTTTGATTTTTCTTGTACAACATGACAAATAGGGAAATATGTTTAAAAGGGCCTTATAACAATAATAAAAAAAATAGCAATAATTCATGAGTACATATTGCTTTACACATATACATTATCCTTTTTGTATCTCACAATAATCATGTGAAAGAAATAATAAAAGTATTATTTTTCCTTTTTTTGTTTTTCAGTTGAGAAAGCTGAGATTCAATGGGTTTAAGTGATTAGAAGTAGATGGGAGGGTGGGGGTGGGGAGAAACAGGCAATTCAAGTACCTGAAGGATTGTCTGAAGCAAGAAGGATTAAGGATTAGAGTCATTTACTGGCCCCCTAAAAGGGCAGTAGGAGGAACAATGGGTAGAACAAAGAGAAGTAAGATTTAGTTGTGATGTAGGGAAACACTTTCTCACATCCTCTACCCAGCTGTCAAATTGATCTTCCTAAAGTTTAAGTCGGGACCACATCATTCTCCTACTCAATGAACTATAATGGCTCCCTATTACTTCCAGGATCAAATATAAAATCTGTTTAGTTGTTTGGCTTTTAAAGTCTTTCATCAACTGTGCTCTCTACTTCGTTCTTACTCTTATACATTAATCTCCTTATATATTCCATGATCCACTTATTTTAGTTGTGAATGACTCTTGGTAACCTCATTTGGGCTTTCTTGGCAGATATTAGACCAGTTTATCATTTCCTTTTTCAGCTCATTTGACAGATGAAGAACTGAGGCAAAAAAAAAGGTTAAGTGACTTGCCCAGAAACACAGCTAATAAGTGGCTGAGGATGGATTTGAGCTTCAGATCTTTTTGATTCCAAGCCCAGTTCTCTATCCACTGTGCCTCTAGCTGCCTCTTTTTACTATTCCTCAAACCAAACACTCCCTGACTCTGAGCATTTTCCCTGGTTGTTAGAAATAACCAAGCCCAAACTTTGCAGATGAGGAAACTGAGGTCCTCTTCAAGGGGTACCTAATTTCTCTAGGGAACCATTAGAAGAACTGGGACTCAACTGGAAGAACTCATATTATGACACATTCCTTTCTCTTCAATTGAATTTCCCTATCCCACATTGTTTTTCATGCTGAGGTGGATTGGATGGATATCTTGGGCCAATTTAACTTGTCTCAGATATGTTAGGTACCCACATCCATGGCTTGTGGAAAAACTTCTGGGTTGATCAGTGTCCTTACATTGCCATTAACTTATTGTATGCCCCTTTAGACTGCAGATTTTTCATCTATAGAACAAGAGTGATAGACTTAGGTGTTCTCTAAAGTTCTTTTATGATATGAGCAAAAGCAATCTCTGGAGCTATTTGGACATTATTCCAATGCCTCCTGGTACACAAAGCAATAGTTCCTTGTCCTTCTGGAAAACCCTGCAATGAAAATCCCCTCTCCAGTCCCCTCTCTACATTGGCTAATCTGGGGGACTAATTTGAGCCAAGATACTGGCTGTGGATGGTAGGTTCAGGGTCTGTTCCATTAAGGGGAAGACATTTACATCATGATGGAACTTTCACCCAAAGGAGAGACAACATGAGGAACTGTGGGGCTTGTTCCACACTCCTTTGGAAACCTCATGTTAACCATATGACCCTCACGTAACAGGAGGTGATCTCAGGCTATGAACAAGCCTGATTAAGCCAGGGAAAAGGGAAATAAAACAGCAGCCATCTCAGGACAAAAGTTTTCCTGGAGCTCAGTCACAGCCAAAGATCTAACAGGATTTAATGGCTGCTGCAGAAAAGAACAAAAAAACAGATGAATGTATCCAATATCTGTTTGGCAGGTACTAGTATTTGAAAGGCTTGACAAGAGTCCCAGTATGTTAGAGTTTTAGAAAGGGCTTTAAAACATAAGAATTAAAAAAAAAATACCCTAAAACATAAGAGTTAATAATTATTCATTATTCAGGCATTTCAGTTATGTGTAACTCTTCATGACTCTGATTTGGGGTTTTCTTGGCAAAGATAATAGAGTGGATTGCCATTTCCTTCACCAGCTCATTTTACAGATAAGGAAACTGAGGATGAGGGTTGAGCAACTTGCCCAGGGTCATACAACTAGAATTTATATGGTCTTTATTAGGTTTGCAAAGTACCATCTCATTTAATCTTCACAATAATCCTGAGTACTGTTATTATATTCATTCTATAGATGAGAAAACTGAGGTAGAAAGAGGTTAAGTGAGACCTAAGTCACCAGGTAAGTGACCATGGTCACATTTGAACTCAGTTCTTCCCGATTCCAGGTCTAGCACTTTTAGTTGCCTGACATAAAATATCAGAACTAGAAAGGAATTAGGGATGACTGAAATGTATTATTGTAGACCATTAGATAAAGAAAGAATTAGTTAGGTGGCAAACTAGATAGAAAAAAACATTAGGTGGTGGACAGAAGCAGCTACACCCAAAAAAAGAACACTGGGAAATTAATGTAAATTATTTGCATTTTTGTTTTTCTTCCCGGGTTATTTTTATCTTCTGAATCCAATTCTTCCTGTGCAACAAGAGAACTGTTTGGTTCTGCATACATATATTGTATCTAGGATATACTGCAATATATTTAACATATATAGGACTGCTTGCCATCTAGGGGAGGGGAAAAATCGGAACAGAAGTGAATGCAAGGAATAATGTTGTAAAAAATTACCCTGGCATGGGTTCTGTAAATAAAAAATTATTATTAAAAAAAAGAAAAAAAAAGAAAAGAAAAAAGAAAAAAACATTAGGGACTGGACAGGAAATTTCAATGAAATAGGAATACTAGCTCAGAGAGATCAGCCATCTTTTTTGCAAAGCACAACTTATACAGTTGCTTATAATAATAGTTTCACATTCAAAAATAGAAACGAGCCTAAATGGAGTTAAAAAATGAGTCTTCCTGATTCAAATATATCTTCAGATACTTACTAGCTGTGTCATCCTGGACTCTTAACCCTAATTTGCCTCAGTTTCCTCAAATGTAAAATAAGTTGGAGAGGGAAATAGCATTTTTGTCAATAAAACTCCAAATGGAATCACAAAGTATCAGACATGATTGAAAAACAACTGAACAACAGTAATAAGAGTGGGAAGGGACTTGAGATGTCATTTTATAAATATGAAAATCATTTTATAGATATAAACAGAGTTCTGGAAAGGCAGTCATGATCTGATGAACAGGACAAAAAGAAAAGAAAAGAAAAAGAAAAGAGTTGGGACTAGAGAAATTAAATTTCTTGACTGACTGACTTTCTCCCTGAATCTAGAACCCTTTCTCCTACACGAGGTTGTTATCCCAACTGATCTCACGCAAAAGAAACAGATCATGATCAGCAAAAGCATAAGAAATAATCTGCCCTAACATGAAGTTAGCTGGAGCCACTGTTTTTAAATTCTGAAAACCTGGAGACCACACTTTGGCTAGCCCATTTCCATTCTCAAAATCTTTAAGGTCCAGGTTTCTTGTTCAGAAGCATGGGGTTGTGAAGCCCCATGGCATATTAGCAATAGGAATATATTACTCTAGAGGGATAAGTTCTCTCATCCTGCAGGCTAAAATTGATGAGGTCCAATGAAGCCTGTGGATTAAGGCAGTGCTTGAATGCCCTGTATGAAAATGTCTGTATTTTACAACGATCCAAGACAATTCCGAAGAGCTCAAGGTGAAAATGCTATCCATCCCTAGAGAAAGAAATAATGGAGTCTGAATGCAGATTGAAGCATACATCTTTACTTTCTCTTACCAAATTTGAATTCAGGTTTTCCTGAACACTCTAACCACTGTACCATTTAGTTGTCCCCTGTTTGCCTATTTTTAGGGTGTAAATGTTCACAGTGAAAATTAAACGACTCTCAGTTTAAGCCACTCTAACTTATTTGAAATCATTATCAAATGCCCATCAAGATCAAAATTGTTAGATGTGGCTCTTTTCAACAGTGAAGTGATTCAGATCAATTCCAATAGACTTGTTATAAAAGAGAGCCACCTGCCCCCAGAGAGAAGACTGTGGGGACCGAGTGTAGATCACAACATAGCATTTTCATTTTTTTGTTGTTGTTTGCTTGCTTTTTGTTTTCTTTTTCTTTCTCTTTCTTTCCCTCTTTTTGATCTGATTTTTCTTGTGCAATATGATAAATGTAGAAATATGTTTAAAAGAATTGTACAAGTTTAACATATATTGGATTACTTGATGTGTAGGGGAGGACATGAAGGGAAGGAAGAAAGGAAGAAAAATTTGGAACACAAGGCTTTAAAAAGGTGAATGTTGAAAACTATCTTTGCATGTATTTTGAAAATAAAAAAGCTATTATTTTACTTTTTTTCTTGCTGAAACAATTGGGGTTAAGTGACTTGCCCAGGATCACACAGCTAGGAAGTGTTGAGTGTTTGAAACCAAATTTGGATTCAGGTCCTCCTGACTTCAGGGTTGGTGCTCTATCCACTGCACCATGCAGCTGCCCCTAGTAGCTATTATTATTTTTTTTTAAATGCTCATCAAAAGAGAATTAGAGACTCTTCTTTGAAATTGAGGTACAGGAAAGAGCATTGAACTTGGAGGTGAATTCTAATCTGGGATCTGCCACTAACTCACTCTCCCATTCAACATCTGCAGTGGCCCTGGCCTGGTTTGAAGACCTTCACAATCTAGCTCCTATCTACCTTTCCTTACTTGTTCTGTATACTACTGTTATTCACACTGCCTTCCTGTCAAACTGATCTCACTGTTCCTTGAAATCAGTATTTCTTCTCCCTGCCTCAGTATCTTTACACATGGAACATCCTCCCTTCTTATCTCTATCACTTAGAATCTCTGGCTTTCAAGACCCAGCTCACATATTGCTTCTTACTTTAAGTCTTTCCTGATCCCTTCCTTGATGTTACTAGTCTCTCCTTCCTGAAATTTCACTGTACTTAAACATATATCTGTATGTGTTATATGCTCTTATCCTACAGAGATAGCAAAAGTGCACAGTGGACAGAGTGCTTAGTATGTAGTCGGAAAAACATGAATTCAAATCCAGCCTCACTTACTGACTGACCTTGTGTGCCTCCATTGGTTTCTTTAACTATAAAATGAGAATAATAATAGCATTTACCTCCTAAGGTTATTGTGAGGATCAAATGAAATAAAATCACTTAGCAGAGTACCTGGTGCATAGAAGGATCTACACAAATGTTTATTCCCTTCATCCTTCCCCTTCTCTGGATGAGGTAAGATTTTTGAGGGCAGAGACTTTCTCATTTTTAGCTTTGTATGGCTTTGCTATTGGTCAGTAATCACCAATTTTTTCTGACCCATTTGGAATTTCCTTGGCAGAGATACTGGAGTGATTTGCCATTCTTTTTCCAGCTTATTTTGCAGATGAGGAAACTGAAGCAGACATACCATCCAGCAAGTGTCTGAGGCTGGATTTGAACTTGTGTTTCTCTGATTCTGGACCAGGAGCTCTATCCATTGAGCCATGTAGCTGCCCCTATGTATATCTAAGAGGTTGACAGAAAGTAGGAATCCAAATGATTAATTTAATCAGATTTTATTTGATTAAACTTTGGCCAGATTATCTATGTGATATTGAAAGTCACTTTCCCTCTCCCTGTGCTTCAGGCCTAGAAAATGAGAGGGTTGGATTGGATGGTCCCTATGGCCTTCCTTAGCTTCACATTATTCATTCTATGAAACACAACACATTGGTCCTAAACAATCTGTCCCCAGCTTACCTTTCCATCATTCAGCTCCCATCACATACTCTTGGTAGCCCTTGTATTAGCCAAATCGTATTATTCATTACCCCCCTTATTTGACATAAGCTTTATTATCTTTCTTCATCTTATTCCCTATGCCTAGAATATTCTTCCTCTCTCTACTATTATATTCTTCAAGTAGTCAGCCTTAATTTTGCCTTCTCCATGAAGTTTTCCCTGATTTTTATTCCTTTTCTCCCCCAAATCTTTCTTTACCTAGCTACAATGTTTTATGTTTCTCTTATGCAGGTAAATTCATCAATATGGATAGCCTCTTAAACAATTCAATTATTTTTTTAAAACTTCAAAATTCCATCTATCCATATGGAATCACATATCCCCATATATCTATATATCCTCACAATTATTTCACAGGGAGCTACCCAACTTCCTCTAAATCCCTTGACATTCCTTGCTTATACAGAATACAAGGCACATGCCTCATCCAGTTATCCTTCAGTCTCACTCCCAGAAAAGCCCACCTCCTTTTTCCAGTAACACATCTCTCTTAAACACTTAACATATTCTTAAAAAAAAAAAAAAAAAAAGCCAGTTATTTGTATGCATTTCATATCTCCTCTACCAGATTTCAGATTTCTTTGAGATTAGGAACCTCATCTTGATTATCTGAAAATCTCCTATAACCTAGTATGGTGCTTAGCATAGTAAAGATTTATTATCTGCAGGATCCTCCTAATCTTAAAATAGAACTCATGGATAAATAGGACTCATGAGTTTTTCTAATTGTTCTTCCATACTATTATTGACCAAAATAGTATAAACAAGACCCTGATGAATCTCTAATTGTTTTTTCTTACTGCAGAAACCTGTAGCAGGAAAGAACAATTAGGAAGTTAATCAGGGAATTGCATTTCATGTTTTATTTGGGATGATAGACAAGGGTCTTCAACCAAATTCAAATCTATTCAATATACTCTGAATGCTGATCTGAGACAAAACAAGGTGAGAAAGCAAATTGGGAGAATTGATAGCATAAAGAACAGCTGCGAATATGATGACAAGGCCTTCAACCTTGCAAAAAAATTTCAGTGAGCAATGAGCAGTGAGCAGGGCCAACTCTCAGAAAAATTGTGGAGCTCTAATGGGCAGTCCCATATCTCTTCTGAGATCCTTTTCTCCCTCCAACTTCCAGCTCTAACACTGTGTAATTCTAGGGTTCCTTCTTTCCTTCACGTTGTTTTTTTGTTCTAAGTTCCCTTCCAGCTCTGATATCCTAAAAGCAGTATTCCAGTGTCTTTTCTACTTCTGAGATTCCACAATTTCACCCCTGTGCAATGATCTGATTCAGAGAAAGGCAGCCAACCCTGTGCAAGGACCCATGGGAACACTGCTCTACCAATTACAGCTCTGGGTTTTCCAGATATTCTTTGGGAAAAACCTCTTGCTCTCACATTCCTTTCTCCCTAGATCCTTTTCTCCATTCGGAATATTTCCATTCAGATCTATGCTTCAGGGGCTTGGGGAATTGCTATGGGAAGTTTAGAGGGTAGGTAGGACAGAAGCATTTGTGGCTAGTGCAATTACTAAATAGGATGTGGCCTGAATAAGCTCCTCAGGCTCAAAAATACTAGGTCTTGACCACAAACGCTTGCTTTGCTGTTTCTTTCTAAAAGAGAATCTATGTTTCATAGCTTACCGGGTTTTATTTCCAACATGTAAAAATGGGAGGGAGGGGAGAAATATCCTTCCCAAATGTATAATGGGAATTTGTGCATATCCTTATACAAGAAACCAACTTAGAACAATCCCCTCAGATCCTGTTCCTTCAGGGATAAGGAAGGGACCCGGTGCTGCTGGTGACTGGATGGTGACTTAGGGAGGCAGTATGGGGGAGGGAGGAGGTATTTCTCTAGCTGTTGCTAAAAAAAAAAGTTAGACTGATAAACTCAGATAATAGTGTACAGTATCAGAACTGAAGATCCTTTAGAGATTATCTAATCTAAGATTTTTTTAAAAACATTGTTTAGGGCCAACAAATGTAAAAATGACTTGCTCAAAGTCACCCAGAAGACATATACAAATAATCAGTTACATTTCCTGCAACTTAACCCCTAATTTCCAAAGCAAATTGGAGAAAAGAGGGTCTTCTCTTCCCATTCCCTCCAATACTCTGGATGTTCTTCCTAAGGGATAGATTCACAGGATATTAGAACTTTAAAAGGCATTAGAGACAACTGATCTACACTAAGGGTATGCTGGTAGATGTTTAAAAAATGGTTTCCCTATTCCTCCTAAAAAATACCCATGATATTTTTTCATGTTTAATCTACACTATTATCATTTTCTTATGTCTCTCCAAATCAACAAAACAATAAATCAAGGCCAAATCTGGATCAGTTGTCAATTTCCAAGGTGTAAAATCTCACACTGGAAATTAAATAATTAGGCCCTCAATATTGATGGCTGGCTCCTGTATACCACTGGATCAGATGAGAAAAAGGAAGCTCAGAAATATTAAGTGATGATTTGTTTAACATTATATAGATAACATGTTGGAGGACAGGAGCTAAAACTTTTGCCTTCTGAATTGAGATTCAGTGTTTTCTCCATTGTACTATTTCTTTCTTTTCTTCTTCAAGATAGCTCATGGGATTCTTTAAAATGTGGATAGGCAGCTGCTTAGTTCCCTTTTCTTATACATATCCCCATGTCTATTCCCCTCTCCCCAATCCATTTCTTGTATAATCCTGAGTGTTATGAGATTATATCCCTTCTTCTCATTCATATCGCTTTCCCAGTTCTCAAGCTGAGGTGACTCTCTACCTCAAGCTGAGGTGACTCTCTACCTCAAGCTGAGGTGACTGGGAGGAGTTCCAGTGCCTCTCTATCACCGGATGGTTCCCTACATCTTTATGATTGGCTTCCCAGAAAACTAAAAATGGTGTCCAAATCATATTAACTGGGTTTAAATCTTATCTTTCCTTTTTACAAAATGGATGACTCTGGATCTTATACTTGAATTAAAAAAAAAAAAATTCAAGATAATTGAACCAGTTACACGGCATTGTTTTTTCCTGCTACAAGTTAAAAAAAACAAACAAACAACCCAAAAGATAAAAACAATAACCCAACAGATTGTATTCTGTCCTTTTCAGAACACATATGAATAATGCACTCAGTTCTGGGTATCACCATTTAGTAAGAATATTTATTGATTGATAAACTGGGGAATATCTAGAAAAAGGTAAACAGCCTTGAGTCCATGCCATACCGATCAAATAAATGAAACAGAAAAAGAAAAGATGAAGGAGAGGTGAGGGAGGCGAGAAGAACATGATAGGATAGCTTTTTTCAAGCATTTGAAGAATTATAATATGGAAAAGGGATTTGATTTGCTCTATGGGTCCCAGAGAGCTGAACCAAGAGAATGAGAAGAAGCTGCAAAGAGAAAAATGTAGGCTTGCTCTTAGGAAAGCTTTCTTTTAATTAGAGTTATCCAAAAGTGGAATGGGCTATCCTAGATAGGGAGTGGGATCCCCATCACCAGAAATCTTTAGAGACTGGATCACAACTTAGGTATGATGTAGTAAGGACTTTTTTTTCCCCAATTATGGTTTGGACTGGGTAAAATCTTGTCTCTTTCAACTTTGAAATTTGAGGAACCCAGTTTCCTCATTGGTTCAGTAAAGGGTTAACCTTTTGAATTATTTTTTTAAAATCTTTTTAATGTCATAGACCACTTTGGCAGTCTGGTGAACCTTTGGATCCTTTTTCAGAATAAAAAATTTTAAATACATAAAATAAAATAAGTAAATTGAAAAGGAAACCAATTATATTAGAGTAAGTTATTAATACAGTCAGTGGTGTAATGGATAAAAATGCTAGGCTGGAATCAGGAAGACTCATCTTTCTAAATTCAAAATCCAGCCTCAGACACTTCCTAGCTATGTGACCTTGGGTAAATCATGTAATTCAGTTTTCTCATCTGTAAAATAAGGTGGAGAAGGAAAATGCCAAACCACTCTAGTATCTTTGCCAAGAAAAGCCCAACTGAGGTCACAAAGAATTGGACATTACCAAACAACAACAACAACAAAAAAAAAAAAAAAAAAAAACCCAGATATCAAAATATTAAACAAACACACACACAAACAGAAATCAAGTTCACTCACCCCTCAAAAGTTCATAGATCTTAGCATAAGAGCTGAAAGTCTATATGAACTCTAAGATTTGTTCTAATTCTAAAACCTGTGAATTATGCCAACCTAATTCTCACACCAAAAAATGAGTTAGGTGATGGTCTGTAAGAACCTTATAGAGAAAATGAAGTCTCTATTTGTCTGAAACCTGCTTCATTGCTCTGGGCAGAGTTACTGTTTTATTCTGAAGTAGGATGCTTTAAAAGGGGCCTAAGTTCAGCTAGTGTGTGAAGCCTTACAAATTAGTCTGTCTGCCCGTGAAACTTTGACAACCTTTTTTTGACCATCAGGACCATTCTCAATTCAAACCCTTGTCTACAAAGTTAACAGGAGGGGATGGTTGCAGGTGTGTCTTTGATTTCATATTAAATACACTTTTTCAAGATGAGTTTGAAATAACAACCCCACAGATGTAAAGTTAAAAAACAACAGCAAGAAAAAACCATTAACCCAATGTTTCCTTCCTAATACTTGGTCATAATAAGGACCCCAAAGGGCCCTCTCTCCTTTCTCTTTGTTGTTGAGAGGATGTTTCCATTACAGAATACAACTGTTAGAGGACCCCTCACCTTTTGGGTCCTGGGGAAGATGTTCTGTTTGGCCTGACTCATTAACTCTTTGTGTGTCAAAGCAATATTTCATAGTGGATAAATGCTAGCCTTGAAGTCAGTAAAGTCTAGTTTTATATACTGCTTAATGAGCTGGCTGGCAACTCAAGCTCATGGATAGATCCTCAGATTCCTCATTTGTAAAATGGGGATAGTAATATCTCTAAGTACATATTTTACAGAACGATTTCACAGCTTAAAAAACATAAGTGCTTTGTAAACTTTAAAATTCTTTGTAAATGCCAATTTTTATTAGCTATATTTTGCCCATCTATAAGGTGGCCAAAATGACATTCCTAGATATTTAGTACCTTTCTAACCATGTGACCATGAAAAACCCAATTTATTTTTCAGTTTCCTCATTTTTAAGGTGGAGATAATAATTCCTGAACCTCTCACATTTGAAGAAATGCTTTGTGACAGTAAACTATCAATATATTCAAGATATTCATTGGAACTTAAAACCTTAAAAAGTTGTGATGACTCTTGTTATTAGTAACTAAAATAAAAAAAATTACCTGCATTTGTGTACATTTTATAGTTCACAAAGCATTTTCACATCCCTAACCTCATTTGTTCCCCAGAATAACCTTGTGACCAAGGCAGGACATGGATTATTATCTTCATTTTAAAGATGAATGAAACAAAGCCAGAAGTCATGATACTCTGCCCTTTTTTACTTATTTACACAGCACTTTAAGTTTTGCAATGCTCTTTACAAATTCCATTCATTCCTCTCCTGTTTTCTCCTGTCCTCTCCTATCTTGTCCTGTCCTCTCACAGTTCTCTTGTCAGACAAGTTCAGATTAAATGATCCCAATGGTCTTTCCAAGTTCTGATTGAAAGAACTCTTTCTTCTGGACCATTTTATGGATCATTCCATCCAATTCACTTTCTCATTCATATCATTTCTTAATTGAACACCCACTAAGCTGAACATGCTGAAAGGGCAAAAGCAAGAAATATCCTCTAATCCCATTTATTACCCCTTTGTTGACTTCCTAGATTAAAATTCCCTTCCTTGGCTACAACATCTCCCTTTAGGAACTCCCCTCCTTGAGGGCCCATTGGCTTTTCCATTTGCTTCCTTGGAGGCTGATATGTAATAAATTTTAAATACATGCTTTTTCAAATTCATTGATCCTCAAAAGAGTTAGAGAGACACTGTAGAGCTTTCCCCAGGCATTTTACATTACTGTGACCAGGTGTCTTATCTGAAGGCCCTTAGTAGGTGGTGCTAGAAACTCATGTTTCTTGCATATTTTCACAAATGTATATATATATATATATTGAAAAGCCTTTCTTCCCCTTAAATTGTAAGATTTAGGGCTGGAAAGAATTAGAGAGGGCAATTTAATCATCCCCCATTTTACAGATGAAGAAACATACTTAGAAGTTAGGTGACTTGTTCCTACTCACACAGACTTATTAGGTAAATATATACGATTACCCAGGACACTTACTGGGTGACTCTGGGCAAGTCACTTAACTTGTTTGCCTTAATCTATCCAAGAAGGAAATGGCAAATACTCCGATATCTTTGCCAAGAAAACCCCATGGACAGTATTGGTGTACTACATTGCACAGAATCACTCAGAGTTGGACACAACTGAACAAAAACAAAATTATTATTAAAACCTTCTGTCATTCCCACCTCCAAAAACCTTATGGTATCTACCCCCTTCTCTCCACTCAGACTCCACTTTCTGTAGCTCAGGTCTATTTTTCATCTCTGACCTAGACTTCTGCAAATAGCCTCTTATTGACTATCCTGATCCAATCCATCCTCCACTCAGATGCCAAATTGACTCTTCTAAAGCACAAATGTGACCTTCCCTGTTCCATAAATTTCAGTGGATTTGTTACATTCAGGATCCATGTTTTTAGCATTTAAACCTCATCACAATCTGACCCCAGGCTAACTGACTAATTGTACTCTAGACAGACTGGCCCTCTTATGGTTCCTCATATTTGGCATTCCATTTCTTGCCTGTCTTTCTAGTGGTTGTACCTAAGGCCCAGAAGGGACTCCCTTCTCACCTCCATCACCCAGTATCTACCCTTTTCTTAAGGTTCAGTTTAAGGACCACCTTCTCCAACATGAGGTTTTTCTTTCCTAATCCTAACAGCTACTAGTGTCTTCCTTTTCTACCCCTATCTCCTCCACTTCCCCATCTGGGACCTATATATATTTTAATTAAAGCTTTTTATTTTCAAAACATATGCATGGATAATTTTTCAACATTAATCCTTGCAAAACCTTCTGTTCCAATTTCCCCTCCCTTCCCCACCTCCTCCCCTAGATGCCAATTAATCCAATATATATGTTAAATATGGTAGAAATATATGTTAAATCCAATATATACATACATATTTATACAATTATCTTGTTGCACATGAAAAATCTGGTAAAAAAAATGAGAAAAAAAAATAAAATGCAATCAAACAACAACAAAAAGAGTGAAAATGCTATGTTGTGAACCATACTCAATTCTCCCAGGCCTCTCTCTGGGTGTAGATGGCTCTCTTCATCACAAGATCATTGGAACTGGTCTGAATCATTTCATTGTAGAAGAAAACCACTTGGACCTATTTTATAGAAAACTGTTCTTACAATCTACCTGCTGCCTTTATGTCCCCAGTCATGACACAATGAAGACACTGAATAAGATTAATTAATTCAATTTTTACTAAACTGAATAATCAATTAATAGATTGAATGATTGAAGGGATCTAGGGATGAAGAAGCAGCCCATTAAGGCAGAAGGAACATTTATCATGGAGTTATAGATTCACATTTTGGCTCTGATTCTTACTAGTTTGAGACAAGTTTATCCTCCTTGAGCCTCAGTAATCTAATCTACAAAATACTATGTGTAGGGAGTAGAGAGGAGGAGGAGGAGCATTGTGGGGGGTGGGAAGGGAAGGAAGGTTATGAGTAGATTAAAGTTGATCTCTAAGGGGAAGGAAGTGTGATGCCATAGTTAGAATGCTGACCCCAGAATCAAGAAGGTCTAACTCTGATGCTTGTTTACCAGCTACCTGACAGAAGGCAAATCTTTAAAGAAGCTTCAGTTTCTTTGTAAAATGGGACTAAGAACACGCATAATATCTAATTTCATAAGGTTGTCGAGAGGTTCAAATGAGAGAATTGGTCTAAAGAGTTGAGTGGTACACTGGAGAGAGTGCTGAGCTTGGTGTCAAGAAGACAGAAGTTCTAGCTGTATGATTCTGAGGCAAGTCATTTAATGTTTTTATGCCTCAGTTTCCTCAACTGTAAAATGGAGATAATAATAGCACCTAACTCTTCAGGTTGTTGTGAAGATCAGATAAGGTATTTGTTTTTTTTTTCTGGATAATTTAATAATTTTATTAATAAAGCTGTTATTAATAACAGAAGTCAGTGACACTCCTGAAGAATTCCAACTTCTTATGGTAGTGGACTCAGTATATGTCCTTGGAAAAGCAGGTGTTCCTGATGTTGGCAATCAATTCTGATTGGTTAACAATTGATAAGAGAAGGAATATTACAATGAGAGATGGAATTACAATAAGAGTCTTGAGTTACCTGTCACTGAGAACCCAAATCTAGGCAAAGAGACATCAGTTTTTTCCTATCACCTATATGACCAAAGGGAAAATACACATTTTCCCACTCCTGTCAGAGTAAACAAGATGAGCAGGAATTCATCTTAAATGAGGCATTTGTAAAGTACTTAGCACAGTGCTGGGAACATAGCAGGTGCTTAATGAAATGTTCCTTCCTTCCTTAAGTACTTTAAACATTTTAAAGTACTTTTTAGATCCCTGTGCCTCAGTTTCTTCCATAAAATAAAAGGATTGGGCTAGTAACATGTACAGATATGCTAAATGTTCCTTTTTCCACCCAGAATGAATCACAGGCCTTCCAGCTTAGATCTTGAAAGGAGATCTTAAGGGACGTCTAGTCCAACTCTCACATTTTACAGATGAGCAAACTGAAGCCCGAAGTTAAATGTCCTGCCTAAAGTGACAGACAGTAAGTTGCAGAACTAATTCAAACGCAGACTACAAATCCAAATCTTTCTACAAACCCAGCCTGTAAAGCACACTCACTATTTGTTTCCTGCCTGTGCTTGTCACTAACAGTCTATTTATTCAGACAAGAATCATGCTTCAGGAAGCAGAGGCTGCTGATTGAGATCTCTTGAGCAGTTAGGTCGACCACCAATGTCAGATTTGATTGGCTTTCAATTTCCCAATAGGTCTCCTAATCTTTCATTATATTTCAAGGGCTGAGTAGCTGTTCCCAGTTTCCTTGGTTTTACTTTTCTCTACTAAGCACAAAATTCCACTAACTCTTTCTGGTTAACTATTCAGAAACTCATTTTTCATTTAGGGAGAAAAGCCTCACTATTCCCTAACAAACGTCACTTGGGGTTAACATTTCTGACCTTTCCTTCTAATACATTCATATACATGAATGTATTTTGAGATCACACTGCTAGGAGTAAACATCAAGCTATTAAGTAAGAAAGAAAAACCCCACGTATAACAAAATATTTTAGCACAACTTTTTTTGGTAGGAAATAATCAGAAAGAAAGAAGATTCTAATCCACTGGAAAAAGGCAAAAGAATTGTGATGAAGTATTACTGCATCATAAAAATAAAAGTAAGGATTAGTGGGAAGACACAGAGTGCAAAGTGAGAAATACAAAATGAAAATTCACAATGACTACAATAATATAAGTCGAAAGAACAGTAATAACAGCAATAAAAATACTAAATGCTGTGTAGTTACAGTAAGGACCACGTTTGATTATGAAAATAGAGACACAAGAATGCAGCTTTCTCTTTTTATTCATGGATGGGGAATAATGCATATAATGTCAAATGTTGGTCAGTTTTGCTAAATTATTTTTTCCTTTTCTTTTTTATTCTTTTATAAGGTATTTTAATAAATTTACTCTTTTGTAAGTTATAAGGGATAATAACTCTTTGAGTTAAGGAAAAGGAAAGGATATATGAAAGGTGTTATCAAATGAAGGTAATGTCAAAATAAAAGATATGAACAATTTTAAAAAGTTTTTGCCAAGATTTCAAGTCTACGCCCTTTGAGGTGAAAAAGGAACTCAGCTAAGAAGGCAAAGGAGCAACAGACATAGGCAGACTGCCTTTCAGAACTATACTTTGGAGAGGAAGAGGCCACTAATTTTTTTAAATAATGTCTCCTGACAGGTGAATTACTCTGGGTTGAAAGAGGGGTAGGGTGTAGATCAGATTTCAAATGAAGCTTGAAAGCAAGGAGAAACCAAATAAATGTGAATAAAGAAGATTTGGGCTAGCACAAAGTACTAGAATGTGGAAGAGGAATACTTTGGATTCTGGTTTTAGGGAGTGAGCCGGTAGAAAATAGATTGAAGCTACAAGAAGGCAAATTTCATCTCAGTATGTGGTAAACTCTGGCTCACAATATAAGAGTTGTCAAAAAATGAAACTGATTTGTCTTATAAAATAGTGAATTCTCTGTCACTACACATACCTAAGCAGAGGTTGGATGCCTTCTTATTGGGGAAGTTGTAAACAAAATTTCTTTATCAGGTTATCAGACTAGCTGACCACTACTAAGGAGCCTTTAATTCTGAGATTCTATGTCCAATGTATTTGGTAATATTATGTAATGGATAGAAAGCTGGTCTTGGAGTTAAAAAGTTATTAGTTTAAATCCTAACTTCTGATACTAGCTGTGTCTTGGGCAAATCTTATAATAGCTTTAAGCCTTAGACAGACAGGTAGAAATCACTGAAAAGTTCATTAATTAAAGTCTAATCCACCTAAATTATCCAATAGTGGAAGGTTTGTAATAAGTTGCTAAAAGTACGACATAGTTTTTAAGAAGGAAGGAAGAGATGATCACAGGGTGGCTTCATGGAGATGATAGATTTGAACTAGACTTTGAAGAGTAGGAAAGATTTGTCTTATAAGACAGAATCAGAAGCCAGGCCTCCCAATTACCAGGGAGGCATTCTTTCAAGCAAGTCTATATACAAATAGACAAGTGTTAATTTTGGTCAGTCTTTTTCTGTATCTATTTATATCTGATCCTATCTTATAAGACAAAACAGTTCCTTTTTTTGGACAATTCTTATGTTGTTAGTGAGAGTTTACCACATGCTGAGATGAAATTTGCCTTCCTGTAGCTTCAATTCATTCTCTTCCCGACTCACTACCTAAAGCCAAAACGCGAAGTATTCCTCTTCCACAATCTAGTACTTTGTGCTATCCCCCTCTCCTAAGACTTTTTTATCCACACTTGTTTAGCTTCTTGCTTTTAAGCATCACTTGAAATCTGATCTACACTCTGCCCCTGCTCTAATCCAGAGTAAGTCACCTATCAGAAGACATTATTTGAAAGAATCAATAGTCTCTTCTCTACAAAGTATAGCTCTGAAAAAATCTGTTAATTAGCTGTGATCTCTCTGGGTCTCACTTTCCTCATCTGTAATATAAGGCAATTGGCTTAGATCAGCAGTTCTTAACCATTTTTGTCTCACAGACCCCCTTTTGGCAGTATGGTGAAACCTATGACTCCCTTCTCAGAATAATGTTCTTAAATACATAATAAAATATGTAGTATTACAAAGAAAACCAATTATACTGAAATCTACTAATTAAAATAAAAATGCAGAAACCCCAAGAATTCCTTATTTCGATGATCTCTAAAGTCTCTTCCAACTCTAGTGTATTATGTTTTAAGGTTCCTTCTAATCCTAAAACCTTTGAGTCTAGAATTCTCTGAACTGAAAGGAAAACTGAAGAGTAGAAACAGTTGAATTATGTCTTCTTCCTCTTTCCAAGAAAAGGTAAGAGAAAAATGAGAAATAAAATTAGCCTGGGTGATTCTGAAAATATTGGGAAATAAATATACTTATCTACCGTAAAGAGTTTTAAGTAAACTCTTTCCCTTCTCTTTTTGACCTCTATTCTTTTCTTCCTCCACCATACCTTGCTTTAACGTATTTAGTGCTCTACCCAGTCTTGCCCTCATCAGTCCCCGTCTCTGTCCTCTCAAAATTTACTTGGTCTATGCCCTATTCCTTTAAGGCCCTGCACAGAATCATAATATCCAGATCCGAGGGTGAGACTTCCCTTTGCACTCTGCCCCAGTCAATCACATCTGCAGCATTGTGCTCAGTTCTGAGTGCTTTGGTTTAAAAAAAGACATTCACAATTAGAATATCCAAAAGAAAGAGAGACCAGGAGGGAAAGAAGACTTGAAACCTTCTTATATGAGGAATAGTAAAAAAAAAAAAAAAAAATGAGATTTGTTTTCCTGGGTCCTAGAGGACAGATCCATAGGAAAGCAAATCTGATTTCCAAATAAGGAATATCTCCATCATTAAAAGTGCTAAAAGTGAAAGGATTGCCTCAGGAATCAATGAATGACCTCCATGGTTGGAGATATTCAAGCAAAGACTGAATGACCTCTTATTGGAGATGGAGAAAAGATTCATGATTTGGGTAGAAACAGCATGTAAAGAACCTCTAAAATCTTTTCCCATTCTAGTACTCTATGGTCCAAGAGGCTAAGCTTACTTGTTAAGGTGATAATAGCAGTCAGTATGTTAATAAATCATCTTTGGTGGGCAACAATATGTATGTTTCAATGTAGTCTTTAAAGAGACTGTGCCTCCTTTCAAAAGATAACTCCAAGATTGGGAATTCCAAATATTGCAGGACAAAGTTGGGGTGGGGCAACATTTTATGGTAGATATGTCTTTAAGTGTTCCTCTAATTATAGTATATGAATGGTTACATAATTTGATTGGACGGGGGACTATCCCACAGTCAAGTCCAATTTAAGATACTGTTGTACTTTTATCCATCTGAAACCGCCAAAGATTCTCATCCACCCCCTTCCCTCAAATTTTCATCTTCCATACTGAATTATGGATATATTAGACTATAATGTACCATCCAAGTTCTCTGTGTCCAATCCATTCTTCCTTATGAATAAGCGGCTTACCCAAGGTCACACAATGGGTGACAAATGTGGGACAAGCACTTCTAATTCCAGGCCACTATTTTTCTCCACTGTTTAAATTCAGCAAGACTGAATGAGAACAGAACTAAACATGACCAGCTCACACGATGAGACATGGTCAAAACATGGTGGGGATCTTAGAGTCAAGCACACTCAAATCCCACAGCTCTGAACCTTGTGGTGTTAGTGATAGAATCACAGAATCTCCAAATTGGAAGAGAACTCATTCATTTCTATGCAGAAATCCCGCTACAAAATTTCAGAATAGTGGTTATCTAACCTTCATATGAAGACTTCCACATGATGCAGTTCTCACTATTTATTGGGGTACCATATTTCAATTTAAGATAATTTCAATTGTTAGGAAGATTTTCCTACTACTTCACAGAAATCTGAAGGTTTATGGTAGAATGGAAAGAGTATGGGATTTAGAGGAAGGAAACCTGCTTTCAAATTTTGACTCTGTAAGTTATTTTATTCTGTCTCAATTTCTTTATCTGTAAAGGGAGTTGGCATATTTGATTACAATAGTACTTTCTTCTCTCAAAATATCACAACACACACATAATTTATTTTTTCTGAACCTATGATTTCATTAGTGTAGGGAATTCTAAGTGAGGAGACTGTTTCCCTATAGTTTCAGATCAACTATTATGTACCTTGTCTTGAACAATATCTCATACCATGTAACATACTAAATTTCAGAAGGACATGCTACCTAAATTCATAAAAGATTATATCACAAAATAAAAGGATAGAAGAGATATTTTTTCACAACTATAGATGAGAAAGGAGCTCTTGACCAAACAAGGGATAGAAAAGATCAGAGAAGAAAAAATGGGCAATTATTACATAAAACTGAAAAGCTTTTTGCACACACAAAAATCAATAAAATGAAAATGAAAGGAAACCAGGTAACTGGGGAAGCAAACCTCTCTGATTTTCACAATATATCATGAATTAATACATAATAATATATAAGCCTAAGCTCACTTATTTATCTAGTCAGCAGCTAAAATATATGAACAAGCAGTTCTCAAAATAAAAAAGGCAAGCTACCAACAATCAAATGGAAAAATGCTACCAATTGCTAATAATGAGTGAAGAGCAAATGAAAAGGACTCTGTGGTTCCACTAACACCCATCAGACTGTCACTGAGAAAAGAGGAAAAAGACAATTGTTGGTGCAGCTGTGCGAGGGCAGGCTCTATAATGTACAGTGTTGTTAAGGGAGCTTCAAATTAATCTGACCATTCTGGAAAGTTTGGCTTGGTAGAACCAGTTTGGCTTATCCCAGCCCAAGAACTTCATTCTTTTCTTCAAGAGCTGCAAATGGATACTCCAGTCCAACAAAGGGCCCTTTAGTACAGTAAGCAGAATGATTTTGAAAAGTGCAGTCCTTTTGGCCAGTGCTCTGTGTTTCCTCTGCACTTGGCCCAGTCAAAATCCTGAGGTTTGGCATACCTCCTGTGTGCAGTCATCCTCCCTGGGGCCAAGCAGGCTGGGGATGGATTGGCAGGGCAAACTCCACTCAGACACTGGTTATTCTACGTTAGCGCCGTCAGCCTGCCAGCAATTAACCACTTAGGCCCCAAGGCCAGATGTCACCCTCCCTAACCTTCCCTAGGGCAAAGGATCCAAGAACCTTTTCACTCCCAGCTCCTCCTCCTCCTCCTCAAGCTAGAGATAAGGATTTCAATTTCCCAGGGGAGAGAAGTTTCGGGTGGAGATATGGGAAGGGTGGGAGGGGAAAGGGGAATATAGCCCCTGAGGCTAGTTAGATAAAATAGAGATGCACAAAAATTGGGTTTTTTTGGGGGGTGGGAGGTGGGATGGAGAGTTGGAGGGCAAGAAAGGCTTGAATGTCAGGTTTCCCTTTCTAGTTAAAAAAACTTTATTAATATCATGGGATGGATCATAGTTTTAGAAATGGAAAGAATTTAGAAGTTAGCTAGTGCAATCCCTTCGTTTTACAGGTGAGGTACTAGTACTGCAATCCAGAAAATTTGAGTCAATTGTCTAAGGTAACAGAGGGAATTAAGTAGCAAAACTAGGATCCGAATCTCCAAATCCTGCACACTGTTTTGGATTCCAGTATGTCAAGTGGAGACGAGGAAGGAAAGCGCCAGAGGTAACATTCTGAGGCCAGGTTTTTTTTTCCCTTTGTGCTACCTGTGTGACTTTGGGTAGGTCACTTCCTCCCTCAGGCCCTCAATTTCCTCTTTTGCAAAAAGAATGGGTTTAATTTCCTAATAAAGAAGTGATGGACTCAGGGTGCAGAAAATGATAAGGTTTTTAGCATAGGGCCAGCGCTATGCAAGCTTGCATATTTGTTACAAGGGTTTCTCTCTTTTTCCCTCAGTGGGGATGGGTGAGAGAAAATAGGTTTTTGGTATTTGAATAAAATTAATTTAATTTTAAGAAGGCAAAATGAAGGAGTTAGATGGAAAAGACTATCTCTTATAATAAGGTCTTTTTCAGCTCTTAACGCTTTCGGGCTCCCTTCTCCTCCCCTTACTGAGCACAGAGAAGGCAACAAACTTCCATAGTTCGCTTTGCTCTAACTATAGTCCTTCAGGGAAACTGAGTCCGCCTCCACACTAGGGATCCCCGGATCAGGACCAAAAGGAATTTTCACCGGGCAGACGTAGAAGGAGGAGGTTCAGGGGCCTCCCGGGCTGAGCAGTTCAGCCCACGTAGGCACCTAGACCGCCCTGATCTGTTCATTCTCCGCCTCCCCTTGTTCTGAAGTCTGACAATTAACAAACACCTTGGGCTGCGCCTCTTGGGGGAGGGAGGCATTTCTAGTTGGGGAACCCGTGTCAAAGTCTATCCAAAACCTGCATAACCTTCCCCAGACTGTTATGGCAAACATGGACAGGTTACGCGCTGATCTTTTCACTTAGGCGTGTTTCTAGGAAGACTATGAAACGGACCCTAGAGCTCCCGGGGAGCCCTTAGCGCTCTGAGTCACCTGGGATCCCCTAATTTCCCCCTATTTCCCTCCATTCTTCCAATCCTCATTTTGCGGGAGAGGGATAAGCTGGGAAACCCAAGGACTCACTCGCGAGTGACTCGGGACGCTTTGAAAATAAGTCCTCCGTCAGCGTTGGGGATCCCATTTTCCCCAAACCCAAGTCTTTTCCTCACCAGCCCAACAATGCCCACCCTCCAGACCTCCAGATGGCTATCTCGGCGGTTGCAAACCCACAGGGGAACCCAGGGCATTCCATAGGGCACTTAGCCAGTAATCGTGCCTGCAAGATGCCCAGTGACGTCCTTCTCCGGGCGTCCCTCCACCCAACAAGCGCGAGCCTCCACCCAACCTCCTTGAGGAGGCTGTCTCCAAGAACCTGTGAAAGAGCCCTTTGTTGCAAAAGGCCAGAGGGCGAAGACTACTCCCCCAGTCCCCCTCCCGTTCCTTTCCTAGTGAGAGTTTGCAAAGGCTTACCCCGGGTGGTCCCCGACTCCTCGGTCCCCCGCCGGTTTCATCATCCCTGCCAAGTCACTGGGGGCAGCTCAAACTTCAGAAGGACTTTCCGAATCCCGCCTGCAGGCAACGGCCCCTAGGCTTCCCCAGAAAAGGGGTCCGCATCCTTCTCCCCCTTCCTCCCCGCACCCTCCCCCTTTTTCTCCTTTTCAGGGAGGGCCCAAGCTTCACTCTCTGGACACGTCCTTCTCGGTTTCCTCCGCCCAGTCCCGGGGCCCAAGCAGCCCGAGGGCAGACCTGCGAAGTGGGGAAGAGCCTTTGAGACCTGCCTTTTCAGTCTCAGTTATTTCTACTTCCTGTATTGAAGTGAGCGGGGGATTTCAGGAAGAGGCTGTCCCTTGCTGGTCAAATTTTGAGTTGGTTTTTTTGGTCAAAAGTCGTTTTGAGGCATTCATGCCTTCCAGCTCCGGGGACCTGAGGGTCCCAGGCCCATGAAAGGCAGAAGTGGGGAACTGGGTCCCAGGGACCTAGGAAGGAACCGGCTCATAGAGAAGCTGCAGGTACTGAGAGCAGTACTCAATGTTCTGGGAGGACATTCTGAGGCTGCTCCAGGCCACTTAGAAAGAGCCGGTTCATTCCTACAGCCTGGATCTGTCTGTATTCCTACAGGCTAACTGGAACCAGCTGGAGTCAGCAGACTTTGCCTTGATTAGGGTAAGGCGGGGTGTTTTGAGGACAGACTTTCTTCACTGACTCCTTCAATCCTAAAACTCAGCCTCCCCAGGAGACCCAGAATTTCAGTGTTGCAGTCTCTAGTAAGGAGACTGTGCCTTTCTACACTTGGATCAGTGCACTTTATAAATGTGCCTTACTGTCATCGTCATAGAACCTTGGAGGTGGAAAAAAAGCCAGAGACCATTTGTCAAATCTCCTACCAAGGGGCATTGCAACATTACCAGTGAACGGTTATCCAGCTTCTGCTTGAATGTTTCCAATAATAGGAACTCACTATCTTCTGACACCTATTCCCAGTGACTCTTAGACCAAAGTCTGTTTCATCTTTACTAAATTCAGCGTTCACCAATAGCAACACCAGTTGCATCACAGTGCTGAAAAAATGCTCCGGTCCCGATTTAAAATAGCTTTACTTCAGCATGCTTAGAAGTCATTCATCTGTAGCAAACCAAGCAATCTCAGATCTCGTGGAATCAGAGGAAATCTTTTGGAGCGTCTCTTTTGATATCAGAAAGATTTCCCCACATATACCAAGTTATATCGTCTACACAGATTATATTAGAAGGAAGCTGCCTTGCTTCCACAATGACTCACTGCCCATCTCCTGAAATGGAAGAAATCATCACCTCTGAGAGACTATTGTGGAAGGGCTCTATAATTTCAATCAAAGAACTTGGATTTGCATCTAAGCTCTGATGTGCTGAGTGGCACTGGGCAACAACTTTTCTGAAACTATTTTCCTTGCTGTTTCTCAAACATAAAGTTTTCACAGGCTAAGCCCCCATTCCTGGAACTCTCTTCTTCCTTATCTCCACCTCCTAGATTTCCTGGCTACCTTCAAGATCCAGCTACTGTCCTATTTTCTACAAGAAGTCTTTCTCCCTAATCTCAGTGCCTTCCTTCTGAGATTATTTCCAATTTACCCAATATCTTGTTTGTACATACTTGTTTGCATTTCAGACTGGGAATTCTTTGAGAGCAGAATTTGTTATTGTTATTATTGTTTATATGTTTTGTTTTGGTTTTGCCCCTTCTTGTATATTCAGAACCCAACACAGCTGGCACAAAATAAGCTTTTAATAAATGTGAATTGAGTAGATTAGTCAACTAGGTGACTATGTGGAAATAGTGCTAGGCCTGGAATAATGAAGACCTGAGTTGAAATCCAGTTCCAGACACGTACTAACTGTGTGACCCTGGGCAAGTCATTTAACCCTCTTGCCTCAGTTTCCTCACCTGTAAAATGACAGAGAGAAGGATTTTTGCCAAAAAAATTTTAAATGGGGGGACAAAGAGTCAGTCACAACAAATTGCATCAATGATTTCATTTGATATTATATAGTAAAACCCTGGACTTCCATACACAGAGCTAAGAGTAGAAGAAGTGGATTGTAACAGAGAAAAGGCACCTACAGCTTGACTAGATCAAATCTACTGGCTAGAGACTGAGAAATAATCATAGGATTTACACCCAACAAGAGAGATTTTTTATTTCTAACCTAGCCTTCTTATTTTTTTTAGAGAAACTAAATTGAAAGCAGTAGTTGCCCCGGGACAGATAAGTATTAAATAGCAAACCCAGTTTATCTGACTCCAAAATCAGTTATCTTTACATTAATACAATGTTTCTTCTCTTCCAAGTATTGTTTCCAATTTGCAATTCAATTCTCAACCAGCATTTATTAAGCATCTACTAGTACTAAGCATTGGGGATCTAGATATCTTCAAAAAACTTATTTTATTGAGGGCTCAATTTCCAGGGGCTCACGTAACTTCAAGAGTGGGGAGTAGGGAATCAGATTAAGTTTCCTCTAGGAGGTAGCCCTTGAACTGATTCTTGTGGGATTTAGGGGTTCCAAAAGAGTGATTTGAACTGAGGAGGACCTTATTTTAGCTATGTGATCCTGGGCAAATCTCAAAAGCAAAACAAAACAGATCTAGGATATTTACTATCTAGGTGTTTACTACCTGGATAATCTTAGCTTAAATTTCCTGATCCTTAATTTTTTCAACTGTAAATTGAGGCCATTGTAGAATGGCCTTTGAGGTCACTTTCTGCTCTGGCAATGTAACCAATAAGTCTTCCAGTGAAATGGACTCTATGGAAAATTTATAGGAAACAGAACAGGTTGAAAAGGTAAGGTTGAGTTTTGATTTACACAGAAGTATTAAACAAGAGAGCCCTATGTGGCCTGTGATATTCTGGCAGCAGAACCAGATTAACATGATAAATATTTTAAGAAATAAATGAAAATATAGTAAAACATAAATAATGCTAATTTGTGGTTTTCTGAGTTAATGTGTAGGGCTTCTTATGTAGGGTTTAGTGACCCCTGTTTCTATTGAAGTTTGACATAACTAGACTACAGTCAGAGGAAGTACCACATTGAGGGGGAGCACAGAGACATTGAACTATCATTATTGTTATTGTTAATATTATTCTTTCTTTTACTGTCACTGTCGTTCACAGTAAGACTAGGATGTGATGCATTCTGGGTGCAGTTGAAAAAGAACTTCTGTTTTGGCCCTTAGCAGGGGTAACCCAGTGAGACTTCATCGAAAGCTGCAGTTCTGCAGGAACTAAAAGAAAAGCTGAAATTAAAGGAGGGAAACTTGTTAGGTGTAGAATATGCATTAATCAACTTAGAATAAGTGGGAAGCTTGAAGAGGCCAGGGAAACAAAAAACTTGATTCCAGAGACTTTGAGATTCCCAAAGATTTATGGAAGGAGGTAAGTAAGGTAACTTACTGGGAGAGAGAGTTTATAAATCCTGCAGGATTATGGAAAAGAAGTAAGAAGACCACATTAAATGAATTTAACATATGAAAAGAGTTGAGCATTTACAAATTCATTACTATTAAATAATAACAAATAAAGGGGCAACTAAATGATAAAATGGATAGAATGCCAAATCTAGAAGTCAGGAAACTCTTCTTCCTGAGTTAAAATCTGACCTCAGATTCTTCCTAGCGGTGTGACCCGGGCCAGGCAAGTCACTTAATCTGTTTGCCTCAATTTCTTCAGCTGTAAAATGAAAAGGAGAAGGAAATGGCAAACTACTTCATTATCTTTGCTAATGATGAGGTGTTCAGTGTTGGGAGTAGCTAGCAGAGGAACTGATAAAAATTAATCCCTGAGGCAGGCAGGGAGAAGGCACTGATAGAGATCAGTTTAGCTCTGTGGTCCCACCCTCTGGGGAAGTCATCCAGTCAGAAATCTAAGTTATGACAAACTCCTGGAACCCACCCTCCATAGGCATCTTGGGCAGCCTCACCTTGCCATGATCTGTCAGAAATCCCAGTCATGTTCCCAAGGTTAAATTTTCCCTATAAAATCTATATATGCGCCAACCTATGGCTGCTGTCTTCCTTTGGGACAGTCCACCATTGGCACTCTGCTTCAAGGTATCTTTCCCTTTATTTTTTCCCCGTGCCATGTGGTATCTTTTCTAACTCCAGTTTGCTCCTGAACCCACTTCTCCTCACAGCTAGGATTCCAAGTCCTTTTCAGAATTTAGCTAAGTCAGCTAAGGGCTTTCCCCAACCTCATAGGGTGCTCCCTTTCTACTGGGTAATTGTGAGTTCCACTGAGGAATTTGTCTTTCATATGCTCTCTCATGCTATTTCATATTTACCATTCCTGGTGCCTGTTATATCCCTTCATTTTGTCTGTAACTCCTTCCCCTGAATAAATTTATCTTTTGCCAAAGAGAATGCATTGTGAATTCTTCACCCCAACTTTTGGTGCCTACCATCATCTGGTGTCTATACCATTACATCATTAAGAAAACCCTAAATGGGGTCACAAAGAGTCAGCCATGACTGAAAATGACTGAATATTAACAAAGAATATTTGCTATTTCTAGCATTTTAAACAAATTTATATAAACTTTTCAGGTTTATAAAACATTTTTTATAAATGTTTCATTTTATCTCACAACAATTTTGTCACAACAATCCTTATCATTGTTGGTGACTATTACCATCCTTATTTTATAAAATAAAGATAAAGAAACTGAGTCAGGCAGTGGTAAAATGACTTGCTCAGGATCACTAGTTAGTTTCTGAGGTCACTTTTAAATTCAAGTTTTTCTGAGTCCAGGCCTGGGACTCTATCCATTGCTTGTGGATGTGACAAACTAAGGATATGGGGGAGTCAAAGAGAAATAAGGATTCTATAATCCTAACCCAAAGATCCTTCTACCTGAAAGAGCTTTTAGCATTCCAGCTGAAAAATAAAAATAAAATAAATCATTCAAATACTTTAGATCCCAGCTTCTTAAACTGGGAGGTCATAACCCCATGTGAGAGCTTGTAACTGAATGTGTGGTTTGCAAAATTATGATTTATTATCAGTAAATGTTTGATTTGTATACTTATTTTATATATCTATATACCCAGGGACATGGAAACATTTCTCGGTTGCAAAGGATTCTCTACTGGGAAAAATTTAAGAAGACCTGCTTTAGATCAGGGTCCTTGAACTTGGTTAAAAAACATTTTTTTTTTTGATAATTGGATAAAAGTAATTTTTTCTTTTGTAATTCCATGTATTTGGGGACCATAAATTTCACCAGACTTCCAAAGAGGATCAGGTCACAGAAGAAGTTAAAAACTCTTGATATATCTGAAGAAGGTCAAACTAGTAGTTGTAGGAGTGTAATGCCGGAGAAACTGAGGCAGGAGAGAGATTAGAGAGTTTTTAATATTTTATTAATGGGAGAGTAAGATTGACTGGATAGGACTCTCGTCTCAGATTATCCAGTCAGACAGAGATAAGTATACTGGGACCAAGGAATCCATATTGGTCCCAGGGCTGGAGGACCCAAAGAATCCAGCGTCCAGCATACAGCTGCCAGCCGCCATTCTCCAGCAATGAATGAAGGACCCCCAACTTCTTAAATACCTTTTTGGAGACAAAGAAGAGAAAGGGAGGGAAAATTTTTTTATCAGGGAGGGGAAGCCATAAAACCTAAAAATTCCAGAGACAAAGAAGTAAAGATATCATGGGTTGATCTTGGAATATTCTAAAGGAATATTGTAAATCCCTAAAAGAATCAGGAGATCTACTCTTTTATCTTGCTAATTCATAACCCGAGAGCGAATAATCCTTAGTTTTACTGGGTCAGAGACAGAACAGTTAAGGTAACTGAGACAGGGAAACTGAGTCAGGACAGTTAAAGAAAACTGTGGCATAACATTCCACACTCTTTCTCCTAAATATTCAAACCTTTGAATCTTAGCAGCTTCCTCTAGATACCCAGGAGGTCTTTGACCCACCTTATGTAAAGCAAATGAGCCAAAAATAAAACTAGAAAAATGTAAGGACTCATATGGCAAGAGCAAGTCTCTCCCTGATAACCCCAGAGTTAACAGCTGTACAAAGGCTCCCTTGTTGCAAGCATGTCAGGCCCTCTCCAGTTCTGGAGCACCACCTCAGCCAGAGAATCCAGTTTGAGATGGACAATTAGGTCTGTGGTCATTTGTGCACTTAACTCAGTCTCTGCTTACAAAGCAGCAGGGTCCAAGGCCCATTCAGAGAGGCAGCCCTCTCCATGGGGGAAGGATGAGGCTTGTAGTACTCCACCCGTCCCCACCCAGAGAAACAGGACTGCTATTAGAATACAGATTTCTGAGCAGATTATGCAGTTAGATCATCAAGGCAGGCAAACTCCAAACTTTTTAGGTGCCTCAAGCCAAACTTCAAGGTCCTTTGAAATCCTGAAATACTTAATGAACTGGGGTTACAGGAATGGAAAAACAGATCAGAGAGATTGCCAGTGTCACGACAGGTGTCTGATTTCTAAAACTTTTCTAAAAAATAATCTCAAAAACTGAGTCTGCCAGGGCAATTTTAACAAAATAAGGGAGTCTAAAACTAAAGCATCCAAATTCAATCTGAACTAATGAGACAGGGGGTGGGGCAAAAGTGCTTAAGGCAAAGTGAATAGGAAGCTAGGGGTTCCCATTCTTTCAGGTATTTTGAAAAAAATATACCAGTTTCCCCAATGTTCTATCTCTACCTCCCCCTTTTTTTTCTCACGGAAAGGAATTATCAAATGACCATTCCCCATATAAATCCCAAGAGCAAATCAAAATCCCTATACATAACAGACTAGTACAGTAGCATTTCCTAAAAAGGCCTAAAAACATATCAGCAATAATTACACAATTTTAACAAATCCCATCCCAAGTCTTAAACACACAGTAATAGATGATCCAGGCAAGGTTTAACAGTCAGTCATCAACCATTCCCAAAGTCCCTCATATCAGTCCAAAGTACACTCGATGCAGGGTCAAGTCCATGGTCTCATTTTAAAACTGCTGCTTCAGGCTATGAAATGACAGGAGGCTCTCATTCCTTGCAGAGTGGGTGTGTGCCATGGTGACAATCAAAGCTGATCAAAGCTGATCCCGGTTCCAGAAGCAAGTCAATATCTGTAATTTGACCAAAATCTAGAACAAAAACACAAATCTAACACACAAAGATTAGATCAGTCTCAGATAGAAAGACTCAGTTCACCAAACTGTTGCAAAACATGAGGAGGCCAAAATAAATTGGCCAGCAGTTTCCTGTGTAAAGAGACGAGTTTGCTTTACAGGCCAAGCAAACGGCTGCAGTCTTACAGACCCCTGTTAATTGTCCACTTATCATGTAGAAACCTTAAAGGAACAAAACACAAAAATCCAGTAACAGACAGATGACCAGGCGAAATACTCAGTTGCCCAAGCATTTAGAATACATGATTACATATGACCAGACTGAAAATAGCAAGGCATGACATAATTGAATTGCATTAACAATTCTATTGACCATTGCTCTGATCAGAGAGATCAGTTACAGAAGGAAAAAATGCAAGAACATAACTATAACATAACATAAGCAGTTGAGTTTTAACAGCTTATCAATCAATGGTCCCAGTAACTGTCAGAGGGTGGAGCTTTAAAACTCCCAAATAGCATTAACTAATTAACTCTAAGCCCAAAAACTTTTACCTCCAATAACAGATGTCATTAATCAAATTTCGAATAAATTTTAAACAATTATTTATCATATCCTTATAAGTCATAACAGAAAGCAATTTTGTCTCAGTAAGTTCACAACTTAGAACAATTATCATATCTAGGTAGATGTTACATGAGTGAACATTATACATACAAATCAGTTTGCTTTTAAAATACCCAATACATAGAAAAACATCCCAAATTGCATATTGTCCATAACAAACATTTTCAAAAAGACAAAGAAAAACTTATGTCCAGAGGCCCTTTAAATAACCTCAGGATGACCCATTTAAACTTATACAAAACACCCAATTCCACATAAAAGAATTCAAGGGTTTTTTTAACATAGCAATTAAACTTTTAGAAATACTCAGACCAAAGTATGGATCACATTTATGACCATATTCCTCAACCAAGAAAACTTATCTATCTGGGGAAATTGGTATATTTTTTTAACTTTCCGAATTTTCAAATCCCTTTCAATCTATTTTTTTTTCCTTTTTTTTTTTTTTTTAAATTTCTTCCTTTCTCTCCCTTTTCTCCCTTTTTTCTCACAGGCTGCTGCAGTCAGCCAAAGACAGAGAGAGGGAGAGAGAAAGATTTTTCAAACTTCTTGATATTTTCTAAGCCTGCAACACAGAGGCTGAATCCTTATCTCTTACAAGCTTATTTTAACTTTTAACACAGACACACACAAACAAACATGGAGCTCCAATTTACTATGCACAGTTGCAACGTTGTTTTCCAACCAACAACATAACAGACAAACCACACAGAACATAGAACATATATCACACAGATTACACAGTTACAACATTACCCAGAGGCTATTTTCCAGCGTCCCAGAAAATACCCGTCTCAGAATTATTCTGAGACCACAGGTTGCTAGCAACAGAACAGACCAGAACCAGAACCAAAACCAGACAGACTTACTCTCCCGAATGCCGAATCAAATGCCGAATCTATTTCGTTGTCCACTGTAGACCGGACTGAGGCTGAAGAACCGCTTCCTTTTCCTAGGAGTGCTGGTCTTTTCTCAAGGAACAGACCCAGGTCCTGAGCCCCCCTCAGGCCTAGGTGGAGACCGAGAGATCTCTAATCTCTAATCCAGTTCTCAGTTTCTATTATCTCGGCGGGACCTCCAAATTGTAATGCTGGAGAAACTGAGGCAGGAGAGAGATTAGAGAGTTTTTAATATTTTATTAATGGGAGAGTAAGATTGACTGGACAGGACTCTCGTCTCAGATTATCCAGTCAGACAGAGATAAGTATACTGGGACCAAGGAATCCATATTGGTCCCAGGGCTGGAGGACCCAAAGAATCCAGCGTCCAGCATACAGCTGCCAGCCGCCATTCTCCAGCAATGAATGAAGGACCCCCAACTTCTTAAATACCTTTTTGGAGACAAAGAAGAGAAAGGGAGGGAAAGTTTTTTTATCAGGGAGGGGAAGCCATAAAACCTAAAAATTCCAGAGACAAAGAAGTAAAGATATCATGGGTTGATCTTGGAATATTCTAAAGGAATATTGTAAATCCCTAAAAGAATCAGGAGATCTACTCTTTTATCTTGCTAATTCATAACCCGAGAGCAAATAATCCTTAGTTTTACTGGGTCAGAGACAGAACAGTTAAGGTAACTGAGACAGGGAAACTGAGTCAGGACAGTTAAAGAAAACTGTGGCATAACAGGAGGAGAAGAATTGCAGATGTCCCTCTGAAAGAATGTGGGGATTCTGGAAGCTGAGCAAACTGCCTGTCTCAACCATATAGCAACTACCTTATGGCCAAGCAATCTAGCTTGGGAGGAGCAAGTCCAGTCAGATAACACTTCATTGATTTCTTTAAGTGTTGTGATATGGGAGCCACCTGCCAGTGGCTGCTGAAGGTCTAACTCAGACCTCTAGAATAGATCTCTTCATGTGAGAGTATGATGATGATGCAAAGGAACTGAGAGACAGTTGTGTTCTCTGACTTCTCTCCTGAAAGGCAGTTGCTTTGTCAAAACTGATGTAGAGGGCCGCAGATAGTAGGTTCCTTCTGGACTGAAGGGTCTTATACCTTACCCAAGTTCCCCCACTATATGTGGCTCTCTACAGTTAAACTTGTAGTTGTTCGGTTCTTTCAGTCTTGTCTAATTCTTTGTGGCCACACTTGGGGTTTTCTTATTTGTTTGTTTATTTAGGTTATATACATGTACATTCATTTTTTTTTTTTACATATTCCTATTATGAGTCATGTTGAGAGAGAAAAATAAGAACAAAAGGGAAAAAAATAAGAAAGAAAAAAAAGATGAAAATAGGATGCTTCAATCTGTATTCAGTTCTTTCTCTGAGTGCTGAATGGCATTTTCTTTTCTTTTCTTTTCTTTTTGTTTATTATTTAAGCTTTTTATTTCCAAAACATATATATAGGTAATTTTCAACATTCACCCTTGCAAAATCTTGTGTTCCAAATTTTTTCCCTCTCTTCTTCTCCCTTTCCCTAGATGGCAAGTAATCCAATATATGTGTAATTCTTCTATACATATTTCCACAATTATCATGCTGAACAAGAAAAATCAGATCAAAAAGGGAAAAAAAAGAGAAAGAAAAAATGCAGGCAAACAACAACAAAAAGTGAAAATAGCATATTGTGATCCACACTCAGTCCCCACAGTCCTTTCTGTGGGTGCATATAACTGTCTTCATCATACGACTATTAGAACTGGCCTGAATCACCCCGCTGTTGAAAAGAGCTACATCTATCAGAATTGATCATCATATAGTATTGTTCACTCAGCATCAGTTCATGTAAGTCTCTCTAGGCCTCTCTGAAATCATCCCACTGATCATTTCTTACAGAACAATAATATTCCATAACATTCGTATACCATCACTTATTCAGCCATTCTCCAATTGATGGGTATCCATTCAGTTTTCAGTTTCTTGCCACTACAAAAAGGGCTGCCACAAACATTTTTGCACCTGTGGGTCCCATTCCCTTTTTTATGATCTCTTTGGGATACAGTCCCAGTGGAAACAAAAGGTATGCACAATCTGAAGTCCTTTGGGCAGACTTCCAAATTGCTCTTCAGAATGGTTGAATTAGTTCACAACTCCACCAACAATGAAATTCACTTGGAGTTTTCTTGGCAAAGATATTGATTTGCTATTTCTTTCTCCAGCTCATTTTACAGATGAGGAAACTGAGTTAAGTCACTTGCCCAGGGTCATATAGCTAGTAAATGTCTAAGATTTGAACTTAAAATGAGTCTTCTTAACTTTAGGTTCCAGAATACTATCCATTGTACCCCCTAGCTACCCCAGGCAGCTGAAACTAAACAATGATTCATAATATTTCTTAATGTTAAATTAATATTTAATCTTTTAAGATATCAACTGTGAGTATCTGAGAGTGGGGTTAGGGGAGAGATTATTAAGAAGGCCCAGAGAACATAAAATGTTCTTGGTGGCACTGTGAAGTTAGAGACTCAGTTATTCCAAGGAAGAAAACCAGCATTCTCAACTGGTTCAAGTTAAGTACTCTGTTCTTTTCCCTTAGACTTGAAGGCTGAATGTTCAGTGAATTTTGGAAAGTAACCTGTTTTAGTGTGAGAAACAAATTGGTTGCATATTATAAGACAGAATATGAAAAAAGCCATTAGAAATGTTCAAATAAATGGCTATGGAAATTGAAAGGTGGATTAGATTGTTTCAAGTTAAGGGAGATCAGAGAAAACTTTATAGAACAAGTAGTATTAGAATTGGGCTTTGAAGGATAAGTAGAATTTGGAGGTGCCAGGGGCAACAAATATTTAAGAGACAGGATCCTATCTACTTTACAGGATTGTAATGCAGATCAAATGACATAATGCATGCAAAAGAGTTTTGGAAACTATACAAAAAGTGTAAGATATGGTTATAACCTTAATAATATATCTTGGGAAAAATACTGGATTTGGACTCACAAGCCTAGATTCAAATCCTGAGTATGATAAACATTAGCTGCTTGCAACCAGTTTTGAGGCTGGGATGGAAGAATTGGGGTGAAAACTGGATTTTACTAACTCCCTCTTTTCATGGAGTAATGGGAATGGGTAGATAGATTCTTTTCAAATCATACTTTTTTCTTCTCACTAGACAGCCTTGCAGGCTATTTTATCATCTGACTATAGATAGCTTTGATTTCTTTATCTGAAAACTGCCTGCTTATGTCCTTTGACCATTTCTCAAATAGAAAATAACTTGTAATCTTGTAAATTTGGCTCAATTTTCTAAAAATTTGAGAAATGAGGTCCTTCATTTTCCACCTTTCTGCTTTTTCTAATATTGCTTACATTGGTTTTGTTTGTGCAAAAACTTTTAAATGTAATATAATTAAAAATTAATTTGATTTATACCCTCTTACTACTTTATTCCTATTTGAAACTGGTGTTCTTTCCCTTAATAAGCACTGGTTATCACAATGAATGACCTGTTTTAGATTAGGAGGAAAATGGACCTTATCTATGTGTGTTGTCTCTCTCTGTTACTTGAGGAATTCATCAAAATTATTACTGCTTAAAATCATAAGCATCTCTTATGATTTCAGCCTGAAATTACCAGTTGAGAGTTAGATTGAGGGGAGGAAATTTTAATGTTGAGGACAGTGCTTTAGTTCTGACCTATCTTCACTTTGTGCATGTTAAGCTAGTCATTGGTCTCCTCGATTTGCTTTCCCTCATTACACAATTAATATTCAGGTATAATTTTGAAACTTTGACAAGGGACAATCAGAGATAGCAGTTTCTAATCTTGATAAATGCATTGCAGAACATCTACAGAAGCTTCTTTATTCTTCCCTTTTTTTTTTTTTTTTTTTGGTTGTTGTTGTGGTTTATTTTAATTGCCCCTATCAGCTAACTACTCTGCTGTCAGGTTCTGTCTGAGTCTCTCTTGCTTTCTTCTCAATTCTCTCTCTCTCTCTCTCTCTCTCTCTCTCTCTCTCTCTCTCTCTCTCTCTCTCTGTTAAAAACTCATTGATAAAGTTTCACCATCAGTCTGGATCCTATCCTTCCTAGTGATTTTCCTTTGCATTGTTGTGGCTTAGTTATATCCAACTCTGTGACTGTATTTGGGGTTTTCTTGGCAAAGATAATGGAGTACTTTCCTTCTCCAGTTTAATTTACAGATGAGGAAACTGAGGCAAACAGGATAAGTGACTTGCCAGGGATCATATAGCTTGTAAGTATCTGAGGCTGGTTTTGAAATCAGGTCTTCCTGACTCCAGCTCAGAGTCCTATCCATTCCAATACCTAGCTGCCCTTTTATCTGATTCTCATACATATACAACCAAGGGCCTATCAATTAATCTTTCTTTACCAACTTCATTGAATTGGTATGAGGAAAATACTTTATAAAGGCTAAAATTCCTATATTAATGTTAGTTATTCTTATTCTTATTATGTTATTAATTCTCTCTGTCTCTCTCCCTGTTTCTCTCTGTCTCTCTGTGTCTCTGTGTCTGTTTCTGTGTCTGTGTCTCTCTGTGTCTCTCTGTCTCTCTCTCTCTCCTCTCTGTCTCTGTCTCTGTCTGTCTATCTCTTTCTGTGTCTCTGTTTCTCTCTCTATCTCTCTCTGTCTCTCTCTCTCTGTCTCTCATTGACCTATGTCTTCCAAGTAGACCATAAGGTCATCATTAGGAGTACTTGGTTTTATTAATAAATTTGTCTCCAACATTACTCAATAGAGGTCCCTCACACAATGAGTAGATAGATGCTAAATTAATTTTTTTTTGGCTTGATCTGATTTGGTTGTTTCCATATTCTCACTTCTCTTTGTTGGGATGCTTACTTCCTATGAAAATCAACCCAGCTTCCTCAACTCTTTTTCTACACACTCAGAAACTCAGGGGATCTACTAAAAATAACTGTGTTGCAATAAATGGGTCAGCTCAAGAAAGCTATCAAATCACAAAATCGTCCCTTTAAACAAACTCAGAAGTGGTAGCATTGGCAGCTATAACAGCCTTAATTAAAAAGGCTCATAGGACAAGTAGAATGCTCATGTTTGGAGAGGATTGGTATATTCATTTGTGAAAAAAAATGAATTAAAAAGTGTCTCATCAGATTAAGGAGGCATAAAAGGTATTTGTGGTTAGATATGTTATAGCAACTCAAAGCCATGAATCCATGTGCCATTCCAGTGCTTCATCCCTTATAGGAGCATCTTTCACTGCCTATAGTAAAAGAGGTAAGTAAGAATCAAGGGGTCATTAGAGATGATATGAAAAGCAGATCACACTGCAGGATCAAATATTTATAAAATATTTGTATCATCTGCATCTTTCTCTTTTCTCCCATAGCCATGGTCCTATTTCAGACTCTCCTTAATCACTTCTTGCCTCAGCTATTTTAATAACCTCTTAATTGTCTTCTCTGCTCATGTTCTATGAGGGTGAGGAGATTAGGGATGCAATGTGTATATGACAAGTAAATGTATGGTGTGACAAGTCAGTAAAGTTCCAATTCTTAAGCAAAAGTAATATACTTATCTTGGTATTAGTGGGTAGCACACATGCCCTGAATTATTCTTTCTACTCTTACTCAAACAAGAAGATTGGGTCCCCACAATAATACTACTACTTTTCTTAGTGATACAGGGGTGACCTGGAGGGGTTGAGGGAAAAGGATAGTACTGTTACTCACGGGCTTTTACCAGGTTAATCCTTCCCAGTGTTACTGCTAGATATGGAACCAGTGATTAATCCTTCAGTATAATTTAACCAATGAATATTTTTGACATTTTGTTGTGATTTAGTTATTTAGTCGTATATGATTTTTTGTAACTCCATTTGGGACTTTCTTGACAAAGATATCAGAGTGATCTGCCATTTTCTTGCCCAACTCATTTTATGGATGAGGAACTGAGGCAAACAGGGTTAAGTGACTAGCCCAGAGTTACACAGCTAGTGAATGTCTGAGGCTGGGTTTGAACTCAGGCCTTCCTGACTCCAGACCTGGCACTCTTTCCACTTTGCCACGTTAAAAACCTCCAATGGGGTCATGAGGAACTGGACACTGAACAACAACAAATTAGATTTTAAGCTTCTTGAGGGCAAAAACTATCCCGTTTTCATCTTTGTATGTCTAGGGCTTCATCAAGATTGAGTCATTCTTTGGCTTGTAGAACATGGTTTCTTGGACCGTGCATCAGTTCACTGCTGGGCTGTTAAAAACATGTTGCTCCTCAGACTTACTTCCTCCCTGGGACCAGCTGCAATAACCATCATAGACTCCTGTTGCTGGACCTCTGCTGATTCTCAGGAACTTTTGAAATTCATAAAGATATAATCTGGTTTCTTCTGCCCTTGGTGCTTTCACTGAAGATAAACCTGACACCTATTTCTCTGTGGCCGCTCATACTTTTTGGTATCACCATATAAGTTTTTGGAACAGAAAGTTTCTGGGTCAGTATGGTACCTATTGTAAAAGAGTTGAGATATTTACTCTCATGTCAAAATTAGCTAGGTCCCCAATCCCTCCATTTCATTTTGCCAACATGGTTCGGTCAACTATGAATTTCTCTATATCAGTATTGAATGGACTCATATTTTTATCACTTCTTGGGGAATGAGGATCATAAGTTTATTCCCAGATGTGCATAGTGAGACTTCCGTCTATTCTTTCTAAACTTACCTTTCTCAAACTCAAAATACATCCTTATTTCAAGGTCTGATAAATAAGCCAATGTTCATCCTGGCCTTGTTATAGATGATTAATTTTGTTGTTGTTAATCATAAGAAATGCTGAAAATATTTTCCTTATCCCTTGGCACACTAAGCCTTCCCGTTGTATTTATTCATACTTATAGATTTTGTTTTTTCTCTACATTCTCAGTTACTCCTCAGTTACTTCCAGTTACTCCTTCAACTCCTTTTACAAATTAGGAAATTGAGGCAAACAGAATTAAGTGACTTATCCAGGGTCACACAGTAAGTGTCTGAGGCCAAATTGCAATGTAGTAGGATGACTCTTAACTCCAGTCCTGACATTTTATCCATTGTACCATGCAGTTACCCATATAATGAATGATTACATTGTGTGTGCGTGTGTGTGTGTTTCCTATTAATCATAACAAATACTAAAAAATGACCTCCTTATCCCTTGCCACATTGTTCAGCCCTGCCCATTATATTTATTTGTTTAAATAATGTATTGGTTTTGTTTTATTCTCCCTACATTATCACTTTTCCATTATTTTTTCCAGTAATTAAGCTTTCCTAACAGCATCTATCCTTGTAATTATTGTTGTTCAATCATTTTTCAATGATGTTTAATTCTTTGTGACCCCATTTGAGGTTTTCTTGGCAAAGATACTGGAATGGTTTGCTATTCCTCCTTCAGCTTATTTTATAGGTAAGGAAACTGAGGAAATAGGATTAAGTGACTTTACACAGGGTCACACAGTTCAGAAGTGGTTGAGGCCATATTTTAACTCAGAAGGATGAGCCTTTCTGACTGTAGTCCTTGACTTCTATCTACTGCACCATTTAGTTTTCCACACTATACATAATTACATTTTTTTTTGGTATTGTTAATCATGACAACTGCTGAAAATGTCTTCTTTATATCTTGCCTCATGCTTTAGCTCAACTCACTGTATCTATTCATTTAAATGATATATTGATTTTTTCTTTTTCTTTTTCTCCCTTCATTATCACTTCCCTGTTACTCCTTCCAATCCCTCCCAATTTCAATCAATAACCTCTCCCAACAGCATTTTACATAAGCAAGTACATTAAGCAAAAGCAGGTCAAGTTAACCATGTCTATTAGCATATGCTTAAATTTCCATCTGTAGTTTGTCACTTCTCTACTAAGAAAAGAAAGGTATGTGGTATAGTGGAAAAGTGCTGGATTTGAAGTCAGGACATACGTCTTACTAATTTGATGATTCTTCCCTTCCTTCCTTCCTTCCTTCCTTCCTTCCTTCCTTCCTTCCTTCCTTCCTTCCTTCCTTCCTTCCTTCCTTCCTTCCTTTCTTCCTTCCTTCCTTCTTTTCTTCCTTCCTTCCTTCCTTTCTTCCTTTCTGCCTGCCTGCCTGCCTTCCTGCTCTCCTTCCTGCCTGCCTTCCTGCCTGCCTTCCTTCCTGCCATGTTTTCTCTCTTTTATCTTGGTTGCATTCACTTTATTAATGGAAAATTTTTTTTTGTTTTTGTCTTTTGTGATCTCTCTACCTTACGTGGTTATTGTTTTTTTTTCCCCAATCCATAGTTTTGGAAGGTATTTCCTTCGGTTCATCTTTAGTTCTGTGTATGTGCATGTATGTGTGTTTGTGTGTTTGAATGATGCGACTTTTTAATGCTAAGGTTGCTTATCTGACCTAACCTAATATCTAACAAGCTGCCTTCTATTTCCTAGTGGTTCTTGTGAAATAGAGAATCTTTCTCCCAATAATTTATGTTCTTAGTTTTATCACTGCTGCCTGTTGTATTTGTAACAGTAGCATGGAAGGATAGAGCTGGAAGGAACCTTAGGGAGAATATCTTCTCCCTCATTTTAAGGTGAGGACATTGGGGCCCAGAGAAAGACACTGATGGCTGCTCTCTAGACCCCTTGAAGTCTCTCACTAATTCCCTTCCCACATTCTCAGTTGAGGACAGACCTCCAAACTTTACCTAGAAAATCAAGGACATTCTCCTGTGAACTCCCTCTTCTCTTCACGTATATCCCCTGACAGCATTCCCTCATCTTTTCCTGGCCAATACCCACATTTTTACAAGTACACTTGTCCTATTCCTTCTGTTGTCTCCAGCCAATTGCTGGATCATTATCTCCATCTTATACCAATCTGCCATCTCTCCCTATCTATTGGTTCCTTCTTTATTTGTCATAGCCAAGTCTTGCTTAGTCTTAAAAAAAAAAAATTCTCATTAGATCCTACTAAATCTGTTTGCTGCTCTCCTATATCACTTTCCCTTTTCTTAGCTGAATTCCTTGAAAAACTGTCTACTTTCTCCATATCTTCTGGCTTCCAATTGACATTGTTCTCTGTGAAGTTGCTTTTGAGTCATCTGGGGGGCAGGGTATGGGGAGACGGGTGGGGGACCCCAGTAGATAGGGGCCTAAAAGTGGAGTCGGGCACCCCTGAGTTTAGTTTTGGCCTCAGATACTTATTAGTGAGATTCTGGGCAAATCTGTCTGCCTTGGGTTCCTCAGTTATAAAATGGGAATAATAATAGCACCAACTTCATAGGGGATAATCAACATAGCCCTGGTACCTCGAGATATTATATAAATGTTTTTATCATTATTATCTCTTATTTGCCAGTTTTATGACATTTTCCTAATTCTCATCCTTCTTGACATCCCTGTTGCATTTAGAAACTTTATGTGCTCCTTCTTGGGTTTTCTCCTAACTGAATGGATCCTTCTCAGTCTCTTTTGCTGGATCTTCATCTACGTCATTCCCACTAACTATGAGAGTACCACAAGGGTCTGGCTTGAGTTCTCTTTTCTTTTCATTCTATAGTGATCTCAGTTTCTATGGGCATCTCTATGCAAATAACTGCTGGGCATTTTCACTGGCTATCCTCCCAACCCATCCCATTCCCCTCCCTGGAATTCTTTCCTTCTTTGCTTCCTGTCTTCCTTGGTTTACTGCAGATCTCAGCCTTTCCTGATCACTCTTAAAGCTCCAGTTTATTGTGTCTGTATCTTGTTTGTATATAGTTATTTTCGTGTCATTTTCTCCATTAAATTTTGAACTCCTAGAGAGGAAGGATTACTTTTTATATATTTCTTTTTCTCCTTAGTGCTTAGTCCAAGAGTGTTGATGTGTGATTTTATTTGCAGATGATTGTATACTCAGTGCAGCCTCAGAAGCTGATATGCAGCAAAGTATGGACTGATTTTCTGCTGCTTGTGCTAATTTTGCCTAACAATTAAGACCCAGACAACACAGGTGCTTCACCAGTCAGCACCACACCTTCCCTATGTGGAAGCATCAGTTACAACAAATGGAGAAGTTTTTGTGTATGATAAATTCACTTAGCTTGGAAGTGTATTTTTTTCAAGAAATAGCTCAAATCACCTCCAGAAAATTTCTTTTGGTCTCCATCTTCTCCCTGCCCAGCTCCCTTCCTAACCAGCCTTGCTTTCTAAGGTTACTTTGTTTATATATGTACACACATACATGTATACATGCATCACACACATATATACATATCTATATGTGTATGCAATATAGATTCTACAGAACATAAGCTTTTTAAAGACAGGGAACAATTTTGCTTTTGTCTTTGTATGTCCAGTACTTAGAATAGTGTCTGGCACTCAGTAGGTGCTTAATAAATGTCGATTGATTTGTAGATTGACTTGCCCAGGTTAGCACAATTAATGAATAGCAAAGATAAAATTTGGTATCACTTGGATGAACACAGAGTCACCAACTTTAATTCTTTAGGTAAGATGGTAATTATGGTCACCAGACCTTAACATTTGCCCTGTCACTATGCCCTCTGAATTCCTGGGCACTACTTTGTGCCCTCTTATGTGAGCTGTCTATTTTAATTAGAAAGTGACTTCCTGGAGAGCTGATAACTGTTCATTGTTCTGTAGGTATTCCCAGCACTTAGCATGGTACTTGGGACATAGGAAGTGCATAATAAACACTATTCATCTCACCATCCATCCATTTATTTATTCATTTATGGTGGCACAAGGACATTTAGGTCTGAATCAAAGCTTTGTCTACAGCTGTCATCCCCCTGATTTACCACACTAGCTTTAGAAATGAAGGTAGATTGAATATTTCTACACATGTATGCTTTCTCTTGGGGAATAAAATCCATGAAGCTTCTCACCCAAATTCCTACTTCATTAACTGTGAGATTCTATCTATAGGCCTACTTGTCCCCTTTTTAGTTGTACTTCATCCTGGTCATAAAATGCAGTGTATATCTCTGAAGAACTCACACTGATGACCTGCACAGACTTTTAAATTTATCCTAATTTAGTTAAATTTTAATTTAAATTTAATTTAAAAAGTTAAAAAATACTACGACCACCATCATTACCCCTGTTACTACACTCCTCCTCCTAGCAAGCATTAAAAGTTATCTATTTGATCCTTACCACAACCCCAGGAGATGGGGCTTATTATTATCCCTATTTCACAAATGAGGAAACAGAGACAAACAGGTGAGGTGACTTGCCCAGAATCACCAAGCCTGTAAGTATCTGGATCCAGTGCCCTGTCCACTGAGGAAGCTTTAGGGAAGAAAGGAAACAACAAATTTTGGAGGAAATTTCCAGAGAAGGAGCTTTCCATTCATAGATTCATCTTTGATGTGGCTAAAATCTGGCAACAACCCAACCAAGTAAAAGTCTGTGTTGCCATAAGATCCTATAGTGTCACAGGTGAAAGTACCTCTAACTCAATCCACACCTGAAAAGCATCTGCTTTATAATATACAAGACATGAGTTTCACAAACCTTTGCTTGAAGACCTTTAATGAGAAGGAAAGTATTACCTCCAGAGGGCAGTCAATTCCACTTTTTACTTGATTCAAACCTAAATCTACTTTTTTCTTTTTCTCTTTTCCTCTTCCTTTCTTTCTTTTTTCTTTCCTGCCTCCTTCCTTTGTTTTTTCTTTTTCCTTTCCTTCCTTCTCTCTCCCTTTGTTTGTTTGTTTCTTTCCTTTCCCCCCCTTTTTTTTAAGGGGAAAGGAAAAGGAAAGGAAGAAAAGGAAAAAAATCTTCATATAGCACCTACTATGTGCCAGGTACTTTTTGCAAATATAATCTCATTTGAGCCTCAAAATAACCCTGTGAAGTAGGTGCTATTAATACCCCCCTCCCATTAATATAATAACTGAGGCAAAGAGGTTAAATGAATTGGTCAGGATCATGAAGCTACTAAGTGTCTGAGATGGGATTTGAATTCAAGATTTCCTTAAAGTATTATCCATTGCTCTTTTGGGGACAAAACAAAACAAAACAAAAAAAACACCTCAACTAACACTTTCACTTAACAAAATTTTAAACTCTTGAACACAACTACAATGAATTTCCTGAGCTTTCTCAATTCTTTCAGCTGATTCTCATATAGCATGAATTTTTTTTTTTTTAATTAAAGCTTTTATTTACAAAACATGTGCATGGGTAATTTTTTTTTTTTTTTTAACATTGACCGTTGCAAAACCTTTTGTTCCAAATCTTCCCCTCTTCTCTCTCCCTCCCCCCCCCCCCCCTCAAGCTGGCAGGTAGTCCAATACATGTTAAATATGTTGAAATACATGTTACATCCAATATATGTTTACATATTTATACAGTAATCTTGCTGCACAAGAAAAAATAGATCAAGAAGGAAGGAAAAAAAACAGAAAGAAAATAAAATGCAAGCAAATAACAGAGAGAGTGAGAATGCTACTCATTTCCCACAGTCCTCTCTCTGGGTGGAGATGGCTCTCTTCATCACTAAACAAGTAGAACTGGGCTGAATTATCTCATTGTTGAAGAGAGCCACGTCCATCAGAATTGATCATTGTATAGTCTTGTTGTTGTCGTGTATAATGATATATATTGTGATCTTGAGACTCTTTCCTATTCTTAGTGATCTCCCTGAACTAGCCAGCTTATTATTATTATTATTGTGAACTGAGCACAATCCCCCAGTGGTGGTCTGATCATGTTAGAGTTTGTTATTATTGAGTTGTTTTTGACTCTTCATGACCCTATTTGGGGTTTTCTTGGCAAAAGTAGTGGTTTGCCATTTCCTTTTTCAATTGATTTTTACAGATGAGAAGACTGAGATAAATAGGGTTAAATGACTTGCCCAGTCAGGGGCTAGTGTTTGAGGTCAGATTTGAACTCAAATAAAATAAGTCAAATTCTCCTTCCAGAAGATAGTCCTTTGAAAATCTGAATTAGGAGAGCAATTTGGAACTATCCCCAAAGGGTATCAAAATATGTATACCCTTTGATAAAGCAAAAGCAGTTTTAAAGGAGGGAAAGGGACCCACATGTTCAAAAATGTTTGTGGCAGCCCTCTTCATAGTGGCAAGAAACTGGAAACTGAGTGGAAACCCATCAACTGGAGAATGGCTGAATAAATTATGGTATATGGTTTTTATGGAATATTATTGTTCTGTAAGAAATGATCATCTTCCTGATCAGGAAGATGATTTTAGAGAGGCCTGGAGAGACTTTACATGAACTGATGCTGAGTGAAGTGAGCAGAACCAGGAGATCATTGTATATAGTAGCAAAATTATGCAGTAATCAATTCTGATGGACGTGTCTCTCTTCAACAATGAGATGATTCAGGCCAGTTCCGATGTTCTAGCAGACTGTGGGAACTGAATGTGGATCACAACATAGTATTTTCACTCTTTTTTGTTGTTGTTTGCTTGCATTGTTTTTTCTTTCTCTTTTTTTTTTCCTTTTTTGATCTTATTTTTCTTGTGCAGCAAGATAATTATATAAATATGTATGTGTATACATACATATTGTATTTAACATATATTTAACATGTTTAACATATATTGGACTACTTGCCATGGGTCAGGGGAATGGAGGGAAGGGGAGGAAAATTAGGATCACAAGGTTTTGCAAGGTTCAACGTTGAAAAATTATACATGCATATGTTTTGAAAATAAAAAGCTTTAATAAAAAAAAAATCAGATTTAGGGCTCAAAAAAACCCCTGAAGATAGTAACCAACTTTTCATTAGTTTTCCTTATCTAAAATGAAGGGATTGATTAGACTAGATGTTTTCTAAGACTTCTTCCAGCTGTTAATCCTGTGATCTTATTCTTTCATTCTTCCAACTTATTTATTTTCTGTACTTTCAGCATTTTGGCAGAGTGTCTTGAATAAATATATTAGTTGCTTCACAAGTGTCTGCTGAAGGAATGAATGAATGAGATTTTGCTAACTCAATCAGTACAATCCCAATCAGGAAGGAATGACTTATGGTTGTTTTGGAATCACTCATTCTGACAAAATTAAGTCATTGGGATTTTGATCAGCTTTATTATTATTAAAATACTCTAACTTCCATACTTTTTTGGAGTGTTTTTTCTCTATAAAAAAAGAAATTGTGCTTCAAATAGTCATGATCCCCAAAGAAATGCATTGCATTTTAATAAAAAAAAAAGAAAACCATATTTATCTGACCTAAAAAATGTATGTTAGAGAAACATGAAATCCAAGAGCTGGAAGGAACTTTAGAAATCATCTAAAAACTCAGACATGCAGCATGAATTTAGTATTTTTTTTTTTTGACAAGTGGTCATTCAGGATTTGCTTTACGACTTCCAGTGATGGAAAGTTCACCCCCTCACAAGGCAGAAAACACAAATTGTGCTCATTCATTTTATTGAGAATGCACAGATTTTGAAATAGCTATTGCATCACAATACTGATTGCTAGATGTCTTAGAAAGGCTTAATTCATATTTATTCTATGCTTTTTTTTTCTTCACAATAAAAATAATCAGAAAATCATGCCAAGTTTTTAAAATCAAGAACATTAACTCATTCAGATTTAATGACAGCTTTTCTTTTTAAACTAGGGACTCCATATCACAGAGTACTCACAGTGCAGAAGGTCACAGTCATTGAAAAAATAAATAACATAATGCGTTTATGTCATTTCCCATCTCATTGTCCTCTGCCTGCCTGTTAAAGAGATCTTGCACTTGAGTCCAGTCCAGCGTGTCAGATGGAAAGGCCTGGGATGAACCCCACAAAAAAGATGTATACGGTGGCTTCAGAAACTGCATTTTTATGAAGGGTTCTTTCCTGATGATGAACACATCCTGAAAAGAGCTGCATCCTTGTTACTCAGTGGAATCCAAATTATCCCATGCCACATAATTGCCACTTGGTAAATCAGTGGGTTTCTGCAGAGACTCGGACCAGACCATTTATGGTACACAGCTGCGCCCTGTTGCTTGAGCCCTTAGGACTGGAGTGGGATGAGGATCCCTGCGTGCCTGAATATCTGACACTTGCCAAACTTATTTCTTTGGGTTCTGCTCCTAATACCCGGGAGTTGCCACATCTGAAAGGTAGCTCTCCATCTTTAAGGTCACTGAAAGTCTTTTTATTTGTAATCCAAAGTGCTGGGTACTATTCCACCATGGCAATTGTTCGGAGACTTAAAAGCAAATCTACCCTGGTTTCCCCACCATTAGCCTTCTGCGCTGAAGGCCCAGCAGCATCTCTGAAACAGTGTGTAAAAGAAATGACCCATTCAATGGAACTCCTTCTGTCCTCCTCCTCCCACCCAAGCCAAGTTCAGTCCTGCAGTTTTCTTGAGCTAACCTGCCCCCGGGGACTGCGATCACATTGCAATCTCCTTACTCCTAGAAGGGGACATAAAAGGTACATTCTAAGGATCCTTCTATTGTGGGAAAGTTTCATTGACTTACAAGGTCATGTAATTTAGAATTAGAAGAGGTCATCTAACTGTCGTTTTACAGAGGAACAAACTGAGACTCAGAGAGATAAAGTGAATTACTTAAGATTACATAAATAATCCCATGATTTTAATAGAAATCAGAGGATTCAAATCCTGCTTTTTTCACTATTGAGCAAGTCTCATTATCTTGTGGCTTGTTTCCTCCTCTGTAAAAAGGGTTTGGAGCAGATGCCTTTAAAGGTTTTTTCCAAGCTTTAAATCTATGATATGACATTAAAATGAATCTCAAGGTCACAGGATGGTAGATGGCTTTGTTCCTCCCTGCTATAAGAGAAAACACATCAACATGGGGATTTGGATCAGGGTCTAGATAGACTGTCTTTATGGATTATTGAAATGGTATCTCCTTTAGGAACAGAGGAAAAACCCAGTAAAATCTTGTTTGAATAGGAAAAAAAAATCACAGCAACAAATTGCAATGTTTTCTTTTTTCTTTTTTGAATGCACTTTCTAGGGTCATATATCTTCTTAATGCATCATTTTAAAAGTCCTGGCCAACGGAGCTATTACAATAAGAAACTTTGTGTGAACTCTGGCAAACAGTTATTATAGATTAAACTGATAGTTATTTTAAGAATTAGTCTGAATAAAGAGCAGATGATTCCAGAATTTTAATTCCAACAGATGAGTTCCTTAATTTCCCATGGGCACAATACTTATTTTAAATTTTCCTAAAAGTTTGTTTTCCTCCCAGCATTGTGTTAATCAGTTGGGACTTGAAGCATTTCTTGCCCCATAGTCACTAATCTCTAGGGAACTGAGGAAGATGTACAGATTGGGCAGTCCTTCAGCTGAACCCTATGATGGACATTAATGTCACACATAAGCAGAATACTTTAGAAACACAACATTTCAAGAAGCTGGAAGGAGCATACTGTTAGAATCCATAGCTATAAGCTTATGGTGGAGGTATAAGCAATGAAGAAAGGAATGAAAGAAATGTAATGTCATTAAAAACAAAATTGCCAAGAACTAGAAAGTTTTTAGTTAAAAATAAAAATTTTTGTTTTAAATCTTCACCCAAGTCTTTATCTAAATTGTTGGATTCGGAATTAGAATGCTTGTGTTTGAATTCAATTCTGCTACTTAATATTTACATCATTTTGGGCAAATCTCAAACTCTCAGCATCTGAAAAATGGGTGGAGAGTTAGGACCATTAGACTTCTAAATTGATCTCATGTTCCTCTAAGGAAAGTAGACCCTGGCTATGACCTTGAAGACCACACCATCAGAATATTAGCTCTGGCAGGTTCTCTTAATCGAGGAAGACTTTGAGATTGGGGCTGGCAATTAACTGCATTCCTGTCACTCAAGAGCCAGTCTGGCTAAATTCTGGGAGGCTCATTAAGGAGATGACAGACCACTGTATGAACTTCTCAGACTAGCAATTTAGGAAAACCAGAGTTATGTGACTTCCCATATTGATGGAATCATGATTCCCTTAAGTACTGAAGTTTTCTTAAATGTCCCTATAAAAACATTCTTTCATTTCAGGAATGAGAAAACTGAACCCTGGAGAGAAAAGTCTCTCCACATAGGCAAATAAGAGTCAAGATTTGAACCAAAATTCTTTGGCTTGAAATCCAAGCCTGTAGTATCTTTTAAAACAAATTAATCACAGCCGAAACAAAATTTCTTGTTAGATCAGGGCTCTGTATAATGAATGTAACTTTTATCCAATGATCCTCACAGAAGAAAACATGGCAAACTAATGTTTCATTATCTAATTTGAAAGCTTACTTTTAATAGAAAGAAATGATTCTTATTAATTAACAAAGGACATTTGTTGACAAGCTACTTAAGAGTGTTTTCACTAAAAGTACAAGAACTGAAATGGATGGGGGGTAAACTTATCTCTTCTCACTCTAGTACTGGCTGCGTCATAGACATTTGAAAAAGAGTATTCAAAATTAGCGGTTTTTTAGAAGGAACCTTTGTTACAGTTTTGAGGAAGCTGTTAACCAAGTTTCTCCACAGAAGGGACTTGCATGGTTGGCTAAGGAGAACAGAAAATACAAGTTACAGTTGAGTGAGTACTGGATTGAGTCAAGGGACTTGGGTTTGGAATGTTTGCTGTAGCATTTCTGACTTCAGACCTCAGTTTCCTTGTTGATACCATAAGATTCTCTCCATTTTTAAGTCCATGGGATCCTATTCATCAGGATAAATCATGAATTCTTAAATTCCTTAAGCCAGGAACTTTGATGAAATAGTTCTCAGAATAGCATGTTAAACAATAGGTGTATAATTATCATGGAATTGGTTATTTCAATTCCATTCCAGAATTCATTAATGAATGGTCTGAAATACACCTGCAAACTTTACCCTGATTAAAGGATTAATGTTTGTAGATTTTTTTTCCTACTGATTTTATATATATCCATGAATATTAGGCAGATGTACCATAAAGAAAGGTGTTTGGAATCCCAGGAGATTTCTGTTCCTATAAAACACAAAGGTCCAGATTTACAAGTTATCCAGCTCAGGGTTTCTTAAACTTTTTTCCTCTCAAAATTTTGCCCAATAAATTTTTATATAACCCTGGGCATATAAATATATAAAATAGGTATATAAACCAAACATTTACTGACACTAAATTATAATTTTGTGACCCTCACATTCAGTTATGAGACCACATATGGGGTCATGATCCAGTTTAAAAAAGCTTTTATCTAGTTCAACATTTACACCTCAAAGGTGAGTAAAGTGAAGTAAAGTGAGATCAATCATTTGCCCAAGATGACATAGCTAGTAAATTGGAATTTGAACTCGAGTATTCTCTTCACTCCTCCCAATACTTCTTTAAATCCTAACATAAGCACTAAGTGTCTGCTTCCTGAATTGCATTAGTTATCATACTGTTAACCTAGGAATGGGGAAATGTATGCATTTATGTTTTCCAGTATTTAGTTTTGTTTTTATCCCCTGGACCTATGAAGAAATGAACAGAGATCAGCATGGAGCAAGAAAGTTGAACTTCTAAGAAAGGCAGAAGGGCTTTTTTTTGTTTACCTCATAGAGCAAAAGTTTCAAATTGGGGGACTGGAGACCTTGAAGTTGCATTTAATTAATAAATACATTTCATATTTACAGAAGGGCACAGGCAGGACAAAAGTAGATTCATTTCAGAAAGATTCTTAAAGGTGCCAGGCTCCCCCTGCTGAATTAGGACGGGGAAGGAGATTCATTCACTATTCAGGCCATTTGTGTGTATTTTGGGGTTCACTGATTCTGGAACTCAAATAACTCTACAACTGCCAAAGTCATTATTTGGGATGAACCAAGTTCCAGGGAAGAGAGATAAGTAGAAAGGAAGGAAGAATCTCTGTGAATGGTTCTCAATCCTACCACAGCTGAAATATGTTTTCCTCCAGGAAACTAGGCTCTGGAGAGTAAGGGGACGGCACCGGACATTCTTCCTGCTGCCCTGCATATTATCATACGTAATTGTCATAAAGAGGAAATAATTATATTTGGAGATCCTAAATCTTTCTGGTATTTGGGCTTCCCAGAGTACAGTGATCGATCTCTGGTAGAATTCCTTTTTCCCAGTTAATGATGCTTTTTCAAGCTTCATGTTTTTTTCCTTCTTGGGTGAGCCCAAGATCCCTCTTTCCCCCCTTAATAATTAATGCCCAAATTAGTACGGACTCCTGAACTCATGGTCTACCAGCTTCAAGTCTCCCAGACCTCAAACAAGTTCAGTCAAAACAGAAGATGAAGGGGGAAATTTCATAAAGAAAGCTAACAAGGCAAGCCTGAGATTGGTTGGGCATTCTGTTGGGAAGATTGCATACTATAGATCGATAACAGAAAACAGAGAGGGTGCTAACTCAACCAAGGTAGATAATGATGTAAATTCCATATTATGATCACCAAGGAAGTTAGCAATGAAAGGCAAACTTATAATCATCAATTCTGGGGACTTTCAAAACTATTTATTTGAACTCCTTCATTTTACAGAGGAACAAACTGTGGGCGTAAGAGTTAGAATGGCTTATCTGAAGTCACACACGTGGCAAGAAATTAGTAAGGCTGGACTTTGAACCCAGGTCCTCTCCACCTACAAATTGCCACTGTGCCACAGATGTCCCTTTTTGGTCAAGTGAGCTGTTTAATGATTACTTAATATCCTGTTTGCTACCCTAGGTCCAGCAACAACAAAAAGAGAAAGAAGAGGAAACATGAATGATAATAACACAAATTAACTAAACAGCTTTAGTGCTTCTTCTTTTAAGAAAATAAAATAAAACAAAATAAAAAGCTGGGTTTTCCTCTTTGTCCAGGTTGGAAGTGGCTGAGCTCACTCTCCACTGCATGGGAGCTTCATGTTTTTTTCCTTCTTGGGTGAGCCCAAGATCCCTCTTTCCCCCCTTAATAATTAATGCCCAAAGTAGTACGGACATCCAAGAGATTCAATCTACTGCGATTGGAACTCCTGAACTCATGGTCTACCAGCCTCAAGTCTCCCAGCCTGCAGGGGTGTGAGCAAATAATACCATGCCAGACCTCAAACAAGTTCAGTCAAAACAGAAGATGAAGGGGGAAATTTCATAAAGAAAGCTAACAAGGCAAGCCTGAGATTGGTTGGGCATTCCGTTGGGAAGATTGCATACTATAGCATGATAACAGAAAATAGAGAGGGTGCTAACTCAACCAAGGGAGAAAATGGTAAAATATGTACAATTTGCCTACCACTACTGGTCCAGAACTCAGCTCTAAGCCAGATACCCAAACCATCCCTTAAATCCCCAAAGCAAGAACAGGGAACACAGCCTGAATCAGTCTATAGCCTTTAGTACTGGAAAGAATTATGAGGTCACTTAACCAAATCCAACTTCCTGATTTTACTGGTCAGGAAACTGGGACCCAGAGACGTAAAAGTGATTCAGGCCATAAATAGAAGAACTAGGATTGGACATCCAAATGTTTGTGACTCCAAATTTAGTACTTCTTAAACAGTCCCATACCTTCACGCAATGGAGGTGACAGAACAGCCAGATTGTTATATTATAAGCAACTTCTATATTGTTAAAATAGCTATTCTTCTTCCTTAAGACAAGAAATCTATATGTCTTTCATTTTCCTTATTTATGGAATATATATATTTCCATGTGCTAATCAGCTCCAGGAATAAAAGAAAGTTTGTGGTAAAACATGTTTTAAAAACGAAACCCTAATTATTCAAACAATTCTTTCAAATCTGCATTTGATATGTATTGCTCTGGTGCTTAATTTATGCTTCAGTTTAAAAATAATATTTTTACCTAAAGTGTATGTATACACATATATAACAAATATATATAGGCTTTAAGGGAGTTCCATTGGCACGCTGAATTCAGAAGGAAACTAAAGAAAAGAACTTCATAAATTAAAAACATTTGTTATTTTCTACTTGGAAGTCATAGTGTACTTGTAATTATAGTCTTAAAAGAATCATGATAATAGACTACTTAAAAAAAAAAAAAAAAAAAAACTACCCACCTCAAATTTATTTTCTGAGGAAGTTTATAATTAGAATTTCCTCATAAAGGTAAATCGGCAATTGGATGATGGTGGGTGACAAATAGATTCTACAACGCAGATTAGATTTTTTTAGTTCTACTCTCATTCGGTAGATGAGGTAATTTAGACCCAGAGAATAAAAATAATTTGTTCAAGATCATACAGCAAGTTAGTGGCAAAACCCAGATTTGCTAATTCTAGATTCAGAATTCTTTATGTTGCCCCAGAATGGTATTTTTTTTTTTTTTCCTATATCAACAGACTGTTCCTCTTGGCTGGGACCATGCAGCTTGGGTCTTATTCTGACATTTTGCTAACAATCAATTGCAATCCTCAGCAAGCTCTTTGAGTGAGGAACAATGGTAGGATGTGACCTTGAGAACCTATAGAGCACTCAAGTATTTGATGAAGTTTGACTTAAACCTGAATAAACAAAGATTTATTTCCACAGGAACCACGCTGTAAGTTAAAATTATACAAGTTTTTCTCTATTTTGAGAAAACTCGTCTGTTTTTATCATTCACCACAGGGAAGGGATCCTCAACTCCCTATATGCTTATTTATTTACAAAACCCTCTGGTTCACTAATGAACTGGATAGTCCAGTATCTAGATACCATCCCTCTTAAAAGCCTCTACTTGGTACAACTACTAATACTGTTTTAGAATCAGAAGGGAGAATGGGATAATGAATGCATCAGTCACTCCCTTCTTAGACCCATGCATGCTAAACGGAAATAATGAGAGAAACACATGAATGCTTCTTCCTATGAAAATTCAGGCTACCAAATTCAGAAGAGGCACAGGAAAATGTGCTCATGCTTTTAACTATCCCACTCCCAACCCCCCAAACCCTTAAGCATAATATATAGATGAGGGCACGTCTTCAGGAATTCCCTATTTGACATAAACTAACTCTTTTTCTCACTGAGGGCTGTTTTCTTATGGGCTTTTAAAATAGGATTTTCTTGAAATGATCACGGGTAGCTCTTATTACTGGTAAGTGCAAAATATTCAGATATTAAAAATGCATCAAACATTTAGTAATCTTATATAGACCTCTGCTATATAAACATTAAAAAAATAAAAAAAATCTATGTAAAAAATTAATTGTGCTTTTTCAAGAAAGCTTGAATGGTTTATTTTAATAAATCTTTAAATATCTATTTCAGAGCTACATAGCAGTTTTAAAAAAAAGTCAACTATACTGTTGAATCTATTTTGAATTGATGAACCATCTCTGGCATCTTACATAAAATATACCATGAGGTTTAAGTAACTTGGAACTTTAAATTATGGTTTTAATAGTTGCCTTTACCTACACAGATGAAGGGATCTGTGGGCCAGGACATTGCTAATCTTGTCACTCTTCACTAATTCGTGGCACTGCTTCACAGAGCATGGAGATGTATCATAAACTGGTGGAGCATCTCAACAACTAAATGTTTTGACAAATGGGCTAGCTTTAATAGTAGAGTGTTAACAATGCAATGATGAACTGAAATTGATATTGCAACCCATCCTATAGAAGAGATAGAGTATGTTTATGTTAAGAAACACGTTTTAAAGCTATTTGTGACAATTTCCATTGTATTACTGAGTTAGCACCCAATTTGATTTTTAAGTTGTTCTTTTTTTTTTCTTTTAATGGTCTTCTCTATCTCTAGCTTAAATTTTTAGTGCCAGTGAAAATGTTATATATAGGCTTGCTTTCCCACAAGCGTGACTGTTTTTGTTTTCTACCATGTTCCTTTCAGGTGGTATGATATATTCAATTGGGATTATCTGCAGAGCGCTATTTTTTAATATTTCATAGATCCTGCTCCAAGTGCATCATGTGAGGTGATGGCAGTCGCCACTTTTCCATCTTCCACCGTAAGAATTGTGCGTATTCTTCAAAGGTTTCAAGACAAGTGATAAAGTGTTCAATGTCATCGCCGAACGCTCCAACCCGCCGATGACACAGGCCTCCATAAATCAAGCCTTTCCAGGGGAAGTAAAAGTTTTCAACAGTGCATGCCGTGTCACGTAATTTGGCTTCCCAGGCCAGCAGTTAAATTAGAGAGCAACGTTTGTTCTTTGAATGCAGCCAAAGAGAATTCTGACTTAGAGGACCGCGTTGTTTCCAAAAGCATTAATGCAAGGCAGGGGAAGACAAATGCTGTGTGCTGAGGGTAACAGAGATTGGAGAGAAGGGGAACACACTAGTCTCACTCACGGTAGTGTCCAAAGGGAGACCCTAACTATCCCTCCTGGACCCTGTGGCTCAGAATTTTGGGAGACTCCTTTTAGGCCTTTTTCTCCCTATTAGTGACCTTGAGAAAAAAAATCCACAGAGGAGAGTTCCTGTAACCCACCGAAGGTCCTCTTGTGCTCCTCCTCCCAGCAAGTGAAAGGGTGGACCGCTAGCTGGTGATGGAGGAAAGACGCTCATATTTTGGGATGGAAATTCAGAGAAGTAAAACGCCCTCTGCGTAAGGTCTCAAAGACAGCTCGGCCTCCCTCCCAGGGGCACTGGCTCTACTTTAATCATCTTCTTGACACATTGGCAAGTTGACGAAAGTAAAGACGTTAAACTCTATCATTATTGAGAAGCACAAGAAAATGGCATACAGCACCAACACATAGATGCCAAGTTTCTTGTCAAGTCTCCATTTATTTAAATGGATACCGAGCACCTGTAAGCAAAGAAAAGAGATGTTAGGTCTCTTAGAGAATCGAGGGCTAGGAGTCTTTTCAAATGAAAACTCCAACCGAAAGGGAAAATGTCCAAGAACTCCAAGGACTCGGGGACCACGTTCCAATGATGAGCATTAAAAGGTGACATCTCCTTAAGCAAACCAAGGTACTGGATAATTGAGGAAAGGAGTTCAAATTTTACCAGTGACGTTCCAATATCCATGTGTAATGGGCTTTCTTGACCTCCACTGCTTTTTACACCCTGTCCTAATATAAAGGATGCTCATGCTTTGCTCCAGGGAGCCACACTTTTCTCTTACTTTTCCTGTTGTTTTAACTCCTGCTTTTTTTTGGCCTCTGATTTTTTCCCAATTTCATCAAGTATTCTAATAACTAAACTATCACCAACATAGTGCAGGACTGAGTACTACTAACTACCCAGGTGACTGCCTTAGCTTCCTAAGGCCTTCTAGCATCATTCATATTTTTTTTTTTAGTTGCCTTTTATTTTTATTTTTATTAATAGCTTTTTATTTACAAGTTATATGTATGGGTAATTTTACAGTACTGACAATTGCCAAACCTTTTGTTCCAATTTTTCCTCTCCTCCCCACTCCCTCCCCTAGATGGCAGGATGACCAGTAGATGTTAAATATATTAAAGTATAAATTAGATATACAATAAGTATACATGACCAAATCATTATTTTGCTGTACAAAAAGAATCGGACTCCGAGATATTGTACAATTACCCTGTGAAGGAAATCCAAAATGCAGGCAGGCAAAAATATAGGAATTGCAAATTCAATGTAATGGTTCTTAGTCGTCTCCCAGAGTTCTTTCTCTGGGTGTAGCTGGTTCAGTTCATTACTGCTCTATTGGAACTGATTTGATTCATCTCATTGCTGAAGATGGCCAGGTCCCTCAGAATTGGTCATCATATAGTATTGTTCTTAAAGGATATAACATCATTCATACTTTTATCAGAATAATGTTTTTGAGACTTGGAGCTCAGAAATGTAGAGTTATTCTACTTAGAAAGGATTAGTGACGCCTCTCAAAAGAAGTTATTTCTCTGACAACAGACAGAGAAGGCCCTGTAAAATCTGATGTCACACCTTTCCAGCCTTATCTCAACATATACCATATTCCCATACCTCCATCACTCTCAACTCCTAAGCTGAATCTCCATTCAGATGTCAAAATTATCTGCTTAAAGTAGCTCTGACCACATCACTACTCTCTCACTTAGTAAATTCCAAAGGCTCCTTATTGTCTTCACGAACAAATATAAATTTTTTTGTTTGATGTTCAAAGTCTGAAACCTGCCTCCTCTTGTACCCCACTCCATTCTTTACCCCTTCACCCTAATCTTTCCAGTCTTTTTTCACTTTTTTCACTCATACAATAAGTTCTATAATCCAGTAACACTGGCTTCCTAGCTGTTCCTCACACAAGATGCTCTGCCTCCTGACAAGTTCCAGTTCCTCTGGTTGGAGTTAAAATCCAACTTTTTATGAGAAGCTGTTCCTAATCCCCGCTAATAGTGTACAATTTATCCTGATTATATCTTGTTTGTACATAGTTATTTGCAAGCTGTCTCCAATGATTAGACTTTGAGCTTCTTGACAGTAAGGACTGCCTTTTGCCTTCCTCAATCCTTGGCTTAGCTTCTACCATATAGCCAACACTTATTAAGTATAACTAACAGGTTTGCTCCCTTTCTTTGGTTATTGAATTTCTGTTGTTCTTCACTCATGCTTGATCCTTATTTGTTTTCTTGGCAAAGATACTGGAGTGATTTGCCATTTCCTTCTCCATTTCATTTGAGAGATGAGGAAACTGAGGAAAACGGGGGTCAGTGACTTGCCCAGGATCACACAGCTAGAAAGAATGTCAGACAGGATTTGAACTCAGATTTTCCTTATTGCAGGGCTGGCACTCTATCTACTGTGTTGTTTAGCTGCCCAAAGATACTAGAGTGGTCTGCTACATCTTCTCCACTGGGTTAAGGTAAACAAGATTAAATGATTTGCTTAAGGTGACACAGGTAATAAGTGTTTGAGGTAGGATCTGAACTCAGAACTCCTGACTCCACGTGTAAGATTTTATCTGCTGAGACACTCAGATGCCTTGTAGTAAGTCTTTATAATCCAACCCAAATACCACTTCCTCTAGAAAGACCTCCTCAATATACCTGGTGAGTAATGACTTTGCCTCTTAGTACTCACATAGTATTCTATACACCAATCATGAGTATTATAATTAGAAGTGTTAGTGTCTTACTTTTCTGCATTTCTATATAACCCTAAGTTTCTTCAATTCAATTCAATTTTTTTTTTCCTGAGGCATTTGGGATTAAGTAATTTTTAAACTGCAGAGAAGGTGCCATTCATGGAATTTTATCATAAAAAGCACCTTATGTCACTGAAAGGCAACTAGATGTCAAGTGGAAAGAATGCTGGGCTAGCCCCAGACACTCACTAACTATGTGGTACTGGGCAAGTTACTTAATACAGTCTTCAACAGCAAAATAAACTGCAGAATCAAATTACTCCACCACTTTTGCCAAGAAAACCCCAAATGTGGTCATGGAGAATTGGACATGACTGAAATGAATGAAGAAGAACAATTATCATCAAAATCATATGTCTGGTTAAAAAAAATTTAGCTTTATTCTCATTACCAAGGATTACTGAGAATTGGTGAGAAGATTATTATTATTAAGGCAGCATGCAAATATAAAACTATTCATCTGGGACTAGACATGAATATAAGGACACATATAGTCTAGTTTAAGTTTCTAAAAACTTACAGTAAGAGCAACAGATCCGAGTAATAGGACAACTGAATAGACCAGTCCCTTGCTGTTTATTTTTACCTAGAAAAACAAAAGGAAAACCAGCTTTAATCTTGATTCTTTAGTACTACAGAAGAAAATACAACCAAATGCAGTACACAAATCATCCCATAATCTAAACATTTTAGATTTTATCCAATCTGAGGATTTTAAAGCTAGAATGGAGTGTCTTAGGAGTCTCCTTGTCCAGCCCTCTCATTTCACTGAGAAGGAATCTGAGACCCAGAGAAAGGAAGTGATGTCCACAGATTTGAATCCTGGCTTTCCCACTCCAAATCCAATACTCTTTGCACTGTACTATGCTGTCTCCTTTGTCCATTCACAGCTTTTTACAGCTGGAAAGCACTATAGAGATCATTTAGTCCTACTTTCTCATTCTGTAGATGAGGAAACAAAGAATTTAACTGCATTATTCACCATTCATGCAGAATAGAGCAACAAATATTTTATTACTTTAGCGACAATACTATTGCATTAAAACAAACAAACAAAGACAACTAATTCTAATAGAAATTCCTTAAATTCTTTTCTCTTTAACCAACATGCATCTAGCTGTAAAGGTCACTAGTCAGACTGATATGGATTGGATAAAATAAATTTGCTTAGGTATTGTAATTCTGATTGAATCGATCAAATTCCTCATTTTCATCTACTGCTGTTATCTCTGGGTGTTTCTCTATTCCTAAAAATGGGGAGATTAATATCTGTCTTTGTCTGCCTGGAAGGACTGGGAGTAGTGATAGATGGGAAAGCAATTCTAACATGGACAGGAACATATTTTATCTTAATGCCTTTCTTTAACCTCTAAAGGTCCTCACATATAGAAAATGCTTAATAAATAGTGAAATCAGTCTACCTCTCTCAAGGCTAGTTTTTGCATCTGTAAAATGGGCTTACTGATATTTGCCTTACCTACTTTGCAAAGTTATTTTGAGGAAAAGGATTTGTAAACCTGAAATCATTCTAGAAATATGAGTTGTTATTATTTTTATGAATGTTAGTTGAATTAGTATTCTTTGGAACTTATTGTTCTTGAATTATTTCAGTTGTATCTAACTCTTCATGATCCCATTTGAGGTTTACTGTTTGATTGAAAAAGGGTCTTAATAAGCCAGATATTTTTCACTTTTTCTGTGATAATCACAGTTCAATGAATCCTTAGGAATGGCTGTTGTGAGGGGTAAGAATATAGGTGACAGTCAAAATTCTAGGTGACAGGACTCGGTCTGAACAGGAGCCCAATCATATAGGAGGTGTAGCTAAAAATTCGCATGGTTCTTGTTAGTTTATAGCTTGAGTGTAAGATCAATAGAACCATTTCTTAATCTTTCCCTGAGAATACCCTTCATGTACTGGATCTTGCTTTTGTTTGTTGACTCAGTTTTTGAATTTTCTTGTTACTTCTCCATCCTAGTGACTTGGAACTTCAGTTATTCTCTTAAGGGTAACAAGCCAGCTCTGTGTTATGGATTTTTATGGACTTTAGTTATAGAGGTTCTTGAACAGCTACTGGTTAGAAGTAGAAGCAAGAGAATGGGCACAGAAGAAAGAGAGGGAAGACAAAGAGGAGAGAGTGTGAGACGGGGATATGGGTGGGTCTTTTCACAAATCATATCCCAGGTGTTGGAATTTCTCTGAACCTCATCTTTTAAACTTATATCCTGCACCAGTGTTTAGACTTCAAAGGGACATCTAATCAGTTGTCCTGGTGGTCACAAAAAGTCTTTATATTAGCTTGAGAAAGTAGTGTCACTAATTTCTGGGGAACTATATTATTCATAATAACGCTTTACATTTGGAAAGAATAGTGCTTAGCATACAGTAAGCACTTAATAAATGCTTTTTCATTCATCCATCCATCCATCCACCCATCCATCTAGCCAAGCATTCATATAGTGCTTGAAGATTTAGAAGGTGCTTTTCTTCATAACAATGTAGTCAGGTAATATGTGCATTCTTAGAAACAATTTATAGATGAGGAAACTGAATTTTAAGAGACTAATTGAAATGTTCCAGATCATACAACTATTAAGTATTAGAGCTGGGATTCAAGCCAAGGACTCTTGACCTCAAATTCTGTGTTTTTCATGACATTATGCTACTGAAATAAAGAGATGGAGATTTAGGGAATATATGTGGTATGTGAAAAGAGGGAGAGGGAGTTTTTTTTTCATACCATGAGAGAATTGACCTTTAATTTATTATTTCTAGTTGGTTTTATAGTGCAAAGAAACAATTCAATTTGTTTAAAATGGAAGAAAAGTATACATACAGTTGATCCGTAATTAATGACCATGGTTTGTAGTCCCCACGGTATTCCCAGTCCCACAAGGATGTCAAATACATTGCTCCCTATGGTATTAGATACTGCCATATCTCCAAGGCCTAGGAAAAAAAAACAACACAACCCACATTTTATTAATCAAGAGCACAGCTTTAATGGATCTTGTGATCTCATCTTGTAGGGATTTCCTTCATTGGTACAACTCTTAACTCTTCTTGTTCCTTTCTATCCCAAGCAATTCTTGGCTATGTCTTTTTAGTAAATTTCATATACGATATTTAATAGAAGCAAGGAAATCTTTTTTGTTGTTAAAAGAGAAAAGAAAAAAATAGCAAATAATCTTTAATACCTATATTTGATAGGCTCATGTCCCTCCTTTTCTGTAACCTTTGTCTCACTATTCTCACACATGACATCAATCTCTCTACTCTCTTCCATTTTATCTACCTTTGCACATGATTGGAATGTACTCCATCCTCACTTTTGCCTTTCAGTTTCTTTAACGTTTAATTCAAACACTATCTTCTATGGTCTTTATTGATTTGATCTTTTCAACTGCTGTTGTGAGAAGGCTGCCACATCCTACCCCACCGTCTCCCCCAATAAATTCTAATGGCTTCCTAGTGTCTCCAGGACTAAATAAGAAATAATGTCTGGCATTTAAATTGCTTTGTAACCTAGCCTTCTCCAAACTTTCCATTCTGCTTATACTTTACTATTCAATAATTACTCTTCTATCCAGTAACACTGGCTTCCTGGAGGTTCCATGAACAATCTCTCTCACCTTTTGGCTCCAAATATTCTCTTTGGCTGCCCCCCATGACTGAAATATTCTTTCTTCCATTCTGGCTTCCTTTAGAATCCCACCTTCTACAAGAAGCATTCTCTAGCATTTCTTAATTCCAATACTTTCTTTCCCTTTTTTAATTATTTCCAAATTATCTTGTATATAGTTTGCTTTGTAAATATGTTTGCATGTTGTCTGCCCCAGTAGACTATAAAATTGAGGGAACAGGGCTTCTCTTTTGCCTCTTTTTGTATCTCCACAATTTAGCACAATGCTCAGTATATAATAGGCACTTAATAAATGCATTATTGATTGATTGATTTCCCCTACCTGTCCATTCCATCCTTCCAAAATTACTCTGTATGATTCTGTATATTCTTCTGTGTGTTTGTATAATGACCCCTGATAGAATGTAATTAGTTGAATTTTGATCTTTGTATCCTATCATCTAGCATGGTTCTTGGCACAAAAACCCAATAAATATTATTAATGGATTTCAGCTCATGGTAATTAGAAATTATCTAGTTCAACAATTTCATTTTATTAAGGTGCAAACTAAGGTCCAAAGGATCCTGATTTGTCCTAGTTCGCACAGTTAATGTCACAGTTGGGACTAATACTTGAATTTCCTGACTATGCTTTTATTAATTGACTGGTAATCTCACTCTAAAGTTATTTCTAAGTAAAGCAATCTAAATATTTATCAAGTGAGGTAGCCATTTGGAAGAACAATGTTCAGGTTGATTTCCATTCTTGTATGGTCATGAGGGGGAAATGAGTTACATCATATATCCAATTCTTAAAAATGGCCTATAAAAGGAGAAAACTATGCTCTAAAGACAGTTTTAATGTACCTAAAACTAAAGACTTGTGGATTCAGAATAAAATCTGGTCCCTGTGGATCTTAGAGACTGGTTATCATCCAAGACAAAATGTTGAGGAATTTTGGTACTTTTGTGGTGAATAAAATTTGCTTCAACTATTTAATGTTTTTTGAATTGGAGGGGTCCTTTGGTATCAATTAAAATAATTCCCTGCCCCAATCCCTACAATTTTACAGAGAAAGAAAATAAATGAGAGAAATTGTTTTACTATATTAACAACCAATGATTCAGTTAGGATCCAGGTCTTTCTCCTTTATTTCCTCACTTAAGACCCAGCCCCTGTAAAAAGCTAGCCTCTAAAAGATATAACTGATTGATGAGATGGTCCTAGCCCTCAAAGAACATGCTCTTTAACTTGGACAGGAGCCCACCAAACTAGGAGACCTAACTTCTAACTAGAATGTAAACAAAATCCAGTCTGGGTGAATTCTTACCCCTAAGGAGAAGAGACACCTCCATTAAAATTTAGGAGAACAAACCCATGAAGGAGAAAAGCACACAGAATATTCTGGATGGAGATGGACTCCTCTGTGCAGATTGCTGGAGGCAGAATCAGTCATATCACATGTCTAATTCTTTAAAAATGGCCAATAAAAGGGGAAAACTGTGTTCTAGTGACAGTTTGTTTTAATTAACATGTTGAACTTAGAGTTCAGATGCAGAGACTTCTGTGGATTCAAAATCAAATTTAGGTGCTGAGTCTTTGACTTTGTTCACCATTCAAGTCAAAATGTTGAGTATTGAGGATTTTTGACAGGCTCATGACATTCTCAGCAGGAGAAGTCGAAGACTTCTAGCCCACCTCCTCACTAAATGTCTATTAATCAGGTTTGACTTTCTCTTGTAAGGGACAGTTTCTTTCAAAAAAGTATATAAGGCTTTTAAAAGGCTTTCCATGGGCCATCCTTGGTTACCAAGAGAACTCTATATAGTCATTATACACTTTAGATGTATAATCTTTTGGGTACTCTTCATAAATGCAACTTCTCGGCATATTAGCAGATAATTTAATGAGTTGAGGGGGAAGGAGGTGAACAATTATTTCATCATGGGTAGGATGTGAGGTGGGGAGGAATCCCTGGAGGATAGACACATTATGTTTCCTGGCCTGTACCTGAAATTTTTCCAGGTTAAAACTTGCTAGAACTTGTACTCTGCTTGTGTACCTAAAAGAACCACTGTCTCCTCCACATCATGATCTTAAGGAAGATAAAATCAACCCATTGTCTTAAAGTTGGATAATGGAAATTTTCTTAACAAAAAGGAAGCTTTCTATATTAAGGTAGACAGTACTTTGAATTCTTCTCTATAACTTTCAGTACCCTGGCCAACACAAAAGAATTTTATTTTCTATGGGGAATGATTATAGGTTTTCTTCCAGGAATTTAACTCTTAAGAATGGGCTCAGTATGCAAAAGCTGTCACCTGGTGCGAAAGTTTCCATCTCTGAAGAGATAGGAGCTGAAACCCCTTGAAGCACTGTTCTTAAATCGCTTTTCTTCTCCCAAGTGTGAGATGTATGAATACATTTTCTCCTTTAATTTAGTTTAAACAAAGGAATGATGGAATAACCACCCACAGGTGTCTTCTGGGTATAAAGCACTGAATAGAAACTCAGAAGCACAGCGGGCGGCTTGTCATTTAAAGGAACCAAGCCAAGCACTATTGTCCTAAGCACAGATTATCAGAGCTGGATGGGACCTTAGAACACCGAATGTTTAGAACTTAAGATGTCCAATTGTTAACTGAACTCCATTCACTTACTGCCAGAGATCTTTTCCCATCTTCACAGACCTTACCACTTTTTGACTTTCCTGACCACCTCTCCTCTCTTTCTTTCTGCTCTCCCAACTTTTATTCATTGTTTCCTCCTGGTTCTTAATTCTTCTCAGTCACCATCCCAAAGTCCTCTTTGTGTTCAATCATTTCCAATCATGTCTGACTCTTTGTGACCCCATTTGGATTTTTCTTGGCAAAGATACTGGATTGTTATTTCTTTCTTCATCATGGGTAGGAGGTGGGGTATGGAGGAATCTGATCCATTCTTGGCAAAAAATGGTTTGCCATTTCTTTCTCCAGCTCCTTTACAGGTGAGGAAACTGAGGCAAACTGGGTTAAGTGCCTTGCCCAGAGTTATACAGCTAGTAAGTTTCAGAGGCCAAATTTGAACTCAGATCCTCTGGACTCTAGGGATCTTTATTTGTGGATATCTGGCAGGCATGGTACATTTAACTTGTCTAAAATGGAATTCTCTTTCCCCCATTAACCTGCTCCTTCAATAAATTTCTCATTTCCCACTGAGGGTAACATTCTCTAGTTTTAGAACTTTGGAGATAGCTTCAACTTTTTCCTTTCCACTTTCAGCTACTACATTCACTTAATAGTCAAATCGGTTGATTTCCCTTTCTGTACATATGAGTGCTTCATGCCTTAGTGTAAAAGGTTAATTTTTGTAAAGGTACTCTGTGATACCAAAGAATAGTAATTATGCAAAGTCTAGCATATCTTTTTTAAAAAACCATAATTCTATTTCCACATTTCTGGCATCTGTTCCTTTTTTTTTTTTCTTTCACAGAGCCACCATCCTATTTAAATCTCTCACTACCTTTCTCCTTTGGACTATCCAATTGTCTTCCTGCTTGCATGTCTCCTCTCCATTGTGTTCTTTACATAGTTGCCAAAACAAACCCCCACAAGGAACAGTGTAATTCTTCCTCCTAAGAAATAATTGCTTCCTATTGCCTGCCCCTAAAATATGTAAAAAAATCCTCATCCTTCCACAATCTAGCTCCTACTTACATTTCTAGCCTTATTGCACACAAATTCTACTCACAATCTCCTCATTGCAGTCAGACTGGCCTGTTAGCTAGCTATTCCTCAACCCAAGGTATCTTCCCCACATGTATCTAAGCAACTTGATAGCAGAAATGGTTCAATCCATGTCAAACCTTTCTTTATTTGCACATGCTATCTTCTCAGACCTAGAAATCCCTCCTGTTCATCTTTCCCAAATCCTGTTCTTCATTCAAAGTTCTTCTTCTTCGAGAAGTTTTTCATTCTCTCCAAGTAGGGCTTTCTTTCTTCAAATTATTTTGTCTTTTATTTATTGGTGTGCATTTTATCCATCATACTTTCCCTCACCACTGGAGAATATAATATAAATTTCCTTAAGTGGAAGATAGAAGAAAGAGGGATAGACTAATTCATTTTTTCAATTGTATAATAGGTATTTAATAAATGTCAGCTGAATTGAATTAAACATTGGTTATTAGAGCTAGAAAACTCTTAGAATAAAGAACATTAAAGTTGGAAGAAAAGACTTTAGAGATTATCTAAAATAAAAATAATAATAAATAAAAAATAAATCCAATGGATTTATTTTTAGGTAAAGAAATTAAGCTTCATGGAAACTGAGTGGATCCCCATCAATTGGGGAATGGCTGAATAAATGGTATATGAATATAATGGAATATTGTTGTTCTATAAGAAATGATGAGCAGGTAGATTTCAGAAAAGCCCAGAAAGACTTAAATGAACTAATGCTAAGTGAAGTAAGGAAACCAAAAGAAAATTTTATAGAGCAACAACAAAATTATATGATGGTCAACTGTGATGGACATAGTTCTTTTCAATAATGAGGTGATTCAGGACAATTCAAATAAACTTGTGGTGGAAAGAGTCATCCACATCCAGAGAGAGAACTGTGGGAAGTGAGTGTGGATCATAGCTTGGTATTTTCACCTTTGTTGTTTGTTGTTGTCTGTTAGCTTGTTTTTTCTTTCTCATTTTTTTCCCTTTTTGGTCTTATTTTTCTTGTGCAGCATGATGCTAGTAATTAATTTTAATTAAAAATTAATAATAATATGTTTAGAAGAATTGCACATGTTTAACCTATATGGGACTGCTTGCTGTCTAGGGGAGGTAAGAAGAAAGAGGGAGAAAAAATTTGGAACAGAAGATTTTGCAAGGGTAAATGTCGAAAATTATCATCTCATGTATTTTAAAAAATAAAAAAGTTATTATAAATTAAAAAAAGAAGAAATTAAGCTTGAGATGGTGAGATATATCCAAATTCCAGTGGAAGAGACCAATGAAAAAGTTAGAACATAGGTGTGGTTGGACTATTCTGTTAAATAAAATCATTAAGTGTGTGTGTGTGTGTGTGTGTGTGTGTGTGTGTGTGTGTGTGTGTGTGTGTGTTCTGGAGTAGGAGAAGTAGGTTAATAGGGAACTCAAAAGACTGAAAGACCATTCAAAAATCCAATTCTAATGGTACATTTTCAGTCAAGTAGATACTAAATAGTAGATGACATAAAAATTGTGTAGAGAGGGAGCAGTCCAAATTTATATCTGGATCCTTGTATTCATCAATAATAGGTATGGTTTTTTTTTTTTGGGGGGGATAGTTGCAATGAACTAGTTTATAAATATATTGTCATACAAATGCTAACAACTGTGGTAGGCTCTATTATACTAGGCTCATAAAGATATGAGTAAATAAGACTCATCTTCCTGAGTTCAAATCTGGTCTCAGTCACTTTCTAGCTGTGTGACTCTGGGCACAGGTTATTTCACCCTGTTTCCTTCAGTTTTGTCTTCTGTAAAATGATCTGGAGAAGGAAATGGCAAACCACTCTAGAATCTTTGACAAGAAAACCTCAGAGGGAGTCATGAAGAATTGGACATGACTGAATAACAAAAAATATCACTTCTCCATTTTATAGTTGAAGAAATTGGCCACACAGCTAGTAAATGTCTGAGGCAGGATCTGAACATGGGTCTTCCAGACTCTAGATTCAGCATTTTATTCACTGTGCCACTCAGCTCCCAGAAATACCAGAGATAAAACATATGAGGAATTCAATGATATGAGAACTGAAGGAGAATGAAATAAGTTTAGCCAGGAGAGAGCACTATACCCAGCGGTAAAACTAATATAAACAAAAATGTCACTGAAAGACTGTAGAATTTTGATTAATTACAATGACTAATCTTGCTTCATGAGGAGAAATGATGAGTCAAAAGGCATTCTTTCCTTCTCTCCATGGAGAAATGGAGCATTTTGGGTACAGAATGTGGCACATGCTGTCAGACACAGTTTCTAGATCAATTAATTTGCTCATTATATGAGAGAAGATTTAATTGTAATGAGTTATATTGGGAAGAAACTATAGTATTAAAATGAAAGTCTTTTTGAAAGTTTTTTTAAAGATAGGCCATAATTAATTTTCTGCTAAACTGCAAAACGAAGTAAAATTTTAACATTAAAAAACCCAATTATATTGCTTCTTGCTATTCACATAATAGCAATTTTTGCTTTAGAGATTAATTATTTAATTAATGGCTGCTGAATGAAAATAAGAAAGATATGATAAGTTGTTTGGTTTTTTTTTTGACCCACCGAACTGATAAATCAGGGAAGTCATAGTTTACCTAGATTTTGGGACTTTAACAAAGCCCATCATGCTATTCTGGTGAGAAATGAAGAGATAAGGGATGGAGAAGAGTAGGGGAAAATGGAATTCTTTATATACCAGGGCAAAAAGTTGTACTTAATGGGTTAATATTACCTTGGAGGGTGATGCTAGTTGTGTTGGGTAGTTCAATACATTTATCTGTGACTTGGCAAAAATCACAGTTGGCATTTTTTTCAAATCTGTGGAATGTACACGGCAAACAGGGATAGCTGACATATTGGTTGACAAAGTGTGGATCCTAAAATGATCTCAGTAGGCTAGAACACTGAACCAATGGTAATGTGAGATTTAATATAAATAAAATGTAAAGTCCTACAAGTGGACTCATAATGTCAACACATACATGATGAGGGAGATGAAGTTAGATGTTAGTTTGTCTGAAAAAGATCTGGGGATGTTAGTGGACCACAAATTTAATGTGAGTCAATGGTGTAATCTCATCACCAATAAAAGGGACATCATCTTCAAATAAATGCTGGAAGAATGATGATATACCTGAACCTCACCCAAATCTCCAGGATAAAAATAACCCAATTCTTTCAAATGATCTTTGTATGACATGATTTTGAGGCCATTGGATAGCAGTCCTGGAATCAGGAGGACCAGAGTTCAAATCCAGCTTCAGATACTGCATTGCTGTATGACCCTGAGCAAATCATTTACTCTCTGTCTGCCTCACTTTGCTCAACTGTAGAATGGGAATAACAACACTTACCTCTCAGAGTTGTAAGGATCAAATGAAATCTTTGTGAAGAACTGGCACATAGAGGGCACTTAGTAAATGTTTCCTTCTTTTTCCCTTCCCCAGAAGAAAAAAAGCTCCATTTCAGAGGAGGAAAAAAAAGAGGGTGCTATGGGTCGGAAGCTTCCCAACTTTTGCCTACTGGGTTCTGACTTTTCATTTTGTAATTCCATGAAGAAAAGGCCATTTCTAGTAACATGCTCAATTTAACATAACTTTATTAGCACAACACAATCTGGAGATCTATCCTAGTACATGTATTTGTATTTGTTCACCTAATTATGCTGTATATACTTTTATATGTACTTGTTATCTCCCCCATTAGAATGTGAGCTCCCTTTAACCACTACTAGGCTTCTATCTTACAGAAATCAAAGAAAGAGAGGGGGGAAAAGGATCTTTATGCACAAAAACATTCAGAGCAATCCTTTTTCACAGTAGATAAAAATTGAAAACTAAGCATATCTTTCTACTGCAGAATGGCTAAACAAATTGCGGTATATAAATGTAATGAATGAAATATTATTGTGCCCTAAGAAATAACAAAATGGATCATTTCAGAGGAAATTTGGAAGACCTTTATGAACTGATACAGAGCAAAGTGGGTAGAACTGGAGGAACATTTTTATAGAGTGACAAAAATGTTATAGAAAAAAATAACTTTGAGAGATATGAGAATTCTGATCAACACAATGATAAATTACAAGTCTAGAAGAATAAAGATGAATCAAACTCCTGCCAGAGAGGTAATGAATTTAAAATGCAGAGAAAAATATAAACTTTTGGGCATGGTCAATGTGGGAATTGGTTTTATTTATTATAAAGTTTTAAATTTTCATTTTGTGGCTGTTGTTTAGCAGGATGGACAATAGAAAGAACAGATTATAAATGTGTATAAAAATTAAGGAAAAAGAAAAAAATGTGAACTTCTTGAATATTGTTTTATTTCCTTGTTTCCTCAGAGTCTCACAACCCCAGGCACATAGTAGATGCTTAATAGATGCTTTTTGATTGATAAATAATGCATTGGATTTTACCCATATCTCAAATAATATAATAAACAACATTTCCAGGTAAACTTATGTCTGCATATTAGGTTCATTAACTATTTGTAATTTTAGTTGGGGGGGGGAAGGCTGTCTATTGATATTGATGACTTCAGAATGCTAAAAACAAGGACTTTCTTAGGATTATAGGATTTAAGGGATATTAGAGATGCTGAATCCCTTCCCCTTATTTCTCTCCTTTCAGCCCCCCCCCCCTCCCATTCTTGACATATAAGCAAACTGAGATCCAATGAGGGGAAATGATTTGTCCAAGATCATACAGATAGCAGTGTGTTAGAGGCAAGAGTCAAACTTAGGTCCTTTTTGGCTCAAAATCCGGTATGATCGGTGGTGTCTCAATAATGTATAATCATGCCCATCAATAGGGGAATAGCTGAACAAGCTGTGGTACATGAAGGTAATGGAATATTGTTGTTCTATAAAAATGATGAACAAGCTGATTTTAGAAAGATTTACACAAACAGATGCTGAGTGAAACAAGTAGAACAAGGAATACATTGTACACAATAACAGCAAGAATGTGATGAACAACTATGAGAAGCTTGGTTCTTACAAGGTTTTGCAAGGGTTAATGTTGAAAAATTATCCATGCATATCTTTTGAAAATAAAAAAGCTGGGTTTTTCTCAGTGATTTAGTGATCCAAAGCAATCCCAATAGATTTTGGATAGAAAATTCACATCCAGAAAAAGAACTGTGGAGATTGAATGTAAATCAACACAGGCTATGTTCACTTCTTTTTTCTCTCTCCTATGGTTTTTCCCTTTTGCTTTGATTTTTCTTTCCCAACATGATTCATAAAGCAATGTGTATTAAAAATAAATAAGCCTCCTACAATAAAAATAATATATAATCAGAGAATGTTAGGACTAGAAGGAGCCTTAGGGATCAATCATTCAGAACACCCCTCACGGCACAGAGGAGAAAATCAAGACCCAGAGAACAGCATGAATTGCTAGGCCCTAGACCGCGGGTGTCCTGACTCGTCCTTCAGAGTTCTTCCCCCATCTCCTGCCACTTTCATACCTTGTCTGGCCACAATTAGGCTGGCCATGCAGTCTGGTACACTTGTTCCTGCTGCTAGAAAGGTAATGCCCATGATAACGTCGGGGATCCCAAGTGTGTATCCGATAATAGTCACCTGCGGAAGAAGAACAAAACAAACTGAAATAACCATGGGACATCTTTGGAAACTTTTTTGTTTTCAATGGATACAGAAAGAACACAACAATCTCCTTTACTGAATGGGCAATTTTGCAGGCTCTCCCTAGTAATCCTCATTCTCGGGTCTGTCTTCCACCCAGCTGTCAAACTGGTTGTCCTAAAGTCTGCCACATGGCTCCTTATTGTCTCTTGGATCAATGATCTTATTCTCTGTCGGGCCTTCAAAGCTATTCACAATCCAGCCCCTTCTACCCCCCCCCCCTTTCCAGTTCTCATAGCGCCCACTTCCCCACCTATTCCACCATCTGGGGACACATAGCCTCCTTGCTTTTGCTCACACACGACACAGCTCTGTGTCTGTGTAATTATCCCCATTTTTCAGTAGAGGAAACTGAGGCAAAAAGCGTTAAGTGACTAACTCAGGGTCACCCAGGGAATGTCTGAGGCAGGATTTGAACTCAGATCTTTTTGATTTCACCTCTAGCACTCTGTCCATTGAACCTAGCATCTTCTCTGTCATTTACAGTCTTGAATTGTTGCACTAAATGAGAGCTTTAAGTGCTTGTTCTGGGCCATGTGCCTAAACTTAACAGCTAATAAATTATATAGCATCTTTAGATCTCAATTTTTTCTGTTTAATGGTACAAAAAACAAATCAAAACAAAACTCCTAATCTTGCTTCCTTCCAGGGTGGTTAGAGGATCATGGGAAATAATGGAAATTCTTAAGGTCCTAGGAGGTGTGACTATTAATATCATTATTGCTGCATGCAGATGATGGATGGGATGTTGCTTGGAGGAGGTGTGTGTCTGCGGAGGCGTATTGTGCCAAAAAGTGAGTGGAACAAAAATGGGGGGTCTTAATGGCAACTGTTCTTTTATTCAAGTAGGCAACCATCATGAATATTCAAACTCCTACTTCTTTCTCTTTGAGCAAAATCACTTACCATTATTGTTTTAAACTAGATTGTGAGGTAGATAATCCCTGGCCTTTGGGATTTCAAATGTTATTAAATATTATTGTTCATATTTAATGAAACGCTGACTCTATCTCTCTGTATATCTAGTTATGCAAACTGGTTGAACAGTAATTTATTTTTAGAGAAAATTTGAGCGAGGTGCCATTCACGGTTTCATTAATTTTTTTTTTTTTAAATTCTCACATTCAAACATTTCTATAGCAGCTTCAGCAAATGATTTTTCTTTTCTTGTAATGTCTTTTTGGGAAGATGCTTGAGTAAGAGCCAAGTTATGCTGAAGGAATGTAAATTGAATGAAATATTTATACATCTTTAAATAAAAAGGATAAAACTCCACCATGCAATCAGAAAAGTGCCATTATTATGTGGAGTGTTAACACAGGTAAAGTACTTCAGACAGTGGTTTACATGATTAACCTGGCATTTTAGATGTTGGCTTTCCCCTCTATCTCCCTAGTCTTCATCCGAATTTGGGAGTCTATAGAGATTTTTATTATCAGAGCAGATGATATTCTTCATTGCTATGAATGTTATGATAAACATATATATGGTGACCATAATGTAGTTGGAATGAGAAAAAACAAAAGAAAATTTAACTTGGGTCCAAATGATCTCTTCTGAATAAGCAACAAATCTTAAGCACCAACCTTGAGATCACTGGGAATTCAAGACCACACGAAGGAGAGAGAATAGGAATCGGCTCCCAGATTTTTATTTTGTCCATAAATGAGAAAAACTTATGGCTTTGGAACACTGGTAAAGGAGTGGTATAGACTTGAGGATGGGGATGGGGGATACCGAAGGGTATGATAGGTGGCAATATCTTTCATGGATAGAATTGGGGCAGGAGAAATGGGGGATTTATGACTGTCAATCAGGGAATGGGGACATAATGCAGAATTTTTTGGCTAAAAATGGGAAGCTAGGTTGCACAATGGATAGAATACTGGATCTATGGAAGACCTGAGTTCAACCTCACATAGTTCTTCTGGAAGTGCTCCTGAACTACTTATTTAATTTCTGCCAGCCTCAGTTTCCTCATCTGTAACAGAAGGATAATAATAGCAGTTACCTCAGAGGGTAATGAGGATAAAATGACATAACACATCTAAAGGACTTTGTAAACCCTGAAACATATAAATGTAAGCTACTACTTTCTCTTTTATCCTGAAAAAATATTAATAAATGTTTTCCACCCTTCCCTGGATTGAATTGATTATAGTTAAGATAATCTAAAATTGGACAAGGAGCCTACATGAAAATGTAATCAATGCTCCCTCTATTTTTGAGTGGACAATCCTGCTTAGTGGCTAACATTGTGAAGACTGAACATAAATGAAGAGAGTTTGGGCTTGTCATAAAAGAAACTTGCAAAAAAGTTGATTTGACACCCAAAACACAGGGTTTGTGGGAAAGGTTTTCTTACTTTATAGCCTTAACTAGTTAAATATGTTCAATTTACCAGAGCAGATGACCTTAAAGATCTTTTTTTACCTCTAAACTTTATGATCCTATAACTTCTTTCTAAACAATTCCTGATCATAAAACCCATAAGGGGTCTAATAAAACCCACTGTTCTTCTACCAGGGCCAAGCAATGGCCTGGGATTCTGATGGCATGGGGAGAGCAGTGAGGGGAGCTTGATGCACCTGACCTGGGGATAGGTATTGGGAAGGAGTTCAAGGTGGGAGTGTTTCAGAATGCTAAATTGTGGATGAGCAGGGGCAGAGGGGTATGCCCTAGCCACTGAATAGCTTTGAATTATAGATCCAAGTATATTTATTTGTGTTCATGAAAAAAACCCCACAAAATTAAAAGTAGGAAAACATTCCTTCTTCTTTAAATATATCCTCTTCCTATATACTATAAAGCATATATTACTATATATTTTAACTACATTCTGTTCATGTTCTAGTTATCTATGGTTCCATTTTTTATTTGTCTCACTAGACTAAAAGATCGAAAGTACAAGGACTCTGTCTTATTCATTTTTGTATCTCCCTCAGTGCCTAATCAAAGTTATGATTTTTTTCTAGAAGCAATATATAGTTGGGAGAGTTGGACTATAAGAATCAACATTTTCAAACTGTGGTGCTGGAGAGGATTTTGGAGTCTCTTGAACAGCAAGGAGATCAAAACAGTCAATACTTAAAGAAATTAATTCAGGTTATTCACTGAAAGGATAAATACTAGAAGATAAAACTTAAATACTTTGGCCACATAATGAGAAGACAGGACTCACTGGAAAAGATCCTGATGTTGGGAAAGATTATCACAAATAGAAAAGGGGACGACAA